>NC_056740.1:248317509-248632509 GCF_019279795.1 Protopterus annectens
ATTACTCTATGAAACAAACAGCAGTGTAATTCTTAAAATCCAGTCTTACACACCAAATATATTTAGACCAAATGAGCAAACTTTCAAGTTTAGTAAATGAATGGCACCTAAATATATATATATATATATATATATATATATATATAGATATATACACACACACACACACACACACACACACACACACACACACACACACACACACACACACACACACACACACACACACACACACACACACATATATCTATACACATACGTAACAATTTGAAATGTTGGGATCCTCTAGAGCTAGTCCTGAAACTTAGAGACTGAATGGACGAAAAACAAGACTTATATACACTAAGTCCGAGATGGCCATATGTCAGAATATTCCCTTTTCTTAGAGGGTCCAAGGAATGGTGTTCTCTGAGTCGGTATAAATATATATATATGTATGTTCAGGTGGTGTAGGGGGCTTGCTCATCATAAAAAAGAAGTTTAAAGGAGAAGAGCAGTCTTTGAAAGTTGCTGTTTTTCTGGGTTTTTGGTCTTTTTATTTTTTTTTTCAAGATTACATTTCAAAAGGGAGCCCAAACATACATACATGTGTGTGTGTGTGTGTGTCTCTATATATACATATATATATATATATATATATATATATATATATATATATATATATATAATATACATACACATATATATATAAAATCTTCAAAACTAGTAAGCATATTTATTAAAAAAATGTGTATATATTTTCACTTCAGAGTTGCACAGCATCGGAGAGATTGAAATGCTGTTTTTTGTTATTAAAACAAATATGTTTTTCCCCAAGATCTTTTATTAATTTTAATTTTTATTTTCACTACAGTTTGATGAGTGAGGTACAGCCCTGATTGTTATGGACCGTTTTCAAGCTCAGCCCAGGACTAAGAAAAATATAACCGTTTTATACATTAATAATAAGCATCACAAAGTAAGAATAAGTAATTAACAAAACTGGGAGGATCAGCACCTCACACAGTGCTTAGATATTGTTTGATCCACTCAAACGAATATTAGAAATTACCAAAGTTTATGTAATTTACCTTCTGCATGGAATACGCCTTCTCTTACTTGTGCTTTCTGCACTTTATTTAAGCAACCAGTGACCGAGACCAATGACTGGTGTCGAAACCATGGCCTTAAGCTTAATGCCAAAAAATGAGTCATCATCCCCTTTGGGAAAAACTCAGTTCCCACTAATTATCACATCGATGGGAGCCTGCTGAAGGCGTTATAAGAGATCTGGGGACACAGGTTGACAGCAACCTTTCCTTTGACCATCACATTGTCACTGTGGCCAGAAAGTCCTTCTATGTGGCACATCTCATTACCAAGGGTTTTGCATCCAGAAAGAAAGAGGTCATCATCTCTCTACTCTTCCCTCATTAGACCAATCATAGAGTATAATGCCTCATTTGGCTTGTATCTCACTAGACACCTGCAACAGCTGGAAAGGCCACAAAAGTACCTCACAAAGAGGATCCTAGGCCATAAACACATATCCTACATGGACAGACTCAAAAAACTGCAGCTAGTCTCTGTCTCATATCATCTACTAAGAGGTGATCTCTGCTTGACTTACAAAGCCATGTTTGACCCAGCTCTGTTAGAAATGCTACATTTAAAGAAATCCCAATCCCTACGCACCACACACTTCAGAGACCTCAACCTCATTACCACAATCAACAGAACATGCTGGAGAGACAGGTTCATAACCCAGAGACTGCCCATGCTCTGGGATAGACTTCCCATACATGTCAAGCAGAGCGCCTCACTGGCCCTCTTCAAGGGAAATCTTGATGAGTGGATGGGAAATAGAAAATTCACCCCAGGGATCACTACAGTGTCTCTTCTTGATCGAAGCACTGGGAACTAATGACGGGTGGCAAAATGCCAGGGCACTTCTATGGGCTAGGCTTGTAAAGGCCCCAGGGCCATTAGCCTAGTACACACCTATGAACCTATGAATATACACTTATGGGTTCTGACTGATACTGGAAGCAGAGTTCAAAATCATTGTTGTGAAGTATACATAAGGTGAACACTTTGCAGTAACCATTTCTCATTCAGAGACAGTCCTATCACTGTGCATCAACTTGAAGACCTGGAGCACTGCAGTGGGCTGTCTCTGCGGCCATGCTACATATCAATGATACAGTCCAGAAGATGGGCATATGCTAGTTAGCCATGTGCTGTCCTATTGGAGCCAACTACTTGAATTTGCACAACCACTTCTGGCTGATAGCAGTAATGAAAGGCCGTGTTCATCCATTGCTGGGGAGCTTAGTCTTCAGGTAGTATTGAAGTGGGTGTGCGTACTTGTGTATGAGGGGCTGTGAAATGACTATAAAAATGTGTGTATATGTGTGTGGGTAAAGGAATGTGTATGTCTGTAAGAATGATAGGGTGGGGAGGGGCCCGTGTTTGTGTTTGTGTTGGAGTGGCTGTCATACTGCCACACAAATCCTGCAACACTGGGTTGGGGAGAAACACCAGGGATTGCATTAACTATGTGGGTTAAAAGGAACAATAATCACCAGAGATTTCATTAACTTCATGAGTCAGGGGGAACAATAGATACCAGAGATTGCATGAACTGTGTAGCTCAGGGGGACACTAGACACCAGGGAATGCATTAACTATTTTGGTCAGGGAGAAACACCAGACACGAAAAATGTCTTTACATGGGTTGAGGGAAGACCAGACACTTGGGATTGTAATAACTATGTGGGTCAGGGGGAACATTAGATACCAGGGATCGCATTAACTATGTCTGTAAAAGGGAGAACACAAGACACCAGGGGACTGCATTAACTTCTTGGGTCAGGGAGACACACTAGACATCAGGCATAGATACCAGGGATAACCTCTTGTGCATAATTGCAGTTTTACTTACTGAGCATGGGGAAACACTAGACACCACTGATACTGTATAACAGTGTGCCTTAATGAAATAAATAAATAAACTAACATGGTGGAGAACCACTAGTCACCAAGGATACTATTAAGTAGTGTGCCTTAAAAGCACTAAAAGGGAAGTCCGACCCTGCACATTTGCCAGTGTAGACTTAGCACTAACCCACTGTGTAGCTGAAAAGTTAGAGCAGGAATGTTTTTTTAAATATATATGGAGGATTTCAGCTATTATTCCATACTTGCAGTAATTTGTGACATACACAGGGGACAGGGAAAGTAGGTATGACTCTCAGTGTAATAGCAAAATCAGGTAAGAATGTGATATTTGCCTCCAAAAACCTTAGAAAGTCTGTGTTTGCACTGCTATGGATTTATCTGAGGGATATGAAGGCTGTATTATCTGGTATTAATGACTGACTAAATTAATCTGTGATTTATGAGGGGAGGAAAAAGGAGACATCAGGGATGTTTTGATAACTCCTGGACAGGTATGATGTGGGATCTACTTTCAATGAACAAAAGTCCAATCCGCTGAATTTGAGTTATTCGACCTTAATCCATCGAAACTCTCTATAAACAAAACAAAGGACTGCAGAATTCCTTTCACAGGGAAAAGAACCACTTGACCACCATGCAAACAAAACGGAAAGCAACTTAGCCCCCCCCACACACACACACAACTCCCCCTACTTAAATATACCAACTCTGAGATTGCACTACATGGGAAGAGGGCACAGTACACCATGGTGATCAAGTGGTTTCTTTCCCTGTGAAAGGAATTCTGTAGTCCATTGTTTCGTTTAAAGAGAGTTTTGGTGGATTATGGTTGGGTAACTCAAATTCAGTGGATTGTACTTTCGTTCATTGAAAGTAGATCCATGGTGTGTGTGTGTGTGTGTGTGTGTGTGTGTGTGTGTTTGAATGCGTGTATTAACTGTGGGAGAGTGAATGGCAGGGATGCCTGTGCTAACACAGTCCAGCCACTGTTGAATACCATAAAAATATTGATTTACACTTGAGATTCTTTGCCTGTGATTAAGTGACAAGCAAATTAGCCAGTAATGAGGCATTTCCTCTTCACAGTTAATTTATCTCTGAATTGGCAATCTCCACAACACAGGCACAGGGCCTTTTGAATGCAGTCCTTAATGCGAGTGGTAAAGGTCTTTATGAATCCTCTAGAGTGCTTCAGTACTTTGCCCTACAGCTGTGTGATACCTTAATGCTTAAGTTTTATTGCTCAAACATTATTGCTCAGTACTGTTTTTACTTAGATTTTTGTACACTAGTGATGGTAGCAGTAAGTGAGCTTGAAATGTGTAGGTTTAACTTAATTCTGTCTTGAAACCGAATTTTTAATGTGCTGTTTGTTTTATGTGGAGCTTTTCTGCCCGGGCCTCTACTGAAAATGGACATATATCCAGTTAGACTAGCCCGGTCAACAAATGTAAAATAAATAAATAAATATAATAAAATTCAAAAATGGAGGTCTTCAGTGAAAGAGTAATCTTTCAAGGAACAAAAAAGTTTTTCTGTTTCACTGAGTTGTACTGATCTCAGAATCTAACCCCATCCCCACATGGTAGTGTTAGGGGGGCTTGCACTTCAGTAAAAATATTTTTTAAAGTGCTTTCAGCCCTGTATTGTCTTATTTCTGCTCTTACTTGACTGCATGTGTTCTGTTCATTTATGTACTTGTGTTAGAGAGTTTTATGTTGTAATGTCAGTGTAATTATGTTTGAGCTTTTAACTTCTGATTAAATGTGGTAGACTCATTCAAATAAGAACTGTTTTTTTTTTTTTGCACCTTGTTTTTTTTTTTTTTTCCCTGTCAAGATTACTTGAAATATAAGGCAGTAGAGTTTTGCCTTTTAACACCATACAGTGTAGTACAAGAACATCAGAGTAAAGTAAGTGATCAATGGAGGAGTCACATTGGCAAAGTGTGTATGACAGCAGTGGGCAATCAACAATACGGCAGGCAGGTATGCTGGAACATATTTGACGGCATGCGTGCTCACACCCACAATTAAGTGTTTTATCACATCATTACAGTCATACACAAAGTGGCAAAAAGGTCAAGAAAGAAGGAAGTCCAGCATAGCAGAATGCCAACACAGTACATTGTATAAATGAGGAAGAAAGGGGGAGATAGGAACGTTAGAAAAATGGGGGAAGCAACCAAGGGTAAGCTTATGGAATTACTGGTGGGGACAGAAGGTGTTTTGTTTTTGTGGTAGAGGCTCCCATTTTTTATTTAAGAAGAGGAAAGATAGCTGAGGATGATATTGTTAAATGGTTGTGGAAGGGATAGAATGAGAAGGCAAGTTGCAGGAGCAGGCAGACATATAATGCAGACAAGGACTGGAGTGGTATTGATAAAAAAGCTAGAGACATCAGTGCATAGTCACAGACAGAGGGTAGAAAGTTGGTGATGAACAAAAAAAAAGGCATGGGCAGTGACATGCAAGGCAAGGGAACAGATGACTGAGAGATAGGGCAGGGTACATGGCTGATGTCAAACTGGTCCAGAAGCCAACAGAAACAGACATCATTCATGTTAGTGATTGACTTCATATGCAAGCTGTGCTTCTGGTAGCCTGATAGTTAGGCCACTATCAGAAGAGCCTCTGGTCACCTCCTGAGAAATGGCCACAGAGGCCAGCATTGAGCCCTTCTTGTCTCCCTATTACAAGGCTGATCTGGTGACTACTGATAACTGAGCTGCAGAGGCATTGACTGGTGCAGGCTGAGAAGACAGCCACCTCTCCTATGCCACTGCAGTAACTGGACTTGCAGAGGAAACAGAAAACAAAACGTAACACATTAGTGCATACACATGTTGCACATATGACTACTGCCAGGAGAGGAGATCTTGCGTCCAGCAGTACCTCTCCATATTAGCTTCCTGCTGCTTGGCCATTCTAAGACAAAGGAAGAACTTAGTACGATGATGGACCTGGGAAAGGAAAAGGGAAAATTCATACTGTAAATCTCTGTCTCTAACCTCACTTTATAATGGATAAACTGGTCTGCATGATGCCCCTGCAGACTGCAATAGTGATGCCTCCTGTACTGCTCACCAGAAGAGATAATGCCAATGAAATCACTCACTGTCTTGCCAAGCTCATGCCAGGCATCAACCTTGTGGCCCAACAGATGCTCCAGTATGTCTGTACAGAGGAAGAATAAGCAAACTTTGTTCTGCCTTAGACACCAGACAGTGGCCCTGATGTTCCCAACATCTGACTCAACCATGGTCACTCAGGTCCATTTAAGGAGCAAAATGGTAACACCATGTGTATGGATGCAAGTTTGGGTATCATGTGATGTGTGATGTACGGTACACCTCATGTTTAGGCATCAAGTGATGTGCATTACAGCAATGAGGTGCTTCAGAAAGGGTCTTCTCAGATGCTGAGCATAAGCATTTTGTGTACCTTTTACAACAAATGTGGCATGGAGTGGGTCGAGCAGATTAGAACTGTGGTGCAGCGGTTAGCCTTGTCGCCTCACAGCAAGAGGTTCTCCCGTTCGATTCTCGGCACCTTCTGTGTGCAGTCTACATGTCCTCCCCGCGGTCAACTGATGCTTAAAGACATGCAGGTAGGTGCGTGCGTGAATGGGTGTGCCTTCTTTGAAGGTTGGGTGTCAGGCTGGCAACTCGGCACCGTAAAAATCCACTGCCAATCATTATCAGACCGGAGTTCCACTGTGCTGACCCCTACCCAGGAAAAGCCAAAAGACAAACAGTGTTCAGTGTTGGTAGCACAGTGCATTAGGGTAGTTTAATTTCCCTTATTAACATAACTAACATGTTGTCAGGCCTAAATTAACATATTATAAAGCAGCAACACCACATTGTGAGAGACTATGCTGATATAAAAAACTGTGGAGTCAGTAGTTATACTGAAGAAAGACGATACACTCAGTAATGCAACCTAGTACTGCACTGCAATGCTGTGATGGATGGCAGCATCAGGCACATAGAGGACCTGGTGTATCTGTTGGGGGGGTTATAGGAGTGAACACACCACAGTGGCATGACACTGCCATAGTCCAGTTGTAGGTGGTGAGCACACCAAAGTCAATACACACATAAGAGAGGGCATGTTATTCAAGACAAAATGTCCCTTGTACACAAGGCGAGGCATAGCTGCACATATTTTTAGTGGATGAAGTGAGCCGATTTTATAAGGATTTGATACATTGGTGCGTGAAGGTGTTTGGCATTCCTATAGCTGTCTTTTGTATAGGAAAGGGTGGAATGTCACAGCACAACACAGTACAGGTAAGAGACCACCACAAGGAGTTGAGGGGCAGAATACAGTCATATTGGGCATTCAAACACAGCCATACATACACACACACACAAACACGCACACACACTGATGGTGACCCAGAGGTGTGCACTTATTTTTATGATCACACAAGAGAGGCAGTGACTAGAAAAATTCACTACCCAGGAAACTGAAGTATTACTGCAGAGCTCCTTTGTCTGGTACAGTCTTCCTGACAAAAAGTTCCTTGATCAAGGCTTTTTAAAAGCAGGTGTAGTAGGGAGTGATACAGTACATTAGTTCTGTGAGTGGCGACAGTAGGATTCTGCATCAGGTTCAGTGAAGGGTAAACTGCTGTGATATTGCATAGCAAGATATCCGCATCCCATCCCCACCCACCATTAAGGAAACCACGGTAAAAAATTTCTCCAAAGCCAACTTCATGCTTCTTAAGACAGAAGTGGCGAACTTCATGACACCCATGCAGATGGACAATACAGTTATGACTGCTGAATCCTACACAAATGCACTCTATAAGCACTTACACGAGTGCATGGATCGTGCTATCCCAAACAGAACCAAGATGCTATCCTCCAAAAAAAGGAACCAATCTGGTAGTCCCCTGCTATAAACAAACTCTACAACAGAAGGAAGAAACTGTTGCAAAAGAGAGTAAAATCCCGTGAGTGGAGGAGCTCCCTAGTCAGCCTCAGTAAGGAGCTGAGATCCCTTATAAGATCCTCCAAAGCTAGCTACGAAAACAAAATCGCCACTGATTCTAAGGGCAACCACAAAGCATTCTATAGCTATGTCAAGAATCTCAATGGCAAAACCCAGACATGCTCTGAGTTACAGCATAATGGCACGAAAATTACAGAACCAACTGATATTGCCAACATCCTGGCAGATAGGTTCAGTGCTAACTTTACCCCCGTCACCCCATAAAGGGCCCATATCTATACAGGAAGAATGCAGAGTCCCTGTAATCACATCTATGCAGGTAAAAGCTGCACTATCTAAAACCAAAAACACAGCATCCATGGGACTGGACAACATCCCAGGCTGCATTTTACACAAACTTCAGAACTAACTGGCTCCACACCTAAGCACCATGTTCAATCATAGTCTGATGTCAGGCTTTGTGCCCACTGAATGGCACACAACAGTTATCCCACTCTACAATGGGAGAGCCACCACTGATCCTGAAAACTATCGTCTTATTAGCCTGATGAGCCTGGTCTGCTTCATAAACAAAGGCATTGGTAACTTCCAAACTCTGGACCCCTCCCAGTTTGGGTTTGTGAAAGGCAAATCATGCCTTCTGAACCAGATCAACTTCTTTGAGGCAGTCACCAAAGCCGTAGACAAGGGTAAGGTGGTTTACACAGCCTATCTTGACCTCGCCAAGGCTTTCGACACCAACCCCCATTCTGAAATTATAGTTAAACTCACTAAACTAGGTATAAGTCCTTATGTCACAAGATGGGTTGCTAACTGGCTCACTGACAGAACCCACACTGTAAAAGTTGCAGACTCCAAATCTGGCTTCAAACCAGTGACAAGTGGAGTACCACAGGGTTCAGTCCTGGGACCTCTCCTGTTTGGTATCTACTTCTCTAAAGTACAGGCTAACACAAAAGGCCTCTGGCTAATGAAGTTTGCAGGTGACTGCAAACTAGGAGCCAGAGTAGAGTCCCCAAATGATGTGGACATCCTACAGAAGGGCCTCACTGAGATTGATGCATGGTGTCAGCGGCATGGTCTCAAGCTCAATGCCAAAAAGTGCATTGTCATCCCCTTTGGTAAAAACTCTGTACCCATGAACTACCACATAAACGGCAGTCTACTTAATGCTGAATGTGTGATAAGAGACCTTGGGACCCAGGTGGACAGTAGTCTCTCCTTTGATAATCACATTGCCACAGTAGTCAGGAAATCCTTCTATGTGGCACACCTCATCACAAAAGGGTTATCATCCAGGAAAAAAGAGGTCATTGTTCCCCACTATTTAGCACTCATTAGACCCATTATAGAGTACAAAGCCCCTTTTGGAATGTACCTCACAAGACATCTGCAGCAGCTGGAAAGGCCACAAAAGTACCTCACAAAGAGGATTACTGGCCTCAAACAGATGCCCTACACTGACCATCTCAAAAAACTCCAGCTTTACTCTGTAGCATATCGCCTACTTCGAGGAGATCACTGCCTAACATATAAAGCTATGTTAAACCCAGAGTTGTTGGACATGCTACACCTAAAGAAATCCCAGTCCCTCCGAGCTACATGCTCTAGGGACCTAAACCTTGTCACCACAATAAACAGGACATGCTGGAGGGATAGATTCCTGTCCCAGAGACTTCCTATACTCTGGAACAAGCTACCCATCTATGTGAAGCAAAGTTCCTCATTAGTACTCTTCAAGACAAATGTTGATGAGTGGATGGGAAATAGGAAATACACCCTGGGGATCAGTTCTGTGGCTCTGCTCGACAGGGGCACAGGAAATTAACTTTCTTGGGTGGCATAAGCCAGGGAACCTTGTTGGCTAGGCTTACTTAGGCCTTTGGGGCGATAGCCTAGTACCTACCTATGAACCTATAAGAACAAAGCATGGATCATTGACACAGACAAGTCTACCACAGGAATTGGATTAGCAACATAGAAGTGTTTCATGGAGGTGGAGGATTTACTAGAGTCCCTCTCTGAGGATAGAATGTGAATCCTCATATCCAGTGGTGGCTGGAAAGTTGACAATAGACTAGTGATGACTCTGTGGGGATGCACCAGGTTAATATTCTCTGTTACATTGCCAAATTGTGCAGCACACTGCATGAGAGGCAGGACTTGTTCAGCAATATGCTTTTGCTTATCTGTCTTTCAAGTACCTCCAATTTTCTGCACCCTACAAAACAGGATCTGTAGATAAACATACGGTATTGCAGAGATTATGTCTTGTAAACCTGCTACAGGGGGTGATCCATTTACTTCAGTGCTGCCTTCAGTATCTTGTTTCTGTGCTTTCACAGGTTCTTCTGGTGGAAGGTCCAGCACAAGAAGGTATGTAGGTACCAAAAGAGTATTCACAAATTATATCAACTACCAGTATGCCTGCTTTGGGAAAGGGAGGTGGGGTTGGACATTTTTTAGTACTGCTTCAGATGTCTTGCTATTCTGCTTTCACATGTTCTTCTGGCAGAGGAGCTGGAACACAACGCAGCATATGCCTGATTCCAGTAGGTCACCTGTGGCTAATGATGATGGAAATTTGTGCATACATAGTCTGATGACTCAGTATCACTGTCAGCCATACTAACCTTGGAAGGCTTACTTAGATCCCTCACATACAAAAGGCATGTACTCCAGCCTCACCAGGGTTTGACAAACATCCTGTAGCTGTGAACCACATCCAGTGTACACAGTTCTCCACAGCTTGTATGGCAACTGTGAATTGTACTACCTCTAACATCTGTGTCCACCCAACAAGAGAAATGTGCAATGGTCTGTGGTACATCATGACTCCGGGTTTGTAATAGGCCTGGATGGAGCAGTTGACATTAATCAGTAGATTTGCAGGTCAGTTTTTCCGGCACAGACAAATGCAGTCCACACATCTGTTAATATGGTTAGTGTGGTTTTGGCCTGCAAGATAGTGTAAAACACCTGTGTGGCCTGAGGATGACACCCATTCCTTTTATAGTGGCATGAGGTGTACAGACAATGAATCACCATGCTGCTAACATTGCATTTATTGGTGCACCCATGATGCAGGTGGAAACCATTGTCTGTCTGCTTATGCAGGCAATGCTGTCTATTGCTGTGATAGGGTACAAGTGCAAGGTGGCCAGTCAGTGGATTGGCATACTCAAATAACTCAGCATTACTGACAGTTTTGTCTACATTGGCTGTCACACGTGGCTATGGCCATTCTCATGTATGTGGCTACTGATGCTACTCAAGCTCCACCACTGAAACACCTTACCAAGCTGCATGCTTTTTCCTCATGTAGTTCTACTCCAGCAGTGTCCTTTTTGGGTAGGTGGGATACTTTGCCTACTGTTGACTTTCATCCAAGTCTTAGACACAGTATATCAGTTGGTTCCTAACACGGGACATCCTGTCAGGGTACAAAAGCACACTTCATAGGTTCATAGGTTCATAGGTTCATACTAGGCTATCTGCCCGAGGGCATTTACAAGCCTAGCCCATCGTTTTGTGGCTTACGCCACCCCTTTAGTATGGGGAACTATACCCATTATTTTGCTGTGCCTCTGTCGAGCAGTGACACTGAGGTAATCCCTGGGGTATATCTGCGATCTCCCATCCATTGGTCAAGATTTCTCTTGAACAAGGCCAGCGAGGTGCTCTGCCTCACATGTACCGGGATTTTGTTCCACAGCATAGGGAGTCTTTGGGTGATGAATCTATCCCTCCAGCATGTCCTATTAATAGCCGTGTCAAGGTTTAAGTCTCTTGTGGCTCTGATGGATCTAGATTTTTGAGGTGAAGCATATTCATCAAATCTGGGTTTGACATGGCCTTGTATGTTAGGCAAAGGTCACCTCTGAGCAAGCGGTGGCGACTGAATAGAGCTGGAGTTCTTTCAGTCGGGCAGCATAGGACAGACTTTTGAGACCCTTTATCCTTTTGGTGAGGAACTTTTGTGGCCTCTCCAGCTGCTGCAAGTGTCGGGTCAGATACATTCGAATGGGGCATTGTACTCAATCATTGGTCTGATGAGTGATGAGTAAAGGGAGACTATGACCTCCCTTGATCTAGATGAGAATCCCTTCATGATAAGGTGGGCAATGTAGAAGGTCTTCCTAACTACTTTAGCTACATGGGTGTCGAATGACAGACTACTATCAACCTGGGTCCCCAGGTCCCTGATAACTTCTTCTGTGCTCAGTGGATTGCCACCTATTTGGTAGCTAGGGGTAACCTTGTTTTTCCCGAAGGGTATGACTATGCATTTTTTGGCATTTAACTTTAGGCCGTGGCTCTCGCACCAGTTATCCGTTTCTGTGAGACCCTTCTGAAGGATATCTGTGTCAGATGTGTTTTCTACTATGGCCCCCAGTTTGCCGTCATCTGCAAACTTTGTCAGCCAGAACCCCCCTGTCTTTGCTTGTACGAAAAGTAGATGCCAAACAAGAGTGGGCCCAGGACTGAGCCCTGTGGGACACCACTTGTGACAGGCTTTGAGTCTGACATGGCGCCAGCAGCTCTGACCCTGTGGGTTCTGTCACTCAGCCAATTTGCAACCCATCTTGTGATGTATGGGTTGACATTTAAGCTGATGAGTTTTTCAATGATACCCGAATGGGGTATTGTATCGAAGGCCTTAGCCAGATCGAGGTAGGCTGTATGGACTGCCTTTCCCTCATCAATGGCTTTGGTGACTGTTTCGAAAAAGTCAACCAAGTTTAAAAGGCATGATCTGCCTTTGACAAAGCCAAACTGGGTTGGATCCAAAGTCTGCAAATTCCCTATGTCTTTATTTATGAGGTCCATTATGATCCTCTCCATGGCTTTGCAGATAAGGCTTGTCAAGCTAATGGGCGGTAATTTCCAGGGTGGAGGCACCGCCTTTGTGAAGTGGTACCACAGTTGCAGTCGCCACTCCTGGAGCACGTATCCAGAGGTAAGACTTTGATTAAACAGCTGTCCTAGCTGTGGGTTTAATTCCTCATTGAGTTCATGGAGCACACAGCCGGGGACACCATCAGGTCCCATGGATGCTGTGTTTTTGCTTTGGAGAGAGCAGTTCTCACTTGGGCTGGAGATGTTTGGGGGCTGCAATCGTTTGGTATAGATATCTCTCCTTTTGGGGGAGGGGAGAAGTTTGCACTGAACCTGTCAGCCAGTATGTTGGCAATGTCTGTAGGATCAGTAATCTTCACATCATTTTGAACTAGCTCTGAGCATATCTGGGAGTTACCTCCCTGGTTTCTAACATAGCTAAAGAAGGCCTTATGATTGTCTTTTGAGTCTTTAGCTATTTTTCTCGAAATTTGCTTTGGATGATTTTATGAGAGCTCTTAGTTTTTTACTTATAGTGATCAAGGGTGTCTTACCTTTTAAGGATTTTGCTCTGTCTTGTAGTAGCTTCCTCCTTTTGTTGTAGAGTTTGTTTATGGCTGGGGTCCACCAGACTGGACGCTTGCCTTTGGTACAAAGAGTCTTTGTTTTGCTTGGGATTGCCTTATCCATGCAGTCCTGCAGGTGCTGGTAGAAGGCATTTGTAAGTGATTCAGCGGCTTGAGTACTGTGTTCGAGCCTTAAAGGAGACCACACTAGTCTTTAGAAGTGTGAAGTCGGCTTTTGAGAAGTTCTTTACTGTGGTCTTTTTATTTCAGGTGGGGTGGGATGAGGACCTCCAGCGAGATTAGTTTGTGGTCTGATCTCACCAGTGAGGGCGTACTCCGGTGTTGAACATTGTGCTCCCATGTTCGTGATGATGAGATCAAGTATGTTATCTCCTCTTGTGGGGATGGTGACTAGTTGTTCCATGGCATTTGAGTTTATGAATTCCAGGAACTTTTGGGCTAGGGTGTTTGGGCTTGAGTAGTGTTCCCAGTCTATATTAGGGTAATTGAAGTCACTTAGTATGATGGTGTTTAGAGGGGATAAATGTATCACCAGTGTTTTCAGGAAGGCCATGTGAGGTTCCTGAGTTTGTGAGGGTGGCCTGTAACATGCTATAATTTGCAGAGCAGTCTTGCCTATGGTTAATTGCACCTGGATGGTCTCCGATGCATCGTGCATTGCCACCAGTCTTGAGGTGTGGGTGTCCTTGATGAATATGGATACCCCCCCTCCTTTCTTGGTATTGTCCAGATTTTGGGGCCGGAACGCATGATATGAGGTAAAACCTGATAGCGCTGGGGTGCTCTCAGGAGCCTTGAACCAGGTTTCTGTCACAGCACAGACATCGATGTTCTCCATACTGACGTGCATTTTGAGATTTAGACTTCTGGCATTGAGCAGCATTACCCTTAGTTTTTTTTCCTTTTTTGTGTTCTAGGGTGGTAGGTTTAGAATTTGAGCCTTGCCTAAAAAAGGCACTACTGCCATGTACTACATCAATACCTGAAAAACATGGGATACCACAGTACAGATCACCAATGTCCATAACATTGCAGCTACAGCACACCACTAGAGGATGGAATCCTTTATTCACCACAAACTTTTACCAGACTGTGGTTACCACATCCACCTGCCATGACACTGGCCCATATGATGATAATGCTGTCACTTGTCATGGTGCCTCTCTGTGTAATAATGACTGTTGTGCCCTGCCCACCTCCTTGCTTGTGAGGATAAGGTAGTCATTGATGCACAGAGTGACCATTTCATGCACTCTATTGCATAACCTGGTTTTGATTGTGCATTTACTGTTTTATTCTCTGTTGTCTGTATCATGGCCATAACTGTGTACAAGATGCCACTTATTTGCTATTGTCTCAATGTATTGCAGCCAGCTCCATCTTACATGGGGTTCTGTTGCTGCCTACTCCTCCTGTGAGTGGCTGCCCTGCCCCCCATATGTTACTGCAGGAGGTATAGTGAGCCATGTATTGATGTTTCCATGCTGCTGCTGTCACTGTTTTTTCATTGTTCTGGAGTATAACATACATCACAAATATCTAGCTGCAGGTCTCATGTAAATACTGCAGTGCCCAACAGAGGGTGCATCAGTACAGAGTAAGCATCCTTTAAGTTGGCCAATAATCACTTTGCAATGTTTCTTGTCTGTGCATGTTTATAGGTTCATAGGTAAGTACTTGGCCAGCTGCCCTTGTGAGCCAATTTCCCTTTTAAAGGTGAGAGTCAAACCCGGTACCTTGTGCCTGTGAGATAAAAAACCTTAACCCTCATGCCAACCCTCAAACCCTATACTTGCAAAATTGCCCTGAGAGGCCATTTTTAGCCTAGTCAGTAACGTGAGGTTAGAATCAAATCTTGTACTTTGCATGTATGAGGCAAAGACCTTAACCATTATGCCAAACTCACCTCCTAGTTGTGGGAGCCCTCTTCTGTGAAAATGTTTCCATTGAGGGGGAACTGTACACACCAGAGCTCTTGGATATGTTCTGTATTATATTCCATATCTGGCATGGTCAGCTGGTTGCAGATTGTGACAGGGTCATTAGTCAGAGTTTCAGTGCATATTCGGTATTCCCTGCAGCACAAGACAGTGACACCATTATATGCAATCTGTTACTATATTACATTGTACCAGTATAGACTGGTCTCTGTAACCATCTTACATACACTTACCAAGTAGATAATGCAGTGGGAGGCACCCTGCACAAGATGCTGATACAACTCATACAAGTGCATTGTTCATGGGAACTACCTAAATGATGCATGGAAACGTTAGCAATACCCAGGGTATCATTTTTGTAACTACCTGGCAGTCTAAGAAGTGGAAGACATTGATGTGTTTACAAGTAGTGGCTCCTTAGACCGTCAGGGAAATGGGAAGTGGTATGAAACACCTGCATAGTGGAGATTCCTGCTTTCTTCCTGTGCAGTCTTAGGGAATCACACATGCTTCTTCACATGCTGTAACATATTGCCAAGAAACTGGTGTAGGACAGCCAAGACGGACTCCTTTGAAATTTCTTCCATGTCCTTTGTATGTTGCTGAAAGTTGCCTGTAGCTAGACAACTACTGGAATGGGTTGTCCATGCAGCTGCTTTAATTCCGCATGCAGTTTCACAAGCTACCATATGATATCTCTATCCACACATAAGTGATCCACAATATGCTAGTCATACAAGACTTGGTAAGTCAGGCAGTGATGGTATCGTCTTTGTTGACACAAAGGACTCTGGCATGCAATGTCATTGTTACTAGGGTAGGACTTGGAGTGCCTACTAAAATGCATTGCTGCACTATAGCTGCTGCTGCAATAAACATTATAGTATCCTGTACATTGACAATTCCTGGTGTAAGGAATAGGAGCATTCCTCCTTTGAGCATTTCTATGCTGCTCCACCATGTTTGATGGTATCGTTTGTATAGCTGCTGTACCCTTTCTTACATTGTGAGCCTGTGAGCCTCATTCCTATATCATTTTCCTCGCATTTGCACTCATGTTCAAACTTGCAAACACAATAAAGAATCAGTCAAGAAAGTGTCATGCAAGTCTTTGGATGGGATGCAGTTTCTCAGGCTTCTGAATCTGTCCACCCTTGAGTGTTTCCTTGTTTCTGTTGTTATAGCATTTCAGTATTTGGGTATTGTAGGCATATTTAATTTTAAATTGGTATTTAAAGAATGATGATACAAAGATGGATTTGCTGTTCTCACAGAGATTCATGTGTGTGTGTGTGTGTGTGTGTGTGTGTGTGTGTGTGTGTGTGTGTGCACAACTTAAGTTATTTGCCTTCTGCATGGCCTAATTGTCTTACTTTGATTTTTGCTGCTGATCTAGCTGTCATGTAACAGCAGCTGTAACAAAGCTGTAGCTGCCCAGGGTGCAAACTGTTTGGGGGGATGTGGTCAACACGGCAGAAGAAATGGCAATCAGTTCCTGAAAGTCAGTCCTCTAATCACTCTATCACTGTTGTTGAGCATGAGTGCCAATAAAAGACTGGTTTTGTGTGTGTGTGTGTGTGTGTGTGTGTGTGTGTGTGTGTGTGTGTGTGTGTGTGTGTGTGTGTGTGTGTGTGTGTGTGTGTGTGTGTTAGTAGCTGTAGCAAGGAGCAAGTACAGCGGCTCGGTGCAGATTCTGTAGTAGTAAACACAGGAAACACCTTTTTTTGCCTTTTCCTGTTTTTTTTTTCTCTTGATCCTCAACTAAATGTGGTGGACTTTACTTTTTTATTTTTGCTCAACTCTTATTGGTTGTTCACCTTCTAAAGGATTGCCAAAAATGCCCGTTGCGCCACTTACAGCTCTGGACTGTGGTACCCACTGACAGCATACTGGTTACATCTGACGCAACTGACATGGACCATGACAGTAAGAGTACTGTAGCTTTCATATAAACACTGAGACAGCATATTCCTAAAAGCATTGTTTATCTTTCTACATTTGCTAGCAATTTCCAATTTCTTCTGCCATTTTTGAAGGGCTTAGAGTGCTTTTATTTCTATCGTCTCCTGGGATGATATTTCCTGTTTTATTCTTATTTTCCATTCTGGTAGTCCTTTTCTGGTTTTCCAGTTTTGTTTTTTTGCATAATCCTGTTACTCAGCTACAACGTGATATTGACATCATGCAGCCTTCTTGCTAGTTCTGTGGCCTTGTGTATTTGCAGCAGTGTTCCATTTAGCATCAGCTGTCAGAGGCATGTTTCTGTTCAGAATTCAACCATCTTCTCTTCTCCCTTTAAAGACTGAGGCTGCCTTTCTTAATTATTGTGACAGTTTATTGTTAACAGGATTTTTTTGAGTATGTTACTCCTCAGAGACCACATGTGCTGCAGCGATGTCGTCTGCACCCTTTGAGTAATCGTAACAGTCACTTGGAAATCCATATCCTCTCCATGTCACCATAGCTTTTTCTGGGCAAACTCGCTGTTGGAGATGCCTGCCGACTTCTGTCAGTACTGATGACACAGGTTTGAATAGCAGCATGAGTTCAAGATACCATGCCAGTAGTAAATGGAAGAAAAATGCAGCTTCAGCCAGGTTTGTGTGTGCACGCGTAGGTGTGTGTTTGTTTTAGGGGGGGGTTCTTGGGTTTCATCTGCATTGAGGTCTGTGAGAACTAAGTTTATGTGGCACTGTAATGTGGCTCAGAGTAGAGGCAGTTTCATATTGGGAAAGGAATGGTTAGTCTCTATCCACAGTACCCCACAGTGTGATGAGGCAAAACCCACTCCTCCGACATACATTTTTCTTTGTCTCGAAGAGTTCTTAACTAGTAAAAACAAAAAAAAAATGTCCCAAGACATGTCGTGGATATGCTTGCCACAAGATATTACTGAAAATGTTTTAAAACAGCTTTTTCTAAAATTTTCTAACGTTGTTTATATGTGAGTTGATTTGATATATATACATATGCGCATGTATGTATATGTGTACGTGTGTGTGTGTGTGTGTGTGTGTGTGTGTGTGTGTGTGTGTGTGTGTGTGTGTATATATATATATAGCATTGGATCATAGGAAGTTAATAGGCTAATGGCCCTAGAGCCCTTACAAACCTAGCCAAAATTCTTACCCTTATTTCCATGCTCGGCACCTATTGCCCATGTCCAAGATGGACACAAGTGGAACCACCGGAGTGAATTTAGTCACCCATCCAATTGTCCAGATTGCGTTTGAAGAGGGCCAATGAGGTGCTCTGTTTGACATGAAGTGGAAGTCTGTTCCAAAGGTGTCGTAACATCTAGGAGGCAAATCTGTCCCTCTAACAGGTTTTATTAATGTCACATACCAAGTTAAGGTGTTTAGAGTGAGTAACCCGTGTACCATTTAACTTACGGATATGCAGCATTTCCAATAAAGAAGGGTCAGAGATTGCCTTATATGCAAGGAATAGATTGCCTCTGAGTAATCTGTATGAAACAGAATAAAGTGACAGTGATTTTGGACTATCCCCATAGGACAGATGGTGAAGACCTTGAATTTTCCTTGTGAGGAACCTTTGTGGCTTCTCCAATTGCTGCAGGTGCTTAGAAAGGTACATACCAAAAGGGGCGTTGTATTCAATTATTGGCTTGATGAGGGAAGAGTACAGGGAGGTAATAACTTCTGTTTTTCTGGAGGCAATGCCCTTACTTATGAGCTGAGCAATATAGAATGTCCTTCTTACCACTGTGGAGACAAGGTGGTCAAAGGTAGGTAGCTCCAAGGGGAAGGCTAGATATTAAAGCTAATGGTGCTGCTGTAGCGTTGTCGCCTCGCAGTAAGACACTGTCCAGTTCGATTCTCAGCTAGAGCGTCTTCTGCATGGAGACATGCGTAAATGGGCGTACCTTCATTGAAGGTTGTGTCTCAGGGCTGGTAACTCTGCACGTAAAACTCAACTACCAATCATTAGCGGACCGGAGTTCCGCTGTGGCGACCCCTAACTGGGAAAAGCCGAAAAGACACAACATTTGTTATTTTTCTTTGTCAGAATGGTATGTTGATCCAGAGTGGTGCTTTTTGGCAAAAATTGAAGTAATGCTCTTTCTCTATGTATGTGTCAATATTGTATATATAAAATGTACACATTAGCTGTGTGTGCATGCTTTGCCAATGCAGTAAAACAAAAGAAAGTACATATACATATATGTGTAACTTTCTTAATGTAGAATGAAAATACCAGCATTGAAATGTTAAAACATGAAGAATATTGAGCACCCAAAAGATCAAGAAAGGAAAACTGTTTCCTTTCCCAGTCTTCGCACAAACCCCCCCATACGTAACACCAGCCTCACATTTGTCTGAATAGAGATGGTGTTTTAGGAAAGTTTTTTTAAGGTAAGGTATAGGTTTAGAGTTGGGGGAAGGGGCAGCATTAGGGTTAGGGCTAGCCCACCTGCAGCACCTTATAACCCTAATTGCTGTCCCTTCCCCCAAACATAGCCCTGCACTTTACCTTAATAAAAACTTTCCCATGACACTGTCATTACACAAGGCACACTCAGATACACAAACACACACTGATAACACTACATCTATCCCTTTACCTAACCATGACTCAAACCCTTAACGTAAAATATACACACAACCACACAAATCTACAATTCCTATCCCTGATCCCTAACACTAACTCTCAAACACATGCAGAAACACTGTCACCCCCTCCAAACCCCATTCAGCTGTCTCAAAGAAGTAGAACATTTTGACTGTTTGGCTATTTGTATGTTTTTTTAAAGCACCAGCCCTAGCACTCGTCAACAAACAGACATTCGACAAAATGCAGTGAACCTGTGTGTTTGTAAATGTATGTATAGATAGATATGTTGTTGTTTGTCTTTTGGCTTTTCCCGGTTAGGGGTTGCCACAGCGGAACTCCGGTCCTCTAATGATTGGCAGTAGATTTTCACAAACGCCGAGGTGCCAGCTCGATGACCAACCTTCAACGAAGGCACGCCCATTTATGCATGTCTTTCGAATGCCACCCAACCGCGGGGAGGACATGCAGACTCCACACAGAAGGCACTCCCCGCACTCCAGCTGAGAATCGAACGGGAGAACCTGTTGCTGTGAGGGCAACAATGCTACCACTGCACCACCACGGCATCATAGATAGATATGTGTGTATATAAATAAATATATTATATATATATATATATATATATATATATATATAAATATGTGTGTGTGTGTGTGCGTGTGTATTAACATATATGTACACAATATATTATCACTGTGTGTATGACCATTCATTGAAATGCAAAAGCATTGAAACACAGCTGATCAATGCTAGAATTTTGAAAGAATATGACGAAACCCCAAAACATTGGAAACACAAAAGATCACAAAAGGAAAATGAACTGAGAATCAAAACCTAATTTGTCTGAAGAGTGGAAATGTAATAGAAATTTTTTTTCTAAATGAAATTAAATTAAAAAAGATGCAGGGTTAGGGTTGGCATTCATTAGTAATAATTGGTATGGGAGCTGCCTTAGCATTGGTTTTCACAGGGTTATTGATTCAAGAACTTTTGTAGTGTAAGAAGTAATCACTAGACTGTATTGGTAGCTGTTGCTAAACTATTAATAGACATGCAAGGACTTTCCCGGTTAACAAATGCAATAAATAAATAGAGTGCAAGGTCTGTGTTTATTTGCTGTAGTGGGGGCTCAGTAATAGGCATCGGTATCAGATGATTTCTGAACTTAAGATATGGTACCACGTCTTGATACTCTAGTCAAGTCACGCAGAAGTTCTGTGTCTGTTTGCGGTAATGAGAGTTCAATAATAGGCATCGGTATCAGATGATTTCTGAACTTAGATATGGTACCACGTCTTGATACTCTAGTCAAGTCACGCAGAAGTTCTGTGTCTGTTTGCGGTAATGAGAGTTCAGTAATAGGCATCGGTATCAGATGATTTCTGAACTTAAGATATGGTACCACGTCTTGATACTCTAGTCAAGCCGCACAGAAGTTCTGTGTTTGTTTGCTTTAATAAGAGTTCAGTAGTAGACATAGGTATCAGGCGATTTCTGAACTTAAGATACAGAACCACCATTTGATACTCTTGTCAAGGCAGAAATTCACAGTGTCTTTCATGACCCCAGGCCCACAAAATCTAGTTAACATTTATGCTTTGGTTTTGTCCATTCCGCAGTGTCCTCCCAAGGTATAGATATATGTCATTTTATTACAAGTGTTCAGAAAGGTTTTGGAACTAACATTTGATGCAGTATTTCTTCTTTCCCTTTGTTTACCATACAGCAAGCCATTCTTCAACTCAGGGTAGTACATGGGGGTTGTCTTCTCATCAGTTTTTTTTCTTTTTCTATTCTGGCTATATTTTCTCAGACCCTGCTAAATGAATCATCTTCTCACTGCACTTTCTTAAAATTGAAATTGATTATCTGCAAATCTGCCAAGTCAGGAATACTTTCATTGGTATGTTGACATGAAGTAGAAGGTGTATAGCCTCTTAACCTACAGATATAAATACAGGTGTTTCTTCTGCTCTTATTCATTTTATGATATGATATTATAGAAGCCCCCCCCAATGGGCAGTAGCAAGGCATGCCAAACCCTACCCACCACCCAACACTGGTGATGTGTGGGAGGAATGAATGAATATTCATGTTGAAGTCTTCACCTGCCTCATGATTATGCATCGGGTTTATGGGTGTACTACAATACAATAATGCCGAAGAGAAATGCCAAAAAAAAAATGGTTGTGAAACATTTCCTACATTCAGAGGAAAAAATGAAAAATTAAAGAATGAAATTTTTACAAAAGCTACTCAATTCCACATAGTGAATGATTGTTCTAAAAAGCACTGGAGTTGAATTAATTAGTGCTTAACTACTTCTCCTTACATTAAAACATTTGTTTTTAGAACGTTCATTCCTACAGAAAGGAACCACAGTGAATGATCATTCTAAACAGCAGAGTGTTGATGTAAGCAGTTTTAATGTAAAGAGTTGTTGTTATTAGTGCTTAACAACTTCTCCTTATATTAAAACATTTGCTTTTAGAACAATCATTTATTGCCAGATCCTACAGAAAGGGTTCACGATGAATGATCGTTTGGAAAAGGGGAAGATATTAAAAACTGATCTTAGAAACATAGAACAGCATACCTCTAAGCCTGTTTATACAAGAAATGTGGACAAAACCTGAAATAATGGCGAGGACAATGGCTCTAAAATAGGGACAAATTTTAAATATTGCTTGAATAAACTTTGAAGGACACATTTTAAATATTGCTTGCATAAACGTTGAAAGTTTCTAGAGTAACAGTTTTTGTTGTTAGCATACATTTGAAAACAAGATGCAATTATCAGAACTCAACATGAACTCAGACGTCACTGTTTCCATGAGATTGGAAATAATGGCATCTTGTGCAATAGACACAATAAGCAAAGCGATGTTTTCCTAAGACCCAGAAAAAAATAAGATCAGCTTTCCAAACTTTACTGAACAGTAAAAACTAAATGAAAACTCCAGCCAAGCTAGAACTTCCAATGAGTGACCTCCCAAACCTCCTATAACAGAGGCACATGGGATATATGCAAATGATCCTTATGAACATCAGCTGTTTTAGCTATATGGCGATTCTGATTGCCCATGTGTTTCATATGCTTAGTCAAACACTCTGCTTATGCTATGACTGAAACACGTAGCTGAAGGGAAAAGGGCTTTGCAGCATGACTGGATTTTCTTTTCTAGTGCTTTGGGACAGGGAAGTGAAGTAGCAGATTGTTTCTGTCTCTGGCTGAAATCCTGGATGATGGTATTTTGTGGAATCAGGAGAGAAGTCTGAAACCAGTAGCTCCACGCCTGGTATGATTCAGCAAGAAAAGGAGTTCCCTTGGGCCTAGTATCGAGAAGCCATAGATGATTACCATAGAGTTCCGGTAGGTGATTTTCTACTTTTCTCATCAGAGAAACCACTGCACCTGGTCACTAGGATATTCTCGATGGAGTGGTGAGAGGCTCTGGCCATCATTTTATATTTTTATAAGATTATGGTTCCCCCTCCCAAATGCTTTGTGGATTACAAATAACTGGGATCCATATGAGCTCCAACTTGGGCCTCATCATGCAGGCAGGAAGATTGTATATAATCACTGGCCAGTGCACAGGATATAATAGAGTGTTTCATAGTTGGTCTGTTTAGAACTGATCAAGGGGGTAGAGGGTGTTAGTACTGCTGAATGAGATTGCATTTTCTCATATTTGTATTGTTGTATTATGACTCTTTTATTGCTTAATGACATTGCATTTTTTCCTGTGTTTGTATTGCTGTATTATAAAGCTTTACTCCTCATTGATATTGCCTTCTTTGTGCATGTGTGAATGTCAAGACTTTCTTCTGTTGAGTTCTGGGGAAGAGGGTAAATGTATGTTTTTATTGCATGCATATCTCACCTTGCTTTATTGCTAACTGGTTTGCTAACTGGTGCACTGTTGAAATAATTTGTTTATGGTTGTGCTATTGCCTTTTTAAACTAGATGTGTCACCTAGAATAAAATCTGTCCCTCTTGCCACCTTGGTGTGTCGGGCCTGTAGGGGTGTCACCAGTGTCAGGTAGGAAGGAACCCATATCTCTTCAGCTACACCTGCAGGTGTGCTACATTTGGGGGCTCATCCAGGATTTCCTGTACTGCCTTGGACTCCACTGTATTCCCTTGTATGTATGGAAAGCAAATCCAGCAGAAACATGAACCCAGAAGTAGCCGCTAAGTGGTGCAAACAGCACAATGCTCAGTCGGAGCATTGCTTAGTTCTGGTGTTGCCAGGGGTCACATGGACTGATATGCAAATACATCAAGTCACAGAATCTTTGCCAGTTGTGGGGCCTGGATTTTTGTTGGACAGCACTGTGGTCTCTACCGAGCAGAGCACATTGGCCTTATTAGAATGGAAAAGTCCTTTAGTGTATGAGCACATACCTTTGAGTGTACAAATTTCAGGTGAGAGTGCAGTCCGTGTGGTAATCCCTGGGAAGTGCACTACCTCAGCAACAGAGAAAATACCTGTGAAAGCTATCCAAGTAGGTCAGAACCTTAAAACCTGAAGCTGCAGCTTCACTGCCCATAAATACTGTAGGGCCTGAAGTTTTGAATGCTTTGGGAACTATTGTAGAAAAATGCTTAAAGCCTACACAACCATTCACTGCGTTTCTTTTCTGGCAAACAACCCACACCTCAGGGAGAGGAAGATTTTGAGTCCTGGATAGATCAGGCTTCCCAAGCCCTAGAGGAGTGAGATATCCTAGAATCTCAGAAGAAGCAGCGGATAGCTGAAAGTCTAAAGGGATTAGCTGCGGATACCATACGCAAACATAGGGTGGGTAAGCATGATTGCACAGCCAAGGACTATTTAAGAGTACTGCAGGATGTGTTTGGAAGGACTGAGAGTGCTGCTGAACTACTGTATCAGTTTGAACATACATACCAAAATGTTGGTGAGAAACTATCTGATTACATTAAGCGATTATATAAAATGCTCCACTAGATCATCCTAAAGAAGGGGGTGGATCCAAAAGTAGCTGACCAAGTACGGATCGGACAAATTTTACAGGGAGCTCAAGCTATGGACCCCAATGTGTGGAAAATGAGGATGAGAAATAGGGAAGAGACTCTAACTTATTCTCGGTTGGTAAAAGAGGTGAGGGAAGAGGAAGCCCTGTTGGAAGCCAAATCTCAGTGTTCAGCAGCAACTAAAACAGTGAGTGAACAACAGCAGGAGCCTATAGCCATGCTCACTACTCAAACAAGAGTAGTGGCCCAGAGTGTCCACAATGTAGATGTGTCACAGTTGCAGATACAGGTGTCTTCCCTGACCGACGCCATAGCTCAAGTCACCAAAACAGTTGCAGAATTGCAGAAAGCCGTGATAACTTTAGCTGAAGGGGATGAATACATCCACTAGAACCTCCATGAAAGGACTCAGGGAAGAACCGAATCAACCAATGCTCAGAGTTCTTACTGGATTTTGTTTTCACTGTGGAGATGCAGGGCATATAAAGCGACAGTGTCCTAATGCAGAGAACTTGAAAAGAGTGAACAAACTATTATTGGCTAGTCCAATGCAGGGGAAACTTCAACGGGCCTCAGTGAAGGAGCCAGCTGAGTGCCCAGTTATAAAGAGCTCCAAAAAATCTAACATCAAGAGACAGCATCCTGTATCTCCTTTCTACACTAACCCTTGTAATAGAGAGAGAGAGAGACTACCTACTGTGCACACTTCTAGCTCATCTGAGGTGAACAACCGAATTGGAAAGCCATCTCAGCCAAAATCTCAGCATCTCAGACCACAAAGTATTACTAAGCAAGAGTCTTATCTGTTAAAATGGCGAGGTCAACCGGCGGTACCTCAACCACATGCTGACTGCCGTACAGCTGAACAACACCGGAAACAGAAACTACCCTATGGCCTACTGGGACCATCCTCTGTCGTGTCAGTAAAAGTAGGAGTGTATAGTAAAGCACTGTTGGATACTAGTGCATAAATCACCATTCTGTATAGAGACTTCTACTAAAAATACTTAAAGCATTTGTCACTTGAAAAGTTAGAAGATTTGGAAGTCTGGGGGCTAAGTGACACAAAGTTCCCTTATGATGGTTATGTCTCACTCAAGTTAGAATTTTCCACTTCAGTTGTTGGGTCAACAGACGTTTTTGAAACACTCGCTGTTGTGTGCCCCAGGCCAGAGGGAAAGGATTCAGCATCTATTTTAGTGGGGACAAATACTGACCTCGCCAGAAGAATGCTAATGCCTCAGTTGACCCAGGAACACCCAACACTACATCATCTCCTGAGACCACTTTTCTGTGCCCTTCAAAGGGAGAAGGATAGTAAGAAAGATGAACTTGGCCATGTGTGGACCCTGTCTGGGAAAGAGCATATAAATCATCCTGGTCAGGTCACCTGCTTGAGAGCCAACGTGAGGCTGTGTGGACAGTTTCCTCTCATCTCATGATGGAAATGGATCCAGTGACTTGCCACCAGGGATGGAACTAATCCTAGAAATTTAGCCTGCGGACAAGTTAAAGCATCCTTATGACACTTTGCCTGTGGGGTTGAAAAATAAAGGAAGTACTCCCATTGTCCTGTGTTCACAAGTGCATTTGGGAAATATTTATGCTGCCACTCCCTTACCTGCTTCTGTGTTGACAAGGAAGGAGGGCAGAGCCAATGAGTTGAAGCTGGAAGATATTGAGATAGGAGGTGGTCTCTTGCCCTCTGAGTGGCTAACCAGAGCTAAAGATCTACTAATGAAAAAGAAAAATTGTTTTTCTACTAGTGAACTACACGTGGACTGTGCAAAAAGTGCAGAACACTGAATAAGAGTAAAAGAGGGCCGACCCTTCAGGGAACATTCCAGAAGAGTAGCCCCAGGAGACCTGGAGGACTTACAAAAACATTTGGAGGAACTAAAAGCCACAGGGATAATTCAAGAGTCAAGAAGTCCATATGCCTCTCCCGTTGTCATTGTCAGGAAAAAGAGTGGATCAATTTGCATGTGTGTTGACTATTGTTCTCTGAATCAGCAAACCATTCCAGACCAGTACACAACTCCCCAGATTGAAGATGCTCTAAATTGCCTGGTGGGCAGTAAGTGGTTCAGTGTGCTAGACTTAAGGAGTGGATACTATCAAATCCCTATGCACCCAGTAGATAGAGAAGACTGCTTTCATCACCCCTTTGGGATTTTTTTTGAGTTTGATTGCTTACCTCAAAGTTTATCAAATGCACCGGCAACTTTCCAGAGAATCATGGAAAGAACCGTTGGAGACATGCATCTCCTATAAGGCTTAGTCTTAGTCATCGTTGTCTGTGGGAGGACCCTAGAGGAGCACGAAGAAAGACTGATGAAGGTATTGGACAAGATTGGGAAGGAAGGCCTGAAGCTGTTATTGGACAAATGCAAGTTCTTCCAACCTTCAGTGACCGATGTGGGACATGTAGTGTCTGCAAATGGAATATCCACAGATCCCAGCAAAGTTGAAGTGGTGACATCTTGGCCCAGACCCAAAACTATCACAGAGCTGCGATCTTTCCTGGGTTTCTGCAGTTACTATAGAAGGTTTGTGGGAGGATTTTCAAAGATAGCAAGACCCCTCAACCATTTGCTCTGAATTGATGAGAAAGCAGGTGAAACAAATGAAGATATCCTTGTGAAAAGCCTAAGGGACCGAGAGGTTCTAAAGAACTCATCAAAAGTCATTGGGATCCTGAGTGTGAAGAGTCATTTGAACAGCTTAAGTATTGCCTCACACATGCCCCTGTGCTGACATATGCTTGCTAACTCTACAAAGCCGTAAACTTTACATGTGGATGCTAGCAGGGATGGCTTAGGAGGAGTCCTTTACCAGGAGTATGACAAGAAGCTGAGACCTGTGGCTTTTATCAGTCGGAGTTTATCCTCCACAGAAAGAAACTACCCTGCACACAAGTTGGAATTCTTTGCCTTAAAGTGGGTAGTAGTGGACAAGCTGTATGACTATCTCTATGGAGCTGAATTTGAAGTGCAGACTGACAACAATCCTCTGACATACATCCAGTCCACTGCAAAGCTAGATGCTACTGGCCACAGATGGATGGCAGCTCTGTGCAACTATAATTTCAGTTTGAAATACTGCCCAGGATATGAAAGTGGAGATGCTGATGGTCTGTCCAGAAGACCTCAGGGAGATTTACACCCCGACGATGAATGGGTGGAAATTCCAGTGCCAGGGGTGAGAGCTATGCGTCAAATTGCAACCTGCCATCAACACACTGAATGTTGGGTTCAGAAGTTGGGTCTGTCTGCAGCAAGCATACCCCAAGCTTACTGTAATCTGGTCACTTTGCAGGCTTCATCGCTACCAGCTTTGAGTAACAGTGACCTCAGGAGAGATCAAAGAGAAGACCCCTTAGGTCAGCTAGTGGTAGCTGCTTTAGAGAAGAAACAAGTTAATATGCTTTGCATGGATATTCATTCTCTGGCAAGACTTTTGGCCAAAGAGTGGGACAGACACCATATACAGAATGGACTAGTGTATAGGAGATCTCCTAGTGCACTCGGCAGTGAAAAATGGCAATTGTTGCTTCCTCAAAAGTATAGAGGAGTAGTACTCTGGTCATTGCATGATGAACATGGTAATCTTGGTTATGACAGAACTATGGGTCTGGTACAAGACTGGTTCTACTGGCCATGCATATGAAGCAAGATGTTGAGGATTATTGTCGTACATGTCTTCATTGCATTCAGAGAAAGACTCTGCCGACCAGAGCTGCCTCATTGGGTCAAATGGAAAGTAGTGGACCCATGGAACTAGTCTGTATAGATTTTCTGTGCATTGAACCGGATGAAGGTGGAATCAGTAATGTACTGATGGTGACAGACCACTATACCAGGTACGCCCAAACATTTCCCACTCCCGATCAGAAAGCTATTACAGTGGCAAAACTACTAGTTGAGAAGTTCTTTGTACACTATGGCCTGCCAAAAAGGATACACTCTGATCAAGGACATGATTTTGAGAGCAAGCTTGTCTGCCCAAGCATTTCCCACTCCCGATCAGAAAGCTATTACAGTGGCAAAACTACTAGTTGAGAAGTTCTTTGTACACTATGGCCTGCCAAAAAGGATACACACTGATCAAGGACGTGATTTTGAGAGCAAGCTTGTCCATGAACTACTCACTCTGTTGAGAGTCCAAAAAAGCCGCACCACTCCTTATCATCCTCAAGGGGATCCTCAGCCTGAGCGTTTCAACAGAACTTTACTAGACATGTTGGGGACACTATCTGCTGAGACGAAGAGTCAATGGAGTCGACATGTAGCTACAGTGGTGCATGCTTACAACAGTACTAAAAATGATGCTACAGGATTCTCACCTTACTTCCTAATATTTGGAAGAGAAGCTCATCTTCCTGTTGATGTCACCTTTGGAGTCACAGCTGATGATACCCCAGTGCGATCTCACAGCAGTTATGTGAACATACTCAAGAAGAACCTCAGACAGGCATATGAGCTAGCTGAAAAATCAACAGGACAAAGACATCAGCAAAACAAGGCTCACCATGACAAAAAAGTAAAGATGCACGACTTGCAATCAGGGGACAGAGTTCTTTTGGGAAATTTGGGACTACAAGGAAAGCATAAACTAGCTGACCACTGGGGATCCGAGATTTCCATAATTTGTTCTCATCTACCTAATATCCCTGTCTACCAACTTTACCCTGAGGGGGAAAGAAGGACCCATAAAAACCTGTCAGCGAAACAACTTAATGCCTTTGGGAAAATCAGTGAGACTCATGAATCCAGAACCCAGAATGGCTCAGCGGAAGCCTAACTCAAGGCGATCCAGAAGGCTAAGGCAGAGAGGAACTATCCTCTCCAATATTCAAGAGCCTATGCTTCCTCCTGCTGAAGGAGAGGACAGTGATGATGATTGGGGTTTCAATTTGTCTTTTTTATGAGGATGTTCAAGACCCAGTGGGCTGTAATCTCAATGTAAATGCACTGGAATTTGTTCCTTGTCATTTTGAGCAGCCCAGACCAAACAATAGATTAAGTAATGTTTCTGTACCTCTTGCAGAACCTGATATGGATGGAGGCCCTACTATGCAGACTTCAGAAAATAGTGCTGAGGATAGTCATACCTTTATGGAAAACAAAAGTAAAGTTATGAAAGAGGAGATCTTGGAAGTAGACAATATGCCTACTGAAGAACTAGACATTGAATGTGATTTGAGTGACAAATCTTCTGAGCAAAATTCCTTAGCTGTCTCTTCCAAACCAAAACTGCAGAGACTGATTTGGCCCCCACAGAGACTTACTTATGACAGTTTGGGACATAGTACACAGGAACCTGTGACCACAGCTCATTGGAGGGTCTGCACTCATAATCCCTATGCCTCCTACTCCAGTGGAGACACACCATTCCAAGTTAAACATAAGGCTGATTACCCTTGGTGGAATGTACATTTTGAATGCAAAAATATTGTTCAGTTGATGGTGCATTAGTGTTTGCAAATATTTTCTGCTAATCTGCCTTTGACTTGGGGGGACCCAAGGTTTTCATGTAGGGGGAGAGTGTAGCTCCCACTTTATTTCATGTAGAAGAAATAGACTGTACTTTCCCTTTACACCACAAGGTGGAGCTGCTTTTCAGGGATATAAAAGAGTTTTGAAAGTGAAAGAGGAGACTGGAACACTAGCTGAAGGAGGGAAGACTGAAACATGTAGCTGAAGGCAAAAGGGTCTTGCAGCATGACTAGATTTTCTTTTCTACTGCTTTGAGACAGGGAAGTGAAGTAGCAGATTGTGTCTGTCTCTGGCTGTAATCCTGGATGATGGTATTTTGTGGAATCAGGAGAGAACTCTGAAACCACTAGCTTCACGCCTGCGATGATTCAGCAAGAAAAGGAGTTCCCTTGGGCCTAGTACCGAGAAGCCATAGATGATTACCAGAGTTTTGGTAGGTGATTTTCTACTTTTTTCATCAGAGAAACCACGGCGCCTGGTCACTCGGATATTCTCAATGGAGTGGTGAGAGGCTCTGGCCATCATTTTATATTTTTATAAGATTGTGGTTCCACCCCCAAATGCTTTGTGGATTACAAATAACTGGGATCCATATGAGCTCCAACTTGGGCCCCATCATGCCGGCAGCAAGACTGTATATAGTCACTGGCCAGTGCACAGGGTATAATACATTGTCTGTTTAGAATTGATCAAGGGGGTAGAGGGTGTTAGTACTGCTCAGTGACATTGCATTTTCTCATATTTGTATTGTTGCATTATAAATCCTCATTGTTCAGTGACATTGCATTTTGCTTGTGTTAGTACTGCTGGCTTCAAGAATTTTGCTGCTCAATGACATTGCATTTTCTCATATCTGTATTGCTGTATTATCACTTTTTACTGACTAATGACATTGCATTTTTTCCTGTGTTTGTATTGATGCATTATAAAGCTTTACTCCTCATTGATATTGCCTTCTTTGTGCATGTTTGAATGTCAAGACTTTCTTCTTTTGAGTTCTGGGGAAGAGGGTAAATGTATGTTTTTATTGCATGCATATCCCACCTTGCTTTATTGCTAATTGGTGCACTGTTGAAATAATTTGTTTATGGTTGTGCTACTGCCTTTTTAAACTAGATGTGTCACCTAGAATAAAATCTGTCCCTCTGGCCACCTTGGTGTGTCGGGCTTATAGAGGTCTCACCAGAGTCAGGTAGGAAGAAACCCATATCTCTTCAGCTACACCTGCGGATGTGCTACATTAGGTTTTTGATAACATGAAGGTTCTTCTATCCACTCCAGCCAAAGCCAGGTGCTTGTTCCTTGTGAAGTTTTATACCTATCCCTTTCTGTTTATCAGGACTGTGTGTTTTTATGGTGTGTTAGTCTCTTACCCTACCCCCAGTTTTACTAGAGTATATTCAGGACTGCATGCTTTAATTGTGTCTCAGACTGCACCCCCCACACACCATTTTTACAAGGGATTTATTCTGGCCACAGGTTAAGTAACTTTGCTCCCGCCCCTTGTAATTTCCACAGTTCTGTGAGCTGAAAGAAGTCTTGGCCAATTGTGGTAGTATGTGATCAGTTAGGTACAAAAGTCAAAGGATGTAGTCCTGTAGTCAACAGTTTGAATTTTTACATGCACTGTAAGGTACTCTTCCTTTTCTCTGTGGATACACATTACGTCTCCCTTCCTTTTGTCATTTATTTTTCTGCTTTTACAAACATAAGGTGCCTTGATGAGGGTGACCAACAGTGTTTAGCAGTGTGCTTCCTCTTCCCTCTTGTACAACTCACCGTTTCTGTTGCTGATAATTTTTAATTGTCCTTACACATTTGTACATTCTTAGTTACAGGCTTAGATTGCTCCATTTTACTCAGCATTTCATAAGCTAGTAGTTCTTCAGTTAGTGCACCCAATGTATCAGTACATTTAGAGTCACTCTGTAAAACCCATCCAAGTGTATTACTTGGTTGTACTGTTTTAACTTTACCAACTGCTATAGAGTCTGTCCTTTACATTTACTGTTCACTTCTGGTTCTAACCACACAAGTAAAGTATGCTTCAGATCAAACAGTTGCAATCTTACCATCTTATTTGAATTTAATTTACAGTTATGATATTTCATTGCTTGTATCACAACAGACACACTAGCTGTAATTAGCAGGTACTTTTTTTAGTTTTTGGTGGTCCATATAGTCAGTACTTTCCATTTTCCTATGTGCCTTGAGTGTTTTCCTTGCAGGTGTTGAAAATAACAGTCAGACTGAGCCCAATTCTCCTGGGTGCCATATCTTTCAAATGTAACAAGATATATGTCGATACAGTCATCTTTGTTCACTTTCTTCAGTGGTGGGGTTAGGGGTAGTCTATCAGTGCTCAACACAGTGGCTATCATAGCCATCTGACCCTGGAGATTAAGTAAATGATTATTCCTAGCCTCACTTCTTTCCGAAAGAATTATTGTAATGCTGACCCAAGTTTGCACTGTTCTGCACCAGAATCTCTGTGAGTTTCTGAATCATTGCCAAAATATTACTGCTTGTCCACCCCAAAAAAAAAATAAAACTAGTTCTTTACTTTTTTTTTGGTGGGATAAACACACAGAGAACAGTAACATGTCTGCCTCTTCAAGTGGGGTAATTAACTCAAAAGCATGTGAAATCAGTAATGCAGGCCATAAAAATATTGTAATTTGTACATTTTGTGTACATAGACTAAATTGTGCGTACTGTAGCCACCAATGGAGCAGGTGTAATAAGCTAAAGACACTTCAGTCCATTGCAAATGCTAGTGCTTCATTTTAGATAAAGATTTCCATTTGTTATGTAAAAGATTATGACTGGTTCTCTGATCATAGCCCACTTTTTATCTGTTTGAGAAATAGATGTCAAGACATTTACTTTGAAAACAAAACTGGAGACATGATTCTTGATGTCCATTTTGAAAATAGATAGCTAGGGTACTGTGACAAGTGAACAATTGCTCTTTATGTGAACAAAAGAAGAACGTGATATGTGAAACTCAGTAATATGACATTTAACTGAAAGGCAAGTGATGACTGTATGAATGAATGGGAGAGTGTAAAAAAATGATGAGCATGACTACCAGCTACAGGAATGGCAGAGGTGCTGGACAAGAGCAGCCTGGAGACAGTGGATGTTGATGCATCAACCCGTATGTTACCAGATGGGTAGCTAACTGGCTCACTGATAGAAGCCACTCAGTCAAAGTAGGGGAAGCCACTTATAGTAGACCCGTAATGAGTAGTGTACCCCATGGATCAGTCTTGGGGCCTCTACTGTTTGGGGTATAATTTTCTCTCAGTGCAAGCCAAAAGCAGTGATCTGTGGCTGACCAAGTTTGCAGATGACTGCAAGCTGAGCAGTGTCTTAAATTCCCCTAGTGATGTGAACATCCTCCAAGAGGGCCTTACCTAAACTAATGACTGGTGCCAGAAGCATGGCCTCAAAATGAATGCCAAGAAATGCGTCATTATTCACTTTGGGGAAAATGTCATCCCCACTAATTATCACATTAATAACAACGTACTAAGCAAGCAATCAGTTTTGAGGGACTCTGGCATGCAGGCTGATAGCAATCTGACTTTTGACCACCACATTGCCTCTGTTGTACAGAACGCTTTCTACATGGCCCACCTCATAAGTAAGGGTATTTAATTTAGGAACAAGGAGGTCATAACATCGCTGTACTCCTCCCTTATCAGACCTTTTATTGTGTACATTGCCCCCTTTGGCATGTACCTTGCCAAGCACATACAGCAGTTGGGAGAGACCACAGAGGTTCTTGGCCAGGAAAATCCAGGGTCTCAAACACCTATCCTATACAGATAGGCTAAAAGCCCTGTCCCTGTATTCAGTCTCATACAGACTGCTCAGAGATGACCTGTGTCTGGCATACAAGGCCATTTCAGACCCAGCCTTGTTGGAGTTGCTGCATATCCATAAGACAAACTCCACTTGCGCAATCTGCATGCAAGGCCTTAACCTGGTCTGCAACATTAATAGAACTTGTTGGCTGGATAGATTTGTGTCACTAAGACTCCCCCGTCTGTGGAATGGACTCCCTCTCCATGTCAAGTAGAGTACCTCTCTAGCCCTCTTTTAGAGGAACTTGCATGACTGGATGGGAAACAGAAAATATACCCCTGGTATCCCACCTGTGTCCCTGATGGACAGGGGACACAGGTGCTGACTTTGAGGGAACATAGGCAAAATTCTTGGCTAGGCTTATACGGGCCTCTGTGCCAATAGCCTAGTATTATCCTATGAACCTATGAAGGGGCAGGTGGTGAACAGTAGTACACGTAAGCATGAAGCAAAGCATAGTGGTAGGGTCAGTATGTAGACTATACTTGCTGATTTTGTGGACCTATGGCATGGGCAGTAGGGACCCACTCCTAAAGAAGTGTGTCACATCTGTGATCCTGATAGCGATCACAATTTTGCATCTTATCTTACATTCATTAGATGGATAAACAGGCTCAAAAGAGATGAAATTCAGGGAGAGAAGAAAAAAGTACCAACATCACAGCTGTTTGAGATGGAGATGGATCCTTCCTTGTATGTTGTCATGATAACGTATGGGAACATCACTTCTGCTGTTCACACCAGTGCAATGAGAAATTTGAAGAACCTGAATGGCATTGTATAGTGGCTAATCAATGACATCTTTGTAACCAGTGGGGCACATAATGTACCAGCTGTAATAGTATCCATGCCATAATATTCAATCATGTTGTAGGCATGAGTGTCTCCCTTCTGTATGTGCTGATGATATAGTAGGCAGTAAAGGGCTTATGATGTGGTAAATGGTCTTGTATATCATAAATGAACGTAACCTTCCTGTAGAACCAGAATTTATCCTTGTTTCTTTGGGTCAGAAGCTATCAAGATCATCCTTTCACACCACACACACACACACACACACACACACACACACACACACACACACACACACACACACACACACACACACACACAAGTACGTTACTTCCATTTCTTTTAATGCTTCTGGGACGTGTGCAGAAGCACAAGGCTACTTGGCTACATGGAGTAGATGCAAGATGCCAGCAAGATGTGGAAATACCAGGTGATCCTGATACTTCTGCATCCCTCTGAAATGACAATGATATGTTTAGTGCTTTGACAACATTTTGTTAGTTTTGTTAATCCTACTGTCCCAGAGATTGGCCTCTGGATCACGGTCTTCAAAGCACCTACATGATGACGTGTGTTAGTAAAAGCCTGGGTTACCTGGTGTGGTTATGTTCTTTTCTTCTGCAATTCATATATCACTACCCCACCTTCCCCTGCTGTGTCTTGACTTGCCTTACTGGGTTGCCTCTGTTTTGCTGCAGTCCACACTTTGTCTTAGCCGTCCCCTCTATGCTTTATTACTGCTATTCCTTTTGACACCTTCCCCTTATTGGACTATAAGGTGTTAGTGTATTGAGGGGAAAGGGTCGTTACACTGAAAACCACAATGCCTCTGTATCCCTACCTGCTATTCTTTGTTCTTCTGTGCTGACTCTTTCCCATTTGCTGTCTCTGCTTTGCCATTCAGCTGTGTTGTTCTCTGTAGTTGCCAACATATTCTTCACAATAGCTGACTTTCACAGTGTTGGACATTTTTACTGTTGCTGTCCCCTGAATCTGTAACTTATCAGTTTTGATCAAAGAATAATTTTATTGATGTTATGATTATTATTATTACTATGTTTTTGTTTCTTTGTTTTGCCCTGCCAAACATAACCCTTTTCTGAGGCTACTGGCCCATTTGTTCTCTGTCACTGGAGTAACAGCCACTTGAAATTGTCCATCACCGAGGCTGGCATCGAGGATCGCTTAAATATCCATTAGTAAAGTTTACTTTTCAACAGTTGCTTTCACAAGCTGTTAAATAATTCACTATACCACTGTTTTATTAATAAATTTATTTTGATGGGCATCACAAAATGCATTAAAGCTTTTAAATCTAGTAAAATATTCAACTCTGTTCTGTGGTGGCTATTGTGGGTGCTCTAGAATGAGACTATAGCACAGCAGCTTCAAAAAGTCCATAACAGAAGATGTTACGCACTTACCTGGCATCAGTATATTCCTGGGACTACAAAAAGATGATCAGATCTTTGTAACAATTTATTATGTGTTCTCAAAATGTTTTCAAAAACTAACCACTCAAACTGTCCTCTCAGGGTGAATTTATTGACTCCAGTCATAATCTTTTTTGTTACATGCTGTTGCTGCAGCATCTTTGGCCAGTATTTGTTAAATATTTAGCACTGTAACTTTTATGTCATCCCTATCGTGTGCTTAGCACAACAATATGCTGACCAGTTCATTTGTAAACTCTCATCCATACGGTTTGCAATGTCTACATCAATACCCTCTGACTTACGCTAACCCAGAGTAGTTTGACTCCCTCTAAGTTGGATGTGAATACAGACAAAAATTATTCAGAAAATCGGAAATTGGGTTACTGCCCTTAACATCACATTGGTCGTAGATGTAAAGTACAGGCTGTTGCCCACCATTCCCATCTAAATTGGGCCTTAAACATGTGTCTTCTGTGCATTTTACATTCTGTGAAGGTTCCTCACCAGCCTGGCACTGGCCATTATTTTTTTTTTTTTTTACATAAGAGTCTGTACTGATATGTTTTTGATATTTTGATGTTTTAACATAACATCAATGATACATGCTGGCTGCACACACTTATTTCCTAGTGCCTTCTGGTTTTATTTATTAATAACACAGTGGTATAATGAAGTTTATTAACAGCTTGTGAAAGCTACTACTGAAAAGTACACTTTACTTCTGTCTCACCAGAGTCTGATGTATTGTGAGGAGAACCTTCATTTGTCCCTTATAAAAGTGTAAATTTAATCATCTGATATTCTAACACCATTACTGCTGTACGATGAAACATATAATTAAGCAACTTATTTAAATGATCTTTTCTCACCTATAACTTGTTCATCCAAAATCATTTAACTGTGTCAGAGCAATTCAGTGTAGATGGCCACCATACACGCAGTGAAAACATTCTGGTATACATCAAATATATATTTCAATACCATTATTAAAATATAGATTATTCTAAACACAGTTGCATTTCCTTGAATGATGTTATCGCTTCTCAGTTACCTGTTGTTATGACTGGGCTACATCACAATAGCCCATATTAAGTATGTACAGGACTGTGTGCCTTTTTGCACACCAACATGATTTGTTGAGTATACCTGAAGATACAAGCAACATAAACGTCAGTACATATTCCTTCCACTGCAGTTCAGATATTCACAAACGCCAGGATACATATCAACCATGTCTTTATAGTGTATTAGAAAGAGTAATAGATTGCACAATCAGCACATCTGTTTGGAGCACTTTTATTAACCGTACCTATACAATTACAAGGGTCGATATTAGATCATCGAAATGGCAGAATTTCGAATGATCTAATATCGCACCCAATATTGCGAATGCTGAAAACAGCGAAGCTGCACAAAACCAAATTCTTTCCTAGGGAAAGAATTTGGTTGGCGGTTGTTGTGGCTTCGCTGTTTTCAGCGATGCGGTGGAAAGTTACGGGTTGGGTTAAGGTAAGTGTGTGATTGTGCGGACGTTCAGGTTAGGGTGCGGGTTGGGTTAGGGCGTGGGTCAGGTAAGTGTGCGAGTGTGACAATTTGGAGTTAGGGGCAGGTTAAGTGAGTTAGGGTTAGAGCGCGGGTGAGGTGTGTGTGCGATAGTGAGAATTTGGGGTTGGGGCAGGTTAAGTGAGTTAGGGCACGGGTGAGTGTGCGATAGTGAGAATTTGGGGTTAAGGGTGGGTTAAGTGAGTTAGGGTTAGGGCATGGGTGAGGTGAGTGTGCGATAGTGACGGACCTTAGGGTTAGGGTCTGGGTTAAGGTAAATGGATAGATAGTAGTGTATGTGTAGTGTAGGGTTAGATGTAACTTTTAAATGTATGTTTGTGGATTGCTGCTTTTTAGTGTGCTTGTGGTGTGTGTGTGTTTCTCGGAACAGCAAATTTTTTCCCTGGGAAAAAATTTGCTGTTTTGAGGTTTCGATATTGTTAGGGTTCGGGTTTTGCAGTTTGATGTTACGGCATTTGATAATGAGCCATTTTGATGATCTGATATAGACCCCAATTACAACTGTGCTCTGTGATCCACATTATGCCGATCAATACATTAATAAAGAGCACAAAACTCTGGATCAAATAAGCACTATTTTATAAGTGTAGTTTATATGCATGTAAAAACAAACTCTAATGTCAGTAAAAAATATCTTTTGTACTGGTGTTAGACAAATACTGCAAGAAACTATGTCAACCATTTAAAGATATGGCTACTGCATACTTCATAAATGTAAATCCCGTTCTTTAAAATATGGCTACTGCATACTTCATAAATGTAAATCCCGTTCTTTAAAATGGCTACACATTTACTCATTGATGAAAGTTTGCTTGAGTTATTATTTGTTGATCCTGATTAGTTTGTCAACTCAAATTTCATCTGACATGCAAGTAGTACTGCTTCAAAGATGGATGAACTTTGGTGGTGAGAAATTCTCCCATTACCCGCGGTGGTGGTGCTGCGGTAGCGATGTCGCTTCACAGTAAGACGCTGTCTGGTTCGATTCTCAGCTAGAGCGTCTTCTGCGTGGAGACATGCATGACTGGGCATACCTTCGTTGAAGGTTGTGCATCAGGGCTGGTAACTCGGCACGTAAAAATCAACTACCAATCATTAGCGGACCGGAGTTCCGCTGTGGTGACCCCTAACCAGGAAAAGCCGAAAGACACAACAACAACTCAGGAAGTTGAGTGAACCTGGAGTTAATTTGCACATAGAGTTTTGTGGATGTTGGGATTCAAGGGAACATTTTCTTTGCAAATAAAAAAAATGTTTTTTTTTCTTAATTTCACTAAAATGGGTAGTTGGTTAGTTTATTTATTTAGGTAACACTTTTTACCGGGAAAGTCCGACTTGGAACAAATTGTAAAACAACTGCACCAAGACTTACACACCAAGTGTTTATTGATAAAAATAAACGGAAAAATACACCAGTCCAAAAAGATTCAGCTAGGCAAAGAAGGCTTTAATACCAAGAAAATTAACGTCAACAAAATGGTTAACAGATGTTTTCTTCACAAAATAATCATAGACTTCATCAGATGTTTTAATAATTCAATTAAGTTACATGATAAAATTTAAAGTGAACTTTCCATTTTGTTAAAAGCCTGCTTGAACCATATATCCCCCTTTCAAAATGGTATACCTACTAAAAAATTTTTCTAAACATATATATAAATTTTCTAAATAAACACGTAGTGCATAAAAAAATCACAACTTGGCTACCCTGAGATTTAAAAGTGAAGATATACTGATGTTATCATTAAGCCCCGGAGGTCTCCCTGAATCCAGGGTAACCTGCCAAAATAGCTCCCTGTACTCAAGTCTAGCCTTCCATGGACCACCCCTTTTGTCCATAGGTACCTGCTGGACCACAAAGAATATAAACTAGCCCCATTGCAAACGGTTTACTATTAAATGTTCGAATGCACTCCGTCGACATTACCGGCCACACCCATGCTACCATGGGTCGGATGGGGCGATTTTGCCGTTCGCACATCTGGTCGGTGTAGTGGCGTTCGCAGTTCAGCGTCGGGATCGACAATTTGATAGTAAACCTTGCAAACTAGTGTGTGCTTGTAAAGTGCATTCCGCTCATTCATGGTCCTAACATCATAAAGGTGTTTGTACACATGTCTTTTCAACTTCCTCTCCATTTTTCCAAGATAAAATGCCTGACAAATTTTACAAATAGAAATGGAGACAACCCCCCCAAAGTATTACAGTTTGAATACATATTGTTATGGATATCTACTACTAGTGAGGAAAATCTTTTCACAATTTGCCATAAAGGTACATTGTGTACATGTACCACAACCATATGTACCAATTTACTTACAGTGGTTGGAACCTATATTATATTATATTGATTGTTCTCAAACATATCCTTCAAATTTTTACCCTTTCTATACACAAAGCGCAAGGGTTCATGTTTGTTAACATCCAAATCTGTAAATTCCAAGAACTTCCCCCACTCACTTTGAATCAGCTGACTCAAGTGGGGGGGCATCACCACCAAATTCCATAGAGAAGATTCTGTTGATGTTGACCGCCTCTTCAGGCCTAGTCCTCAAATCACTCATCACAAGGGGGCCCCTCCCTAATAAGGGAAAATAGAGATCACCCCTTTTCTGTTTAACCTCCTGTCTATATTTTTTCACTATGTGAATGGGATATCCTCTACATTCTTTTTCAAAGTCCTCATCAATGGATGTCAGGCGACTAATTCTAATAAATTACCCTTTAACTATCCCTAACTTCTGATGTAATGGATGGGCACTGGAAAAATGCAAATAGGAGTTGGAAAACGTGTCCTTCCAAAACACCTTTGAGCAGAAACCATGATCAACTTTTTGAATGACTACATCCAAAAATTCCATATTATCATAGAACACCTTATGAGTGAAAGTTTAAAAAGTGGTGGTAGTGTCAAGAAATTCTAGGAACTCATTTAACCTATCCTCAGTGTCGTTCCAAAACAAGCAGATGTCATCCAAAAACCTCTTATACAAGGACCAACATCCCTTAAATTGTGACTCAAGTACATAATTTCTTTCCCACCAGGATAGTATGATGTTTGCATAGGTGGGGGCACAATGAGCCCCCATGGCTACTCCCGCAACCTCCTGAAAGAATTCCCCAGAAAAATACAAAAAGTTGTTCCTCAAAACAACCTCAAGTCAACCTCAGCAAAGATTGAAGTTGGTTGTTATTGACCCCTTTTTCTACTAGTGATTTTTCTAACCACTCTAACCCAACATCATGGGGTATAACTGAAAAGAGGTTCTTAATATCTATGGTGACAAAAATAAGGTTGTCTGTGCTAAGCCTTGGGTCAGTATTCCTCAAAAAGTCCCAGGAGTCTTTGAGCAGCTTGTTTTCTGTCCCCCATAATTTTGTCTACATATTTTGCCAGAGGGGCAGTTTTAGAGCCCTCAGCTGAAATTAGATGAAGTGAGGGGTCAAGGTTGTCTTTTTGGACCTTAGGGATACTAGGTATTTTGGGGCTAGAATTAACCAAATACCTATATACCTCGAGATCAATGAGACCCTCAAATAGTAAGTCCTGCAACTCTAAATTAATACACTGATAAGCTATATTGATTTCATTTCTTGAGGCTGTTAGATAGGTATTGGTGTCCCCTAATAGGTCCATCATTTTAGCCTGATAGTTAATACAGTCCATAATAACAACCCCCCACCCACCCTTGTCCGGCTTCATCACACAAATATTCCTATCATTAGAAAGGCGTTCAATAACTGAATGTTCTTCTTTATTGAGATTTGGAAAACTATTATGTTTTAAATGTGTTACCCTAAGTTGTTGCTCAACTACCTTTTCAATGTTTTTAGCTGAGGGTGCAAAGGGGGGTTATAGGTACTGTATCTCCTAGGTTTATTATCATAGCTAGCTGTCTCCTGATAGTTGAATAAGATTTCAAAATTCAACTTAAGTACAAAACATTTCAGGTCCAGAATAAGCTTAGTAAGGTTACATTTTCTATGGGGTACAAACTTAAAACCTTTTGAAAAAAGGTTAAAATGCTCAACAGTAAGATCGATATTACTGTAATTAAAAATGTTAAACCCCTTGTAATCAGTCTTGATAATATCATTATGTATAACACTAGAATCTGCCATAACCTCTACCCCCCTTCCCCCCTATTTTGACCCATGAAAGGACTGGTGCCTTGGATTTTGGTTCCCTAACCTCTCTGATCTCTGGGGGCTAGGGTCCGCAAAATCATCATCCCCCACTATGGGGTACCTTCGAGTAACTGTCATCCCTTTTGCTGACAGAAGTACCCCCATTCAAATCCAAATCATTGGTCCTAAAGGATTTTTTATAAATAGGTGGTGGGTAACTCCTTTTTTCCTTGTATTCAAGAATATCACGATTGAGTTTTCCAACCTTTTTGTTGACTGCATTCATGCACCTTTTTATCCACTTCCTCAAACAAATGGTCATACTTAAATCTTTCAGTAGCAATGGTAAACATCAAATGAATGCTAAGCACTGGTTAGAACAGCCCTATCCAAAGGCAAAAACACAACTTCAGTGGGACCGGAAGGAGCATTCGCATACACTACTATCTATCCATTTACCTAAGCATTCAATAAGCAAACAGCATTCTACTGATTGTTTTATTAATAATTTACATCTGATTTCAGTTATGTGTATTAGCTGACAATTAACCTATGCTATTTAAGGGAATGGATTGATGATTATTTTGTCTGATGAAGCACCCAGAGTAGTTGTGAAAGCGCTCACGTTTGTTTTGTTTTGTTTATTTTTATCAATAAATGCTTAGTGTGCAAGTCTTGGTGCAGTTGTTTTACAATTTATTTTCGCTGATTTCTGCATCTACCTATACCCTTGAGCCACTCTTTTATCTGCGACTTTGAACAAAGCCTATTTTTAGTGGAGGCCCGGGGAGAAATGCTCCAGAAGCATGTCTTTGTATTGGCTTGTTTGGGTTAAACAACAGTTACCACTACATTTCATTTTCCTTACTGGCTGTAGACCACTACTTTAATGACAGCACAACTGTACCCATCTATTACACAGCCATATAATATCCAGGTATACCTACATGCAATTATACTTGGATAAAATGTATGAAGCATTGTCACATTTTTTGGTACAGTGCATAGCATTATGTGACATAATTTTACAAAGAACAAATAAGATCTGGACATCAAATTCCATACTTTGTCTGATGGCAGAGGTACAGTAATAAGCCAGTCCAGTCTGCTGTTAAACTGCATGTCAACTTATGCATGCCCTGCATCCCTATGTTCACTGTCACTCTTTTTAAATTTAGGTTCATAGGTAATTACTAGGCTATCTGCCTGAGGGCATATGTAAGCCTAGTCAGAATGTGTTGGCTTTCGCCGCCCACTTAGATTAGTTCCCTGTGCCTCTGCCAGCAGAGCCATTAGTTCCCTGTGCCTCTGTCCAGCAGAGCCACTGCAGTGATCCCCAAGGTAAATTTTCTGTTTCCCATCCACTCGTCAAGGTATCTCTTGAGGAGTTGTTAGTGAGGGGCTCTGCCTAATGTAGATTAGAATCCTGTTCCAAAGCATGGGGAGTCTCTGGGACGGGAATATATCCCTCCAGCAAGCCCTATTTATCGTTATGGTGAGGTTTAGATCCCTAGAGCGTGTGGCTCTCGGGAATTAGTTTTTTTTTTTTAGGTGGAGCATGTCCATCAATTCTGGGTTGGACATGGCCTTGTATGTCAGGCAGAGATCACCTCTGAGTAAGCAGTATGCAGCCGAGTACAGCTGGAGATTCTTCAGACGGACTGCATAGGGCATCTGTCTGAGGCCAGTAATCCTCTTGGTGAGGTACTTCTCTGGTCTTTCCAGCTGTTACAGGTGTCTTGTAAGGTACATCCCAAATGGGGCATTGTACTCTATGATGGATCTGATGAGTGATGAGTAGAGGGGCACAATGTGTCTAGATGCAAACCCTTTTGTGATTAGGTGCGCCATATAGAATGATTTTCTAACCACCTTGGTGATATGATTATCAAAGAAGAGATTACTATCTACTTGGGTCCCCAGATCCCTTATTTCATTTTCTGTATTTAGGGGACTACCACGTATGTGGTAGTTCACAGATACTTTGCTTTTTCCAAAGGGGATGACTATGCACTTTTTGGCATTTAGCTTGAGGCCATGATTTTGACACCAGGTATCCGTCTCAGTGAGACCCTTCTGGAGGATGTCTGTATCAGCTGGAGAGTCAATTATGGCTCCCAGTTTGCAGTCGTCTGCAAACTTGGTCAGCCATAGTCTTCTTCTGCTTGCCTGTACCTCTGAGAAGTATATACCGAACATGAGGGATCCCAGGACTGAGCCCTGGGGGACGCCACTTGTAACCGGTTTAGAGTCGGACCTAGAGCCTGCAACTCTCACAGTGTGGGTTCTGTCCGTGAGCCAGTTAGCAACCCATCTTGTGACGTAGGGGTTTGTGTTCAGGCTGGTGAGCTTGTCTATAATACCAGAATGGGGAATGGTGTTGAAAGCCTTTGCGAGGTCTAGGTAGGCTGTGTGGACCTCTTTTCCCTCGTCAAAAGCCTTGGTAACTGTCTTAAAGAAGTCCGCCAGGTGTTTAGGAAGCATGATCCACCCTTAACAAATCTAAACTGGGTAGGGTCCAATGTTTGGAGGTTTCTAATGTCTCTGTTAATGAGTTCCATGATGATGCGCTCCCTAGCCTTGCAGACCAGGCTAGTCAGGCTTATAGGGTGATAGTTCCAGGGGGCCATTGTGGCTCCACCTTTGTGGAGCAGGATAACTATTGCTGTGCGCCACTCTAGGGGTACGTAGCCTGTAGAGAGGCTGAGTTTGAACAGTGTGTTTAGGTGAGGGGTTAGTTCATTTTGGAGTCCGTGCAAGACACAGCCTGGGACTCCATCCGGTCCCATTGAAGCTGTGTTTTGGCTTTGGATAGGGCTGTTCTAACCTGTGTGTCAGTGATTGCCGGGTGTCTACATTCTTCTGGTATGGTTATGGGCCCTTTAGGGGGTGAAAGGGGGGGTGAAGATTGCACTAAACCTGTCTGCCAGAATGTTGGCGATCTCAGTCGTTTCAGTGTATTTTGTGCCATTCTGCACTAACTCAGAGCAGATCTAAGAGTTTCCACTTAGGTTCTTGACATAACTAAAGAATGCTTTGTGGTTATCTTTGGAGTCCTTGGCAATTTTTTCTTTCAAAGCTAGCCTTGGGTGATTTATGAGGGATCGTAGTTTCTTACTGATAATGATCAGGGATATCTTTCCTTTTTGGGATTTTACTCTCTTCTAGTTTCCTCCTCCTATTGTATAGCTTGTTTGTGGTAGGGGTCCAACAGACTGTTTTCCTTTTCTTGGAGGAGTGAGTCTTGGTTTTGCTTGGGATAGCATGATCCATGCATTCTTGCAGGTGCTCATAGAGTGCCTTTGTGAGGGATTCAGCAGCTTGGACAGCATTGTCCTTTAGCATGGGGGCTGTGAACCTTTCCACCTTGGTCTTAAGTAATGTGAAGTTTGCTTTCGAAAAATTTTTCACGGTGGTTTCCTTGATTGGGGGTGGGGGCAGAATGTGGATATCCAGAGTGATTTGTTTATGGTCTAATCTAACCAGTGAGGGGTTGACCTCTGGAGTAGAACACTGGTCGCCCATGTTGGTGATGACCAGGTCCAATATGTTGTCACCTCTGGTGGGGGTGTTGACCAGTTGATCCAAGGCATTCAAGTTTATAAATTCTAGGAAGCATTGGGCAAGGGAGTTAGTACTTGAATAGTTCTCCCAGATAATGTTTGGGTAATTGAAATCACCCAATATTAGGGTGTTTGGTAGGACCTTCATATTTTCCATTGTCTCCAGAAACGCGGAATGGGGGTCCTGGGTGATGGTGGGTGATCTGTAGCAAGCTACAATTTGAATTGCAGTTTTTCCCGTTGTTAGTTGCACATGGATGATCTCTGAGGCATTGTGCTATGCCACTAACCTGGAGGTGCGGGTATCCTTGATGAATATGGATACACCCCCGAATTTTGTGTTTCGGTCCGGGTTCTGTGGCAGAAAAGTATGTTTTGAGTTGTAGCCTGGTAGTGCTCGGGTGCTCTCTGTAGCCTTAAATCAGGTTTTGTTACTGCACAGATATTGATGTTCTCCATACTGAGGAGTGCCTCGAGTGCATGCATTTGGAGGTTTAGACTTCTGGCATTGAGTAACATTGCCCTTAGTTTTCCGTTACTTGTGCTATTTAAGGTGGTGGGTTTGTCTTTTGAGCCTTGCCTAAAAAGGCACTATGGGGGCAGCAAAAGTCTTGGCCAGTATTCAAAAGCCTAAGGGTGACAGGTGCAAGTCATCTCTTGCAAAGCAATGTGGCTTGTCGAGCATGTCATCCCAGGTGGACAGATACTGGATACCCTTTGAATGACACCAGAAACTTAGCCAATTGTTGAAATTGATAATTTTTTTCTTTATACTGTGGCATCATTCTTGTGAGGGGAGGATGCTACTCAGGGTCAGGGTCATACCGGCTTTGGCTACATGATCAGAGAGGTCTTCCATGTCTCTCTTCATGTAGTCCAGGGAGGTAAGTCTCAGATCATTCACACTAACATGGACAATGACAGAGTCATATTTGTACTTGTTCTGGAGTGACCTCAGTGCTTGTGTTATGTGGTGGATCCTGGCACCTGACAGGCAGCTAACTGTAACCTTCTCCTTGTCCAGCCTAGTTAGTGGGACATCAGTGTGCCTGACTATAGAGTCACCTATTACTAGTGTGTTGGGTATGTTATTTTGCCTTAAGGGCTGCGATTGCATGGCACACTGATTATGTGAAGTATGTGTTTCATGGTTTGTGATGGGGTGTGGAGGTTTCCTGGGTGTCTGCCTTGGAGGTCTTTGTTGCTTTTGCAGATTTTTATTTGGAGCCTCCGAGTATGTTTTCGTGAATTTATGTGTGTTATTTGCCGGTGTTGGTTTAGTAGGTCTATGTGAGACTGGTGGTGTGTTGCAAGTATTTTCCTTCTCCTCTTGACTGTCAGTTCCATTCTTGGGTTGTGAGAGCTTTGCCTCCAGTTTGGCTGTATAATTGCATCTCTCACATATACTAGTGTTTGGTGGTAGGAGGAGAGGGTTGTCTGTGTACATGAGTCAGTTGTAACATTGCCTCAAAATGCCCAGATTCACCAGTTGGACTGGAGAGTACACCTGAAACTGCCCTTTGGATATGCCTGAATAGGTAAAGTGAACTGTTTTACTGATTGGCTGGTAGGGACGAATAGAGAGCCTTGTCCTTCTGGACAGTATAGGGGGGGTCTAGTGCTGTGGTTAATTAGTGCTTGCTATGAGTTTTGAGCAACTGCTGGGTTCTGAAATGAAAGGTTTGAGTGCTTAAGTTGAAAGTTTGTCTAGTTCCAGCGGAAAAATTGAAGAGTAGACTTTGTGAAACCGGGAATAGTTTAACCCTAGCTACCCGGCACACAAAATCGCGCAAATGCGGTTTTTATAGCAGGGAAATGAAAGAGATAGAAATTAGCCCAAAATGGCCAATAAACTACTAACTTCTGGGCTGAAACCAATCCTCCAGGGACAAATAGGCTGCTCAAAGCTCCCCTCTCTCACAGGTGAACAGAGAAACTTCCTTCTATCCAAGTAAGGTATGGGAAACACAGAAACTTTTAACACAGCCCTGAATTCAGCAGTAACCTGAAAACTGGACTATACTAGTTCAGAACGGCGGGAAACAAGTTTTTTTTTTTTTTTCAGAAAATAAAGCAGATACAATAAAAAAACACTTTAAATGCACAAAAATGGCTATCACACTTTAGTGTGCAACCTGCAACAGTTAAACAGATGATTTAAACACAAAAATGACTTAGTTCAAGTGCAGGCAGCAAATAAGTACAATATGTAGCAGAAACAAGCTTTTTAAATCACAGAAACGCTAAACAATTGCCGTTTTAGGTGGAATTAGTTAAAGACAGCAAGAAAATGCAGAAAAATTATACTTAGTCACTCCATATTCTCTCTTTTGTCTCTCTGCTGCTGTAGAACTCTGCAGGACCCCTGGCAGGCACTCGCTGAGCTGAATCCAAGTGCAAAAAAACCCACAAATGCGGTTTTTATAGCAGGGAAATGAGAGAGAGAGAAATTAGCCCAAAATGGCCAACAAACTACTAACTTCTGGGCTACAGCAAACAAGGCACACAACTTTCAGAAAGAAACAGTTCAAGTAAGCAGGCACAATAAGCCTTTAACCTGAAATTCCCAACTCAGAAGGGCAGAGTCCAGCCTCTCCTCTCACAAGACTGCAGACCACAAACCTTCTTAATGTAAAATAACTGGCCTGAAGCCCAAGTGCTTAAACCAGAACTAATGTGCTTTTAGAATAACAGACACTGAGCCTTCAATCAGCAATTCCCAACTTAGAAGGATGTAAGCTACCTGTCCTGCCACAGCAGTGCAGTCCACAAACCTTCTTAATGTAAAACAACTGACATATAGTAGAGGCCTGCGAATCTGTAGAAGTGGGTACTTCCTGAGTAATGGGAGAATTTCTCACCCCCAAAGTTTATCTATCTTGTTCCCTCTAGAATCTGTCTGTTGATTTCCACTCTGCCAATCATTCTGGTTGTCCACCACATTGAATTACAGCCCTGTCTATGAATAAATACTTTTGCAGCTCCATTGAGTAGTTGGTTCCAACACACTGCTGCATGTGACCCATTGTTGTACCTTTACTCCCGACCAGAATGACCCTTCACATATTCCTGTCATTATAGGTTCATAGGTTGGTACTGGGCTATCTGCCCGAAGGCATATATTAGCCCAGCCATGTTGTGCAGTATTCACCGTCCCTTTAGTAGTTCCCTAGACCCTTGTACTAGCAGCTAGTACCCTTGGCCCCTATCTAGTAGTGCTGTTGGTGTGATCCCCGGTGTGAACTTTCTGTTACCCATCCACTCATCAAAGTTCCTCTTGAAGAGTGATAATGAGGGGCTCTGTCTTATGTAGATCAGGACCCTGTTCCATAGTAAGGGAAGTCTCTGTGAAGGGAATCTATCCCTCCAGCATGTTCTATTCATTGTTGTGTTGAGGTTTATATCCCTAGAGCGTGTAGCTCGAGTAGATTTGGTTTTGCTAAGATGGAGCATGTTCAACAATTCTGGGTTGAACATGGCTCTGTACATTAGACAGAGAACGCCTCTGAGAAAGCAGTATGCAACAGAGAACAGTCTTAGCTTTTTCAATCGTGCTGCATAGGGCAACTGTTTGAGGCCAGTAATCCTCTTGGTTAGGTACCTCTGTGGTCTCTCCAGCTGCTGGAAATGTCTAGCCAGGTACATTCCAATTGGTGCATTGTACTCAGTAATGGGTCTGATGAGGGAAGAGTAGAGGGGCACCATTACATCCTTAGATCTTGATGCAACCCTTTTGTGATCAGATGGGTCACATGGAAGGATTTTCTAACCACTTTGGCAACATGGTTATCAAAGGAAAGCTGACTATCTACTTGGGTCCCTAGATCCCTTATTTCTTCTTCAGATTTCAGGGCATTACCTCCTATGTTGTAGTTTGTGGGTACTCTGTTTTTTCCAAAGGGGATTGCTACACATTTTTTTTTTGCATTTAGCTTGAGACCATGGCTTTGACAGCATGCATCAGTCTCATTTAGGCCCTTCTGGAGGATCTCCATGTTGGCCAGAGACTCTATTATACCACCCAGTTTGCAGTCATCCGCAAACTTAGTCAGACACTGCCCTTCCGTGCTTGCCTGTACTTCTTAGAAGTATATGCCAAACAGGAGGGGCCCCAGGACAGAGCCCTGAGGCACACCACTCATTACTGGTCTGGATTCGGACATAGATCCCGCTCCTCTTACTTTATGGGATCTGTCTGAGAGCCAGTTTGCGATCCATCTTGTGATGTAAGGGTTTATGCCCAGGCTGGTGATCAGTATCATTATCTTTTTGACCCATTTGATGTTCCTCACAGTGTTTAGCATCTCTGTTTTCTGGTCATATTCTTTCTTATCTATTCCATGCACCTTGCCTATGGCTATTCTCTGGATTTCTTCCAACAGCATGATGTAACTTGTGTGCACCCTAGAATTGCACAAAGTATTCAGGGTGTTGCCTGACCAAGACTGTTAGACTGGGGGGTTAACCTCTTAGCTTCTGGAGACTAATCTCATGAGTAGATAAATAATCATATTGTTTACCGCTACTACTATTTTGTCAGTCTTTTCCTGATGACCCATTTTAGGAAATCACTTTCAGATCCTATTCTAACTATGGATGTTTTTCGTGTTTCACTGTTGCAGTCATCACCTTTGGGTTATCTGCCTGCAGGTAGCCCTCAGTCGGCCTGAATACCAGAGACTTGGGATTTCTGTGTCGGATGCTGTCACTTCTTCCATGACGTCAGGTTGTCAGGGGTATAAAACATGCAGCCGATGCCATTACATCAGTCTTTCTTGCTGTGCCATGCCCGAAGCAGAAGCAGTTCACAAGTGCCGGTTGGCTGCCTCCTGAAAATTTTGTTTTTCGAGTTTCAGACCTGTAGTCTTCTAAAGGATTAGTACCCAGTTGGGGATCCTTTTTTCCTTGCTCTAACCGATGTCAGAAAAAATTAATAACTGTCTTGCCTGTGGAAAGCAAATACCTCACAGAGATTTTCATTCTTACTGCGTCACCTGCTTAGGCCCAGACCACGACGTCCCTCGCTGTCGGTTTTGTGCCTTATTCAATGCCCGAACTATTCATCATTGGGTTATTTTTGTCACTAAATTCTTTTGCTGTCGATCTCCATATTCCAAAATGGCTTTGATAAGCCATCCGACTACCGGTCTTCCGAGAAAATGTAAGGATAAAGACAGAGAAAGACCGCATAGGTCCAAAACTGCCGACGACACTACTGTTAAGCTAGTCACCAGTCCACCGGTACTTAGTGAGGTGTTTTCACAGCCCCTGATACTCACTTCTACAAATTCGCAGGCCTCTACTGAGACCCATTCGGAGTCCGGTATGCCGCTAGATGCTTCTTCGACTATGGAACCTGCAGATGTCTCTACCTTGGATGGTTCCGGAGCCGCTGTCCAGGCACCGGCTTCTGAGGGTGTATTCAGGCCTTCTGATTTTCATATTAAACCGACTTCATTTCAAACCAAAAATACCAAATTTCTCAAGCCTAGAGTTCACACTACGCCTAAGAAACCGACCACCAAAGCGCATTCTCAGGCCTACATGCCACAAAAACAAATGCTTAGAATGGTTGAAGACCTTATTACTTTAATTTGGGGAAGTCAGCCTTCCCCCTCAAAAAGACCAAGAACTGATTTTCCTTCTGATTCTTCTGTTCAGGAGTCTGATAGCTCTGATCCTTCTGATTACCAGGACATACCCTTATCTACCTATGAGGACTCTGATGTAGAGGATTCCATTCCCTCTGCTTCCCCACCAGAAGCATTTTCTTTTGGTGAAACCCTGCATACCCTTAGAGAGCATTTCAGCTGGGTAAGCCAGGACTACTCTCAGTCCAAAAGGAGACTCAGGGAATTTTTAAACTTGCCTCAGCACAAGCCTCTAGCTATCCCTCCTGTTCTGGAAATTGTAGATGATGTCTTCTTGGAATCCAGCCTTACCCCTGATACTTTGCCTCCAGCTCCCAGCAAACCTGACAGGTACTATAGAGTACCTGACTACCACAAATTCCTCTTTAAGAATCCTGCTGCGGATACAGAGACCATTTCCCAGGGACCTAAAGGCATTAAGGCTACTTACGGCCAAAAATCCTACCCCTTCAGACAGGGATTCTAGGGCTTTACACAGATGGAGTAAGAAGGTATACACCTCTGCTACTCTTGCCATCAGGGCTTTAAATTGCCAGTTTCATATGTTAAAGTATCGGCAACATATTATGGAACTAATTAAACAGAAAATGATGTTGATTACTGAATGTGCAGAACATAAAGATTTACAAGAGTTAATGCATTCTGCTAACCAAGTTGGTAAACATACTTTGCAATGTGGTTTTGATGCCTTAGAAGCATCTTACAGGGCTGCCGTCACTGGGTCTGTTCTTAGAAGGCATGCTTGGCTTAAGGAACAAACCTTGCCAGACCACGTCAAAGCAAAATTACTAGATGCACCATTAAACCAAGAGCATCTATTTGGCAATAAAGCAGAAGAAGTCCTCAAAAGGATGGAAGAGAAAGCTAACTGTTAAAGATTTCTTACAAGTACAGCCACCTAGATTCAGTAGGCATTGGCCGTCTAAAAACTGGTCTTTTCCAGTCCCTTCCAGACCTTCTCAGTCCAAACCCAGGGGCAGCAGACCACCAAGACTACAGTCTCAGGGTATGCACAGATCTAAGCAATGGAGTGCTCCCACATCCAAAACAGGGAGTACTACGTCTCCATCCTATGGTAAAATCTCACAATGACTTATCCTTAACTCTTCCAAGCCTTGCTCAATTACTTGCACCTTTAGTAGGGAAACTTGCCCTACATGCCAAAAACTGGGAGTACATTACCCAGGACAGATGGGTCTTAAATATTGTTTCCCAGGGATACAGATTCCACTTCCACTCACTCCCAACCCCAAGCGGATGGCCAGACCTCCCCCCAAACCAGTGAGCAGAGGCCCAAAAGCAAGTACTTTCTCTTCTCAGTATCAAGGCTATTCAACTTGTCCCAGCAGAACAAAGGGGACAAGGCTTTTATTCCAGACTGTTTCTGGTACCCAGAAAAGAAAACTCTTGGTGTCCTATCCTGGATCTGTCTATTCTCAACACCTTTCTGGTGGTTCCAAAATTCAAAATGCTTACTCTCCAGCAGATGCTTCCTATGCTAGCCAAGGACTCCTGGCTAGCAACTCTAGACTTAAAAGAAGCTTATCTGCACATCCCCATAAGGGAATCTTGCAAGAAATAACTATGTTTCAGAGCAGGCTCTATGCACTATCAGTTCTCTGCACTTCCCTTTGGCTTATCTACTGCGCCCAGGGTATTCACAAAATGCCTAGCTCCAGCCATTGCATTTTGCAGGCAGAGAAGAATTCACATTTACCCGTACTTGGACGATTGCCTGATTCAGACGGACAGTCAGGAATTGCTACTACAGCACCTGACATTTGTAAAGAGGCTTCTAACTTCTCTGGGGTACACCATCAACAAAAAGAAATCACATCTGGTTCCCAGCCAACAGATTGTATTCCTGGGAGCAAGCTTGAACACAACTTCACAGATGGCATTCCTCACTCCAGAAAAACAAATGTATTTGACAAACTACTTCAGTCTACTGGCCAAAAAACCCAGCTATCTGCAAGAAAAATACTTCAAGCCCTAGGATTCATTCTAATTCCATGTGCAAGACTTCATATGAGGAAACTTTGGTGGTACTTAAAAAGTCTCTGGTGCAACATTCTCAGGACCTGGAAACAATGATTCCTATCATTCCTTGCCTAAGCACAGAGTTCCTTTGGTGGGCAGAGGCCTGCTACCACAACAAAGGACTCCCTTTCACTCAACCCCCTGCTGCCCAAACCCTAACAACAGATGCATCACACTATGCATGGGGGGCTCACATGGCAGGACAATGCATTCAAGGCAAATGGAGGCCAAAGCAATTGCACCTGCATATCAATCAAAAAAAATGTTAGCTGTACAGAATGCTCTGACAGCCCTCAAAGGCCTTATTCTTCCAGAACAACTATTGGTAAAGACAGACAAGACCACAGTTATGTGGTACATAAGCAAGCAGGGGGGAACCCATTCCTACCCACTCTGCAGATTAGCCATGGCTCTGTGGAACAGAGCCTTGAGCATCCAGGTGCACCTGCAAGCTCAATTCCTGCTAGGCAAACTAAATTCCAGTTGCAGATGACTTAAGCAGAAATCTCATGGACTCACACGAGTGGAAACTGGAACCCAAAATATTCAAGCTTTTGAGGCACAGGTGGGGGGGGGGCACCAGAGGTGGACCTCTTTGCTTCCCGTCAGAACTATCAATTGAGCAAATATTGTGCCAGAACTCCCCACAGCCAAGCTTGGAAAGTAGATGCCCTGTCGTTTACCTGGGAAAGCCTCTCAATTTATGCCTTTCCCCCTCTGCCCCTCCTCTTGAAGGTTCTACTACAGATCAAACAGGACAAACCAAGGACAATTCTGATTGCACCAGACTGGCCACGCCAGCACTGGTACCCTCTTTTGCACAGTCTGACAGTAGTGCCTCCATGGCACCTGCCTCAGACCCCTTCCCTGCTGTCCCAGCAGGAGGGCCAGATTCTGCACCCTCAGCTACAGACCCTGAACCTAGCGGCCTGGCTCATCCCCTAAACTCATCACTATCAATCCTCAGTAAGCAGGTGCTGGATGTCATCCTTGAGGCAAGGAGGCCTAGTACTAGAAAATCCTATTCGGATAAGTGGAAAAGATACTGTTCCTTGAGCCAGTCTCAGGGAATGGACACAACTGTGCCCAGCTTACCTCATATACTAGATTACTTAACAGAAATGATCCACAAAGGCCTATCCTTCTCTTCAGTTAAGATTCATGCCTCTGCCATCTCAGCTCATTATAATACTGAGCTACCCCTCTTCTCTCATCCTCTGGTCAAACAGTTCCTGAGAGGAGCCAAAAATTTAAGACCCCCCAGAAGAGCTCCCACTCCAGCCTGGGACCTTAACTTTGTATTGGAAAAGCTCAGGTTTCCACCCTTTGAACCTGCTGCTACAGCAGAGTTAAAATTCCTCTCATGGAAAACAGCTTTACTTCTAGCCATCACTTCAGCAAGAAGAGTGTCTGAATTGCAGGCCCTTATGGCCGTGGAACCCTTCATTATCTTCCATGCGGACAGGGTTTCCTTCAGGACTAACCCATAATTTATGCCCAAGGTGGTATCTAGTGTGGCTTTAAACCAATCCATTCATTTACCAACTTTTTTCCCTAATCCTCAGAATAAAGGGGAAATGATCCTGCACTCCCTGGACATGCACAGACAGCTTAGGTTCTATCTGGACAGGACTAAGCCTTTCAGGATATCTGACCAGCTGCTAGTCAGCTTTGCTGCAGGGGCAGAGGGCAAGGCCATTTCAAAGCAAACCAATTCTAAATGGATAGCACACTGCATCCATTTCTGCTACAAACACCATGGGAAACCTACCCCACAGGGGATTAGAACACATTTCACTAGGGCTACATCAACCTCTACAGCATTTCTCAGGGGAGTCCCTACCAGGGACCTCTTGGAAGCTGCAACCTGGAGCTCTGTACACATTTTCACCAAGCATTACCACTTACCTATATTTTATAAATCCAGAGCTGGATTTGCTACAGCAGTCTTACAGGACCTGCTTGCCAACCCTAATGCTTCTTAACTACCTCCACCCATCCTCACCTTTGGGAATCAACCCAAATGTGATGACTGCAACAGTGAAACACGAAGAACATAGTACAGTTGTGTACACTTACCGTAAATGTAGATGTTAGAGTATATTCACTGTTGCAGTCCTGTGGTTACCCTCCCTCCAGCCCCCTGACTTCTCTTTACTTCTACCTGTCTTTTTTGTTTGGCATATCTTATATCACTGGTATTTGCTTTTTGCTGGGGGTGTTCCATATCATGTAATTGCTTCCTATTTTGGGGGCTCCTGACATCTGGGGCAAGAAAAACTGATGTAATGGCATCGGCTGCGTGTTTTATACCCCTGACAACCTGACGTCATAAAAGAAGCGACAGCATCCGACGCAGAAATCCCAAGACTCTGGTATTCAGGCCAACTGAGGACTACCTGCAGGCAGAAAACCCAAATGTGATGACTGTAACAGTGAATACACTCGGACATCTAGATTTATGGTAAGTGTACACAACTGTACTTTATCTTTTCCATCCCCCTCCACCTGGTCATTGTAACAGAATCACTGCAACCCAAACATAGCAGTTTGTTTGTGTCTGCACTGAACCTCAATTTACACTTTTCTTCACTTTTCATCAGCCTTTCCAAATGCATATTTTGATGGCTTTCTCCATCTGTTACTGCTCAACGTTCCTTTTGTCTTTTTATCTGAAATGTTGTTCCTGTTCTGTATTGTTTCAGATTTATTTGATACATCACAAAAAAAGTCATTGGAAGCATACCATATCCTGCCCACGCATATACTGTACCCTGCACATGCCATGTGGTACTCCCCTAGTCATTCTGTGACTTACACTTCAGCCTTGAAGCATTACAGTACCTGTTTCTTTGTCCTGTCCTAAATGCCAGCAGTATACCTGCCTGTCACTCATCTGGGACCAATTCACTGGCCTCAGTGAGGTCCAGGTATACCAGGTATAACTTTATTTCCCTGTAAAATTCTCATGTAATACAGCTGTAAAATTGTTTTATATTTCACTGCTAGACCCTTCTATCCAAGATCACATATTGATTGATGCCCTGGAGATTTCTGTTCTCTGGAAAAACAGACAACATTCTCTGTTTGACTTTTTCCACTTTTATTGGACCTGTAGTCCTCTAAACTTCCTTCCTTCCCGTGTCACTTCCGTCCCTGAAATATTCCTCCAATGCTAGATTTTTATGCTTTTATTATACAACATGTAACAGCTACATTTGCATAACTGGATAAAAGTTGCTTAACTGATGACTATTGGACTAATCTTAAGTACTCTGTGTAGAATGTTACTCTTGAATGTATTATTGTATTTTTCACACTTTGTTTTCTTGGTATTCCTATTGTTTTTGTAAATTCTAGTATGTAGTCCTTCTATGTGTAACAGTTTATTCATTGTATATTACTTAGATCAGGTGTGTAGGCCTGTTTGTAAGTATTTCCTCAATTTATGTTGCCTTTCCCAAGGCCTGGGTTATGCCTGAGAATGGTCACTGAATCCTGCTCTTACCCAGTAAACAAAGATAGAATGCTAGAACCAGATCAGGTAGCCATAGGTCAGTAAACCTGATCTCATAGATGGGAACATAATAGAAGAATACCGGGGAGAGGATAGTAGTGGTACTGGAGAAAAGAATTAATGTTATGTGATAAACTACCATGGATCTTTATCCAGGGCGTCCTACTAGTTGAGCTCAGTTCTTTTCTTAGAATGGATCACCATGAAGCTTGACAGGAGTAAATCTGGCTGATATAATTTGTTGTTGAGCAAAACCTTCAAATCCATAGGTTGTTGGGTAATCGAGGGCTGCAATACAAAAAAAAAAAAAAATTGGTAAGATGTGAACAACAATGAGAAGAGTGAGAGGATTTGTCCAAGGGATGATGCAAACACACCTGACAGGCTGAGTAGTTGAGGGGTTCTGGGAAAGTTGTCTGTAGCTTCAAAGTCATTCATTGTTTTTCTGTTACTTGACAGCATCTAAGCGTTATGATGGCAAGAGCTCATTTTAAATTTATACTAACTGCTTTTTTGTTTATTATATGTTGTTCCCCCTGCTTAGTATTGAGTAATGTCAAGCGATATTCGCTTTAATAGAAAACATTAAAGCATGAGCAGGTCAGCTCGTGTTAAAGGGTTACAGCTGTGCAACCAGTTTTTGATTTATCTAAAGATGCCAGAAGGCACCTGTAGGAGCAGGCAGTATCATCTTTGGCCACACAAGAATGTTGACTGCTCAGCAATTTGGTGAATGCAGCAATTTGGTGAATGCAGCTGGTTCCTTTTCTATCTTTGTGTTGTTTCAGACATCAGCAGTGAAATCAGATAAGCTCATAATTGCGAAATGCTAACTAAAAGACTATGCAGAAACAAATGGTGATCTTGGAGTAAGCTCTTCATTGCACTGTGTAGAAACTTCCAGATGCACTCTGGGCTCATTCCGGAGTTTCCTGTGAAGGATATGGTTCTATTACAGTAACTAAGACTGTTGCCATTCCATTGTTTCCGGTTGCTTTGGATAAAGCAGACATTTTGGAAAACCCTTCACTTTCTTTGCCACAAAACCTGGCTGATAACTTCAAGTGAGGCTTTCTAAACCTTTATTACTTCTAAGCCCTCACACTGTTCTTCTGTATTATCATCCTTGTCCTTTATTTCTGTAGCCACTGTAGAGATTCCAAAAGCTCTCGGTCACAGGACCGGGCAGATAATCTATTATCTAAGGAGGATATAATAGGTCAAGCAATAGTAGCCTTTCAGAATTTAGCCCTGGATTAAAAAAAAGCTTAAAACACTAGAATGAATTGTACAAATACACAATCTGTGACAGTTTTACAAACATTTGCAGATATGCAGCAAAACATTTTGGGTTAAACAAACAGTATAGTAAAAAGTCTGGAAAAAGAATTACAATGATCATAGATTTAGTCAAACTCCAGGCATTATAACTTAAGGTTAACAGGTATCCCAGAACATTGAGACACTCGGCAACCATATTACATGCATCTGTTGGTGATATCTTTATTGAGCAAAACTTGTTTAAGTAGCTTCTTCATTTCACATTGATGTAGTTCATTCTGGGGCTTCTAAACTGGGTCCATCAAGACGTTGATGGCAACATTATTATCCTTTACATAAAAAAGCTCTTCAACTAGAAAAGTTAGGAAAATAATGAATTAAGAAGTTATATCAGTATTCTAGATTGTGATAAATTATGATTGTTAGTTTCAGGAGTCATTTGTTCTTTCATTGAATTAAGCCAACTTGGGTACAGCAGCTGCACTACAGTTTAGATTTATAGGCGTAGCTTTCTTCTTTCAGTCCTCTAAAGAGGTGAAAAATGTGCATAAAGCCCTAAGTTTATTTCAGTAGTTACCTTACCTGGAGAAAAAGGCTTGGTTTTGTTCTCTAGAGTGAAAGTTCTGTACATTTCACTTCCATGATTGACTTTATTAATTTTCTTTGGGCCATTGTCCCTGTGGTGGAGCCTTCTGCAACATAGAGAGAAGTCTTATTATTTTATGCCATTTAAGTCCGCATCATTGATCACTTATGGTGCTAAGTACTCTACAAATAACTTTTTGAGTTATTACATCATATGAATATAAGTACTGCATTGTTACGAAAGACCACATAGCTGGTGACAAAGGAAATGTATTTTTTAATAAAAAGTATACGTGATGCGTATGTTAACTCATTATGTTACAAATCTTGAAGAACTGTAGTGTTGTTTTGAAAGAATATTTTCTCATTTATGTATGTAAAGGTAAAAATGTTTGCATAGTGTTAGCAAAACATCATAACAAGGGATTTACTCTTACTCTAGGTTCAATCTATACTCCTTTTGACAATTCTGTGGCCTTTTCCAAGATTTGTTTTCTATTTTTTCACAGTTTTAGGCAAATTCTGCAGTATCAGCAGGGGATTTTGAATCCTTATTGGATACAATTTCTTATGATGAGAATGTTATAACTGGTGTAACTGCTAGCAAGCACTCTTGAGCTATTAAAACAGATATTTCTCTGCCTATGATTTAATAGATGTTTCAAGCCAAGATCCAGGAAATGCTCATCAGTATTTGAGATAAAAAATAAATTAATAAATCTAGGCTTGATTACATTTTCTGTTCAGCACTTCTATGCTATGACATATTAGAGTTTCAGTGCTACCCAAGATTACGGTCAGGCTGTGCTTTCTGCTCATGTTCAGATTATTAGTACCCATTAGGAAGTGATTTCATAAGTGAGATATTATATTAGTAAACATTAAATAGAAGAATTATGAACATCTGATGAAGCACACAGGTTGAATCTCTTAATGTTCTGGTTTAGTCCTTTAGTAATCATATTTTTGTACATAGAAAATCTCAGGTTTCCCATATTTATATTAAGACTGTAATGTAAGGGGCTCCCCTCAGATACCTAGGGATATTTTGATTTCCAGCAAAGAATAGGCAGGCTTTCAAAGACCAGACCGTGCGAAAAAGAATATGCTTGCTCAGCTTATAAATATTGAAGTTTCTGAACATTAAAAAAAACAAGATAAGAAGGTTGATTTTCTGTCGAGAATTTAAAAGGAAATATTTGCCAGTTAGGATCATTATCTTACTACAACAAACTGCTTAGACCAAGTCATTCTGAAAACATTGCTTACTTAAAATACCCCCGTCACTTTGCTTGTTTAACAAATTCATTTTGAGAACTTCAGGATTATAGAAGCTTATCATATCACCTCACAGACCCACTATCCAATATAAGATTTTTGCATGTAGCCTATTTATACCCTTACAAAATGTGATGGGTCATACCGTAGAAAAGTGTTTGGCATAATTGTCTTTATTTGGGCTCTTGGCAGTGTGCATGGTGGAGTAGACAGATTATTTTTGGGACAAGGGCTCTAATTCCAAAGGACATGCTCTCAGTGTAAGTGACTTACTCTGGTGTACTACCCTGGAGTAAGTCACTTACATTGAGAGCATGTCTTTTGGAATCTGGTCTTTGGTGTGAGCCCAATAAATTGATAGGCCTTACACCTCAGTAAGTCACATACACGGAGAGCAACTCTTTTGGAATCTGACCCAGTGTGGTGGTTCTTTATGAATCATTCACAAGTTTTAAATTATCAGTGGAACTGCAAATGTCATTATTGAGTCACTTAAATTGTTAAATGGCATTTGAAAACAGAAGCTTCATTTTTGATTTTTTTTTTTCCATGAAATAATTAACACTATCCATCTTGAATCAAGAGGAGATCACCAAGTTCCCAACTGGTAGTTGTTGCTTACTTTCTGAGTCTGCATTTCTTTGGACATTGGCATACAGTTGGCTAGAGTTGGCCAAGAAAATGTTGGGTTACACAAGGGTATATTTCATTGGTACAATCTATTTTGATATTTGTACTATATTTATAATGAGTATGACTTCATAATCATAGAAAATCATTAAAAATATATTATAACAATCAAACTCAAACCAGATTGGAGGACACTGATGCAGAGGGTAATATTTTGGAGAGGTTGATTGGAGGACAGGAAGGTGAATATAAGAGGACCTTGAAATTGTTCTTGTGCCCACTGTTTTTAAATGTATTTGTCTCAAACATAAAATTGGCTATCATGAAAGCGATGGACCCCTGTTACAGATGATGAAAGATTGGTGTGGTGGTTGTACATAGTAAGGATAGCCTTATAATGGAGAAAAAATAAGCTGGAGAACTGGGCTGATATTCAGCAGCTATGGCTTATTGTAGATGAATGCAAGCTGCTGCCCCTTGAATATGGTAACAGCAGGCAGTATACGTAATGAATGGGAAAGGGTACAACTTAATGAAATGGGTTTACAAAATATTTTGGAGAGATTATAATGGCATTAATGACCCCACAATCGAACAGCTGCAGAGCAAATGGCTAGTGGCCTAGTTCAAACCATGTTGGAATGTATCCCTAGGAGAATAAACTGAACTGCAACGACATTTTTAGTCACTGGTCAGACCACAATTCCAGTATTGTTTGCAGTTTTTGTGGGCTATATAGAGACAAAGGTATTGCGTCACTAGAAAGAGTCTAGGCTAGAGCAAATAGTGTATTTAAGTGGATGGATTAGAAATACTGTAACAATTAATATATGCTCTAGACTTATGGGACTGATATAAAACTCCCTCAGCAGGTGTAATACAGTGCAAGAAGAATTCAGCTCTACTCATTTGCATTGGTGGTAGTATTTACAGCTGAATTCATAGACTCATAGATTTTTACTAGGCTAACGACCCGGGGAGTGGCTTTTTAAGCTTAGCCATGTTTTCTCAAAAGAATAATGGTGTCCTACATCCATATAGGACATTGAGATATTGAGGGACAGTTATTTATAAGCTACCCTGTGTCCATAAGGACATGGGTGCCAGGCCTGGTGTAATTTTCTTATTCCCCATCCAATGGTCTAGGCTGTGCTTAAGCTGGGTAATAGACAAACTCAGCTTCACATCAGTGGGAAGCCTGTTCCATAGGAGGGGCAGTTTTTGGGACACATCTGTCTCTCCAGCATGTTCTGTTTATGTCACAGACAAAGTTCAGGTCCCTAGACCTTGTATTTCTGGTATTGTTTGACTTACAAATATGCAGAAGATTCATAAGTCTGGGGGTTGTGGATGTCTTGTAAGCCAGGCATAGATCACCCCTCAGCAGTCTATAGGAGATTGAGTAGAGGGAATGGGTTTAAGGCACTCTGCATTAGGCGGGTATGTTATCCTTTGTAGGAGATTGAGTAGAGGGAATGGGTTTAAGGCACTCTGCATTAGGCGGGTATGTTATCCTTTGTAGGAGATTGAGTAGAGGGAATGGGTTAAGGCAGTCTGCATTAGGCGGTTATCCTTTGTATTCTTTTTGTAAGGAGGTTCTGAGGTTGCGCTTGTTGCTGCATATTCTTGGTCAGGTGTACACCGAAGGAGAGCCTTGTACTCTGATTGGTCTGACAAGAGCAGAGTACAGTTCTGGCTAGCAGTCATAGTACATCCACTTTTTTTTAGGGGATCAATATTATCAAATGTTATTCAAGTTAGGAGCAGGTAATTTGAAATTTATATGTACTCTTAAAATCAGTATGCTGTATGAAAGGGAATATCTTTACCTTCTAGCAAAATCTAACATTACTAAATATAAGTGGGCTAGAGTTTTTCATAAAAATATTCAGGCAAACAAACTATAAGAAAGCACAACTCCGTAAAACAAAAAAGCTCTGTGAGTCAAGCTCAAACACTGTGACTTCTTATTTCTATTTAAATAGAACTTGTTTTTTGAAATGTATCTGAAGACGTTGCCTCATTGAAGGTGACGAAAAGCACTTCATTAAATTGTTGAATTTGATCAGTGTTTGAGCTTGACTCACAGAGCTTTTTTGTTTTATAAAAAAATTCAGGACAGAGCATTGCATGGCATGCTGTTTTTTTCATACTCTCAATAGTTTTCGTGTCATATTCAAATTTACTGTGCTGAAATGGATACTCCACTGGCAACATTCTTCTCTTAGACTTTACCAGTGGGTGTGGTAGCACAAGAAACCGATTACCTTTTATATGATGTGAACGTGCCCAGTGATAAAGAGTAAGTGGAATTACATAACTGATGATGAAGCATGATAAACATTCTGTCCCAGACAAATTAGATGTAAAATTCTGGCTAGTGGGGATTGGATCCTCATTTTTCATTCTCACATTGTTTATGTTTCTATGGATTAGAGTAGTATTGCTAACATTTCTATTTATATTTTCCAACTGGAAAGCTATGCCATGGAAATGGAAAGGTGCTTTTTCAGAATTCCAGAGAAAACTGATATTCTGCATCCCTCATGAAGTTGACATGATACAGTTGTAAGAATTATAGTCCATCTCTGTATATGCTTTCCAGAAAAAAACTTTCAGTTCAGACTAATTATTCCCCTCAATGGTAAGTCAAGTGTCCAGCCACTGGATAAACTATTTATTCTAGGCATAATATTGCTACAGGTCATTCAGTTTCACTAACTGAGACCATAAACCCAAGAGTGCTTTGTGTAGGCTATAGCCACATGAATGACACAATATATTCATAGTGTGTTCCTTTCAGTGTTGTGGACTTTTTACTATTAAAGATGTGTATGTATTCATTTCTTTTTAAGATAGTGTATAGTTACATAGACTAGAGTTCATAAGTAATATTTATTATTGTCCTTCATCACTCATTTGAGTTGCAGCCTGTAATTAAAGATACTTAGCTTTTTTTTGAAAAGTGTGTAATAGTTTCCTTCGTGGTACGGTTCTTTCTGATAATACATTTTTGGAGTTTTGTATGCTATCTGTTTTATGCTTATTTTAATTATATTATCTGTTGTACGCATTGATGGACTAAGTAAAGTTGCAAGTGATAAAAAATCATAAAGAGGAAGAACTTTGAGGGGGCAAACCTCAAGAGGAAGGACAGAGGGAAAGGGTGGAGTACACACACTGCAAACTAAGAGGACCAGGTTCAGTCTCGGCCTAAGGAGGTACAACTCTACAGGAAGAATATTCAGTGCGTGTAACAGGAACGTTTCAGTACACCAGAATGTGTAAGTAAGAGGTAATATAATGTAATTCTTGAAATATGTGGAAGACAAAGGTGAGGCCCGACAGGGAGGGAAATAGCAGGGAAGACACATGAATGAAATCACTTTGAGTTTCATTATAACAGGATTAATTAATTAGATTCAAATGACTTCCTTTTAAATAAGCACATATCCATTGTTGATCACAATTTGGCAGGGTGATGGGGGTTGAGGAAGTTTCCTATTTGTCCATAAGGTTACATTGGCTTCAGAGTTAGTAAATTTAGAGATAAGGGTATGAGGGTGTAAAAGGCTTTACCTCTGCAGAAATGGTTTGTATATGTTATTGTGCAAATGCGAGTAATGTGCTTTGTAAATTTTATCTTACTTGTTAATTTGTGGCTCACTGTTACTTTGTGGAATTGTGGTGGGCCATTGTATAGTGGCATCTATATGCACTTGACAGTTTAGCTAGACCATTCATCTTTTTTTGCCAGCTGATATATGCTTATATAACTGAATATACACAAATGCTAGGAGAATGCTGTATGTTTGATAGCACAAAGGAAAAGCTGTATTTAGCCCTAATTAATGACTGTAATGAGTACTTCTGCTGATCAGTAAAGGAGAAATAAGACATATATGTTTAAGTGGAACAGGAGATGGCTAATTCTCATGGTTGCTCATTATATAATGGGAAAATAGGTTCATAGGTTCATCTATTAACCTAATGGGAAAATGATCAGTCCTTTGGCTGCAGCTAACACACACTTGCTGTATACTTGTAGATCAGGAGGCAACTTTTCTGGGTTTGCTGTAGACAATGGCCCTGAAGCAGCAAAAACTCACTAGGAAATTAAAAGATTGTGCATATATGTAAATGTTAATCCCAGCTGTCCACCTAAATGTATATGTAGTATGTATGAATGGTCACATGATATAATTTGCTTATCTCAGGGAAAATACTGAAGGAAGCTGGAGAAGCTCTACTGTTGTTTGATCAACACTCAGTTGTTAATGAAATGTTGCCAATGTCCTGCCGTGGTATTTAAACTTGGAGAATTGTGTGACTGTTAGGCGTGCATTGTCCTCACTTTCTCCATCTTATGTAAGTGTATGTGGTCTCTTAGTTGGTGTGTGTATGTATGTGTGTGTGTGTGTGTGTGTGTGTGTATATATATATATATATATATATATATATATATGTGTGTGTGTGTGTGTCTTTATGCACGTGTGTATAGTGTGTAGTTTGGGGGGGGTGAGAGCTTGTCGCATTTGGCGCAAGCGGGGCCTGCCTTCTCTGCAAAAAACAAATGTTTTTGTGTTTTGCTGCCTTGAGAATGTCACTTTACTGTCTTGAGCAGTGACCGCCCATGGTTTTAGATGATTTGGGTTGAAATAGTCATGTATCAGTTAAAGAAGATGTGATTTTTCATAGTGGACCTTGTACCTGGTCTTCATCGGGTTGGTTATGTTTGTTCTATTTAAGAAAAAAACAATGTAGCAAATGTTTGTTCAGCTGTGGCCTGTAATAGCATCCACGTGTCATTCTTCACTAAAGACTACAGACTGGATATTGATTTCAGGTGGCATGTCTTCCCTTCACTACCTACTTATAGAAATCTTTCACTTTGCTGTAGAACGTGGTTACAGTAATAAGGGTTTAATATTTCAACGGTCCTTCAACAAGGGCATATTTGTTAACTATCATAACATGGATTGCAAAACAGAAATACACATTTCTACTTTCTGAATGAATAGTTCTTTTTGTTATTCCTCTGGCAAAGAGCAGGAACAGGAGAATATAGCCTATGTAGATAGTCAGTAATTTCCCATTCAGAAAATAATGCTTTATTCAGTTTTTGTTAGCTTAATGCATTACTTATGCATTGGTTCAGGTCATTCAGTATAAACAGTTTTGGTTTTATACTCTGCCCTGAAACACTCCCGCTGCTTATTATTTCTGTTAGCACCAGCCTTGAGCGGTGAGAATAGTATTCATTTATTCCACTTGTGTGTAACAGCAACTAGCTGAAGGAACCATAAATCTGTGATTCATAAAAGATGGGATGACATGCTAAAGGGAGGTTTGGAAATATGCCGTCTAGGCTCAGAAATGATTATATTCTTGCCTTTTTAACAGGAGAGTGTGTTTTGGCAGATCTGTAATTTATTATAGGAATTTTAGGTCTGAAACTAATGGTAACACTCACTGTTGTACTTATTCTGTTTAGTTTTCTGCAGTAAATGATCTCATGGGATTACTTAGAGATTGACACAAAGGAAAATATGGAAAATATTGTTCTGGGGTTGTGTATATGCCTAGAACACCAAACCTCTGGTATTACTTTTATGATTAAATATGTTTTCCTTGGTACATTAATCCACAACCATTTTTATTCCAGTTCTTGCTATCCTTAGAGAGACATAAGATATCAAGCCCAATTTGTGTAGTGACAAGTATTTAGACCACAGAACAGTACTGTATGTAATAAGTGTCATAGCAACAGGTGAAATGATTGCCTTCCAACAACATTTATTATTCTTCACCAAGTAAAGCAGCATGCTAGTTTACAGAACAATCATTCAGTAATGCATAAATTAAATTAATATATTAATAGAAAATAGCATACATTCACTGAAAATAGGCATGCTACAAGTAAGATTTTCTCTGTATAAACACACACACATGTATTTGAATAAACGTTGTAAATAAAACAATCAAAAGAAACAGGATCTTTATTGTCTAGTCCATCTCCCATTTATTCAAAAAGTCTTTAAAACAACTCTTTTTTTTTTAATTACAGTTTAAAAAGAAGTACTAACTATATTTGGAGCCCAGTAAATTTAAAATTAGATTGCTGGTATTCATCACAGAAATAGCTGCATAAGTGTTTTTTAATTTAAAAACGTTCTACGTGTTTCTGAATTTATGAGCAGCCAGATTAGAGGATGGAGAATATTTTGCTGTCACTGACAGATGCACAGTGTAAACAGAATCACAGTCTGTCATAATGGGCTTAATACACTGTAGTGTAAAATGAAAGGCACACTGAATGTTTTGTAGCAGAGAAAGTGCTAGGAGAAATGTGAATAGCAGCCAGTGTGCCCTGCAGGGGTACAACACAGTTGGCAGTTGGTAACAGAGTATGGGAGAGGAGGGCGCACTACTTGGAATCCTGTGCTGTCTTCCTTGGACCACAAATATATGTTCACTCCTCTGCTGTTAGCCGAAAGCTGAGATAAGTAACATGCATCTTTTCACTGAGTTTCGCAAACTTCAATGCAGCTCATCAAAGATTTCAACACAAGACTTTACCTAGGCCTCTTTAAAGTATGCTTGCCTTAAATATTCAGTATAATGTATAAAGGATATAATTTTATGAATAGTAACATGTGATGCTTTTCTGTACAGAATAGATTCACTACGTCTTCACAAAATCAACTTTTCGAGCAGAAGTTGACTTTCCTTAGTATCTGGCTTAAAAAGCACACTTGTTGAAAATCTGACACAAAAGTGTGTTCACACACACACGCACATACACACAAACTATCAGAAGAGGCTTTTACCTTAGCTGTATGCTCAGTAGTATAAGGCATCAGTGACCCTGTACTACATTTTCAGTGTAGGAGGCAGAGGTGTAGCCAGCCATTCTGGAGTGCATGACAATTCTCTGATCTGGCCCTTCTTCCACTTTAATTAAAAAAAAAAAAAAAAGCCTGTTCCCTGATCTTTTGCTCCTAAATCAGCCTGGCCTGTTCTTCCCAAATAATTTTCCTTTCCTTGAGAATCACAAAAAAACTCTTTTCCTTGAGCATACACTCCTAATATAAGGTGTAAGGAAGATTAGTTAAAAAAAGAATATACACACACACACACACACATATATATATATATATATATATATATATATATATATACACACACACACACAAACATATATATATATATATATATATATATATATATATATATATATATATATATATATATATATATCACTTTGGTTTAAAAGGCAAATGCAAAAAAAAAAGCTTTCTTTAATTTTAAAAATTAACAAACTGCTTGCAACACTTTAAAACTAACAAATAATTTTTTTATGTCACACGCAGAGGATTAAAGCATTGCTTCAGTTCAGACCACAAGTGCAATACTAACCATAATGAATTTTGATAATGCAATGAAGATCTGATTGTGCACACTAACACTGTGAGCTTGGGATATCTGTCCATCTCACCCCATGCTAACTATGCTTCTAGTTGGAGGTAATACCTGTAATTTAACAAGGAAGGAACACATGCACATTTGCCACACCAGTAACCGCCACAGGATTGCGACCAAGTATATACTTTGCAGCTCCAGGATGAACAGAGCATTAGTGAAAATGTAGCACATGCACAACATCATACAACAGCTGAATCAGCCATGAGGTATTGGACCAGCTTAGGGTAGATTGTTTCAGTTATGTGCTTATCTGTCTTATATGTAGGGAATACATCAATTAGGGGCGTATGTATACTAGGCACCAAAATATTTCAAAGAGCTGAAGTGTAGCAGGCATCCACACCCTGGATTTTCAACACCTTTCTGAATTAATTTCTCGTGAATATAAGAAATCATACCATTTTTTCACACATGAGCAAGGAGTATCAGTTATCGATGGAACATTTTATGTAGTTGTAAGAGTGCCATGTGTTCTTTGTGGCAGTGACTGTACCCATCTATGAATTAATGCTGCTGTTAGTCCAGAGTGTAGCTTCTATATGTACTACAAGATGCGCCACTCCCTCCTTTACCAGTTTGCCAGCGATGCTATGTAACCAGCAGTGTGAAACTCCAGTACACTGGAAGTGCACATGATGCCAATATATGTATCAGTTGTGTCAGGCTTCTGTAAATGGAAAGCTCACTCAAGGACACTGTGTTAGAGCATAATCATATGATATTGGTGACAGGTACATTGCAAAGAGCAGGCAGAGTAGACTTGCAGGCATGCATTTGTTACACCTCCACTTTACTTCCCATATTGGTGTTGCTAGTTATTCTTTGAAGCTATTATTGATGACACAATTCATCAACCATTGAAAGCAACTAGAGACAGCTATAGCCAAGCATATGTGCAAACAAGAAATGTGGTGTAGTTCTTGGCCTAGCTGAAGATGCTGTTCACATGCCTGAGTAAATCAGATGTAGCACTGCTGTATACATTTAGCACCATCAAAAAATTGTCAAGTTTCACATCATATCATGATGGCCCATAGGAATCAGTAGATGGGCCAGCCAGCAGCAGGCCTGAATCCTGCAGCAGCACCTCCTAACACTGCAAAATTGGCAGATGATTTAGATAAATATGCAAATAAACCACAAACAATAGCATATGCAGTGAAGTAAAACACAGATCTTCTAAAGACTCTGTCTCTGTATTGAGCCTCCTAAAGTCTACAGAGTTGGGATATTTGCCTGTCTTACAGGGCTTCCCTCATACACAGATCTATTGCATATGCACAAAACAAATAGCACCAGAAACACTAGATCCAGTGATACAAACAGAAAGTGCTGGAGAGACAGATATGTGTCCAAAGGATCCCCACAGTATGGGATAGGCTCACCATCTGTGTAAAACAGAGTTCATCCCTGACTCTATTCAAATGAAACCTTGACAAATGGATGGGAAATCATAAATTTAACCCCAGTATGTCCCCCATGTCCCTTATGGACAGAGGCCTCAATAAAGTATTATAAAACCAATAAAGAGCACTCGGATGGACAAATACCACAGAGTTTATTAAATCCTCAAATGAAATACACAAGGCCACAAGTAGACTACTATAAAACCATGAACACTTAAAAATGCAATGTGTTTTTGTCCGTAAATAAACAGACTTCATCAGATGAACACCTCTATCCCAATTGCTCCTTATATATCCTAACTTCAACCTTTTTAATTAACACATTGTTTTAACTTTACCTAATTGTCCAATTAAACAACCGCGGTGGTGCAGTGGTAGCGTTGTCGCCTCACAGCAAGAGGTTCTCACATTCAATTCTCGGCTGGAGCGCCTTCAGTGTGGAGTCTGCATGTCCTTCCCATGGTCGAGTAGCATTCGAAAGACATGCATGAATGGGCGTGCCTTCGTTGAAGGTTGGGCGTTGGGTTGGCACCTTGGCACTGTAAAAAATCTACTGCCAATCATTAGCAGACCGGAGTTCTGCTCTGGTGACCCCTAACTGGGAAAAGCCAAAAGAAGAACAACTTTAAAAAAAAGGGAGAACACTGACAGCTTAAAACCAACACCCATAAACATTTAGAAACAATGTTTGTAAAACATGACCATCTCATATTGTACAAAATTGTTTAAAAATGTGTCATAAGCACATCTTAACATACAATAATAGCAGTTGATGCTCAAAATAAATGGCTATAAAATCCATTAATATAAAACACCAAAAGTATAATAAACATATGCAATACATATATGTATAAAACAAACAAATCTGGTCATACAACATTTTTATACCCTAACAAAACTTAAATCCAAAGGTCTTTAGAACTTAGCTGATCTTAATTTTTAAACAGGCATTAGGGAGACCATATCATTCAAACCTGGCAATTTGTTGGCTTCTAAAATAATTTGCAAGTATAATTCTCTATATTCCAACTTTGTCTCCCAAGGCACTCCCATTATATCAATGGGGACCTCTTCTAGTACATAAAACAAAAACTTTGCACCCTGGCATAAAAGTGTATGTTTAAAAAGTGCATTTCTTTGATTTTCTTTTTTTATGTCATGAACATGTTCATAAATTCTCTAAGTTTTCTTTCAGTTTTGCCTGTATAAAATGCCCCACATTTTTCACAAATTGCAATATAAACTATCCCTTTGGTATCACAAGTGTAGTAAGATCTATTTGTGATATACTTTTCCCTACTACTAACATAAATATCTGCAGTATTGTACACCAAGGGGCATTGAGAACAAAATCCACATTTAGAAGCCCCCACCTTCTCTTTTTTATGACAAAGTAAAGGAGTCTGGTGGTTCTCAAAAATATCTTTGATAATATGCCCCTTTCTAAGAATACATTTACACAGGTTATCAAAAATAAACCTCAAATCTGACAAGCTAGCAAATTTTGCCCATTCCTTTCAAAGATATCCTTAACAACATGAGCATCTCCATTATAATCAGTAACAAAAGCCCCTTCGTAGTTGTTCCCATCTTTCTTGCTTACTTCATAAACCCCTTCATATATGTTATTTAAGACTGACTTTCTTGACCTAAAATAGGTACAAATCTATCTTTTTACCCAGTAAAACCTCCTTCTGCATCCCTTCAGTTAGGGTTTTTGGATAACACCTCTCCATAAACATATTTTTCAAAAAATCGCTTTCAGCAAAATAGTCATCATCATCTGAGGTCATCTTACTACCTCTAACAAATTGCCTTTTACTATACCTCTCTTTTGGGAATATGGATCTGCGCTTGTAAAATACAAATAAGAGTTACAATATGTGTCCTTTCTATATACTTTTGAGGTAAAATAACCTCCTTTCTTCTGAATAGTAACATCTAAGTAGTTTATACTGTCATGACTAATATATGTAATTTTGAAAAAATTAGTCAAACTAGAAATATATTCAAAAAATTCCAAAACCTTCTCCTTAGTGTCCACCCATAGGAGACAGATATCCAAGAAGTGCTTGTACAACACCCAACAATTTTGAAATCCAGAATTAAAAATAAATTTTTCTTCCCAACATGAAAGGACAATATTAGCGTAAGTGGGTGCACACCTTGCCCCTATTGCTGTACCTTTTATTTGATGGAAAAACTCCCCTTCAAAATAAATAAAATTGTTTTTCAAAACTATGTCCATTAACTCCAGACAAACATGAATGTCCTTCTGGGGAAGCTTTCCTTGCACTCTTATTACTTCTTCAAATAAATCTACACCTTGCTCGTGAGGTATAGAAGTGAACAAATCTATTACATCAATAGTGACAAACATTATTTTGTCATCAAACAAATCCTTTTTGATGCATCTTAAAAAATCCCATGAGTCTTTTAAAACTTCCCTGCCTTCCATTGATATTTTCTTTACAATCTAAAAATTTAGCCAAAGGGGCTACAATAGAACCCTTGGCAACCACTATAGGCCTTGAAGGTGAGTCAACTATATTTTCTTGAACCTTAGGGGTGCCAAGTATTGAAGACAGCTGTGGTTCTTTATTGTCTAAGAAATTAAACATCTCCCCATTAATGAAACCTTCAAGTAACAAATCATTTAAAGCTAAATGGATTTTCTTATAGTCAATATTTAGCTCATTTTAGATACCTTTATGTATTTATTTTTATCTTGTACTATATCCAACATTCCACCCCCTTTATCAGGTTTTATTACCCTAATAAGACAATTAGTCCTAACTTCTTCTATTAAAGCCCTTTCATCTACTGTAAAATTAGAGAAAACTTTATTTTTTGAAATACCCTCTCAAAGTTCTTTTTCCATAGTTAATTCAAAATTTCTTAATTGGGGGTGTAAGGGGGGATTCCAAACATTTCTTTTTCTTAAAATTTCACCTCCTATCTTATGCCCTTCACATATCAATTCTAAGTTTTTCTTACATACAAACATTTTAAGATTGATAATAGCTTTACTTACATCACATTTTTTCCTGGGTATATACTTTAAACCTTTTGAAAACAACCCAAAATGGGTTCCTCTGACCTCTAAGTCACTATAATTAAAAATAGTGTGACCATTGTAGCTCAGCTTGTACCCTTCTCTTACTATGGCATTAAATCCAGAAGGAGTTCATCTGATGAAGTCTGTTTATTTATGTACAAAAACTGATTTTATTTTTAAGCGTTCATGGTTTTATAGTAGTCTACTTGTGGCCTTGTGTAGTTCGTTTGAGGATGTAATAAACTCTGTGGTATTTTTCCTTCTGAGGGCTCTTTTAGTTTTATTGGTTTCTTTTGAGCACTATACCCTCTAGATTTTGGTTTGTAAATAAAGTATTATCCAAATTAACAATCTCCCCTTACTAATCCTTAGTTACCTCCCTACTGACATGCCCCCCATAAAGATTCCCATGATAAGCTGGATCCAAATGGTTTGGAGTGTGCGACTTGCAAGGGCCCTAATGGCCATTAGCCTAGTAGCAACCTATGAGCCTAATGAAAAAAAACAACTGTACTTTCTTTCAGTTGTTGGAAACATTAGTGCCCCCCCCCCCAAAAAAAAAGTAAAAAGTGAAACTGCAGAGACCAGTACATTTTACGGTAAATATCTGCCAAACTGTTAATGAAATCAACAGTTTGGCAGATAACTAACTACTAACAACTGTGCTGCACATTTTATTTAAAAAAAAAAAACCCCAGTAAGGTGTGTTTCCATAATGATGGTAGTACATCCTGTCTGGTATAATAATTAAATTAGTATACCAACCAGCATCCAGGCTCTGTTTACCAGTGTTCATGTTTTTTTTTTTTTTTTTTTTAAGTTTATTTAGAAAAGCATCTCTGAGGTGCTTACTTTTATAAAAGCTGAGTGAATGCAACCATAAAGATTTGATGGACAGAAAAGTAAAGTTTTCTGGTAACATTGATTCACTTCTTTAAACTTGATTTTTAATGACAGGTGATGTGATTTTGTTTCTGGATGGCAAAACAGTAGTTGGTTTGCAGCTTGGTCTTGAATATGCCATCTTTAAGATATCAAAGTACTCAACTTTAGATTTTTTTTCTTGTTTATTATATTAACCAAGACTTTTGGTTTAAACAGGAACAGTAATACTACATCATCCTTTTTCTCCCGTGTGGTTTTCACATGACATGATCTGTTAGTTTTAGTCCATGGCATGAAACTGCTTGTTTGTTTTTAGTCATTAAACTACTTTGCAGTATTTGTCATGAAGCTGGTTTCAGTTAGTTAGTTTATTCTGTTGATGCACTAATGAAATTCACTGTTTTAATTTTTATTTATTTCTCTGATTGATCAAATTCAGGTGGTATGTCCTAATCATTCCTGCTGCGGTCCTTTGTTTTTGATTTGGGGAAGGAATTTCACATCCTTAATGACCTAAAGGAAAAATCTGAGCAGTTTCTAAATGTCATAAACTTCACCTTTTCTGGGCAATCCTTTAAGACAGAAAGAGCCTAAACAACCACATATTAACGAGAGCACATACTTCTTCAAGTAAAAGCTTGCACACATTAATCTGAGTATAAAAGAAAAAGATTAATGCAGCTGCAGAAACTGTTAAGTGGTGACATTTTGTGTTTTTCACAGTGGAAGAAGGCAAAGGAGAAAAGGGAAATCAAATGAGCGATTCACTAAATCCTCCTCGTCTAATCCTTCTGTCAATGAAAACAAAGCAGGCAAAGTAAACAAAATGCTGAAAAAAATCAGTACAGAGACCAAAATACTCCTCATGAGGCATACTTCTTGACAGAAACTGTGTGCTGTGTCCATTATGGACTTCATGCTTCTAAATTTGATTGTTTCTGTAAGGCCAGCCAAGCCTGATTATAGATACAGCATTAAAAGTGCCACTTCTGTAGTCATAGTAGGCAGTGTCAGTTCAACCAGCTGACAGCCATACTCAGCTGGTGAAGCTATTTCATGCTGTATGTTTATAGAAGGTCCTGAAGAAATCAGTTATATCAGGCCTTTAGCCAAGATCTGAATTCTTTAATGATCCCTTTTTATGACAGCATAGCAGAACTAAACTGGAATGCTGTACAAATAACCAGCATAAACAATACTGTAACTACGTCAAAGGTGTATAATAATATGATCAACCAGGAATATATATTTTTTTATGTTAAATGACACAGAAATTGACCTGGGGTTGATTATAGACCCTGACATTTCAGGACCCAGACAGGGTGGGTGGGAATTATCAGCTGATGCAAGGTTACCAATCCTGGAGGAGGTAGAGGAGGCAGTCTTGCTCATTTTGCTACTGATACCTACAAAGCATCAGGAAGTACACACCCAGCAAACCGCGATAGCTGTCTTTGCAGAGTAGACATGTGCAAGGGAGCCAGTGTACGTCACTGGACCTGACATTTTGGAAGCACATACACATCTGCTTGCTAAAGGGAAGCTGGAGAGTTAGGTCAGAATTAGATGTTTTATCACTGACTGGATTTCACCCTGCTGTCTGTGACTGATTTTAGGCAAAGGAGCTGAAGGTTGGCTTATGCAGGGAGAAAATGCACTTAGAAACACAGGTTTAGTGCCAGTGGAATGTAATGCTGAAATATACAGACCTTGCATTATTTCATTTTATATTATTCCGTCTGCCATGTAGTGAATAAAGTATGTCCTAGAAAGATGAATGTAAGAGAGTTCAGCTGAAAAGAAAAACAAACTCATAATTTGTATGCGTTAGGTTTTGCTAAAAAAAACTTTCCAAACAGGGTGGCAGGAGAGCACTAAAGAACCTCAGCTAGGTTATATTTTCTAACAGATTCTTCTTGTCAACTGCCTGATTTTGCCAAACAGATTTCATAGAAACAGTTTTAGACAGAAAACTGTTTTGCTGAGTCATGAAACCAGTAGTACTGAATACCATAATGGTCTGTAACCACTGAGCAATGGCTTTGCACATTTTTTTTATCTTGTCTGTCCATAGTTTGTTTTTCTGCTTACATCTAGAATTACATACCTTTCAGGTAAGAACAATTATACCTTGGGTGAACTACAAGGAAAGCAGTTGCATTTTATGAAAAAGCATAATATGGAGTTTTTTATTTTTGGTTTAGTCAAGTACACAACTGGGAAGGGTCATCAGAATATGATAGGTTATTTTCTGAAAAGTCACACACTGCTTTTGATGCTGTTTACTTCATGTCACAGGATCTTTACCATGCACCATAGTTGTCAAAAGAAAGACGTGCTCTTTAATACTTAACAGGAGTTGAGTCCTGTCTGTAGCAACCTTGCTGAGGAAGGGACAGGGGGCTTTGCTGAGGAAATGCACAGTGTTTGATAAAGCGGTAGGTTAATAGGTTTGATTGTCAAGCTTCTGGCCTTTGGAAATAAGAGAATGATGTAATTGGTGAGGCAGCCGCAAATTAAAAATGCTTATAGGAAGACAGAGGGGAAAACATATATAGTTTTATAAATTATATTTCACAGCATTCATATTTCAGTTTGTCATATCTGAGAAAAAAATTATAAAGGAAATCGTCAATAAGAAGGCTTTTGTAATGTCATTGTGTGGAAATTGCTTCTTTTCATCAACATTCTCTCTCTTATTGTATTTATAATAATGAGTGAATGTTTACAGCCCTGTAATATACAGAGTGTTGCAGGTTCATAATGTACAGCCGGCATGTGGCATATGTTGTTAATAAAAGCTATTAACTTCAAAGGTGCACATGTAAAAGTACACACTACAGCACAAAGCTTTACTTAGGCTACCTGTCGTGACTTTTAACTCAGATTATCATTGGATAGATATAGTTCATTAAACTCATCATTTTCAGTCATGCTTTCATATATATGTTAATAAAGTGGCCATTTATTTCAAGTAAAAACATGTTTCTAATTATAATTTAAAACGCTCATGACAGGCATGGTTATATTCCAATTTATCTCTGGTCTGTACTTGATTTATTCCTACGTGCACAAAAACTTTTGTGACAACTGTTAATTCCAGTATTGAACATTACATGTACCGTTGATCTACTAACATAACCATTTTTGCTTCTTGTATCTGTTCATTTACACATGAAAAGCTCCAGAAATGTCATTATTGAAGTTCTTCATAGAAAATCATCACAAAATCAAATTATTTTTCTAGCTTTTTTTTATATGGAACCATCACAAATTTCCTTTTCCCATAGTTCACAACAGAAATGAAAATGGATTGAGTCATTAAATGTTAGTTCCTTTACTGCAAAAGGAAGAAGCAAAAGCAAACAAGCTTAAAAATCTTGAGCTGGTTATATTGGTGATTGTTATTTGTTAGGCTCTGTAAAAGGCTAGAGCTGAACAGGCTATGAAGACCACTCCCCATCAAGTACGGAACATAAGCCTCCAGTCTTTGTGGCTGTTTCTTACTATTTAACAGTTGTCATTGTGCCCTCACGCCAACGGATCCATACATTTCATGTCTCATGTAGCCATCCAGCTCCAGTAAGTGCGTTTAACTTTAACAAGTGAAGGAATGTTCTTTGTTCACTTGCAGCTCCTGCGCTGTTTTGAGTTCCTTGTCAGCAGTGTCAAAATGATCACCATCTGCACATTATATCTTTTAGTTCATGAGCTTAAACTTGCCTAGGGCTGTGAACAACTTTAATGTTCATATCCTTGCCACAACAGTTCAGTAGTGGATTCAGGGTTGACAGTTCTTCACAGTATCTAGAAGACATATGCAAAATTTCCAACAATCCCCTGCATGTGGATCCAACTGTGGGGGCTGCTGCATCCACCTCCAACCTTTAAGTACAACTAAATAGCTGGGTAGAAAAGTCAGTCCTAAATATTCATAGGTTCATAGATTAGTACTAGGCTAACTGCTCTTGTGGGCCATTTTAAGCCTAACCGATCATCTCATGTGTGAATCAAATCCTGCACCTTGTGTCTGTAAGGTAAACACCTTAACCATTATGCCAACTTCCCACCTAATAATAGTAGATTCTGGAATAAACTTCTTTGGTGGAACTCTTGTATTAATAAATTGTAAAACAATAATAATGAAAAGTTGTAAGAAATCTCCACCATTTTGAGCTTAAGAGCACTCTTAGACATAGCTCTCAACCATACATCTCGACCTCTTAGTGCAAGAAATCTGGACAAACCTGAGAAAATGAGGGGACAAAGGCCCAAAAATAGGGACAGATTTTATTTATTGCTCTTATAAACTTAGTTGCTAAAATAACAGAGTTTGTGTAACATACATTTTTCTGAGGCATTTGAAGTCTGAAACTCAAATCTATGTTGTTATTTGGTGACTTCAGTCCTCACATCATCCCAGTGATTTGCCAGAAAATCAAAAATTTTATGTGGAACAGACCAAAAATATGAGGCAAAAAATCTCGACATTCTGCAAAAATCTGGACAGTTGAGAGGTATGCCCTCAACCCTCTATCTCCAGAATGGTGAACACTGCATCTCATAATGTGGAACAAATAGGGAACTTACTGAAAGTTTCAACTAGGAAGCTCATAGCATGGTTAAAATGTGTTATTTCATACTCATAAGAAGTTCTTTTGATAGCTTAATGCGATTCAGGATTATTTACCAGGATACAGGCTAAGGCTCTTGCCACCCCTGTAGTGCCTTTCTAGGTGGTGTTTCAAAGACCAAATTATCACTGTAACAGCTGTAAATAAATGCAATCTGAGGGTCATGCTGCTCAACGTTAGAAGTCTAAATCTCAGGATGCACTTACTCGAAGAATTCCTCAAAATGGAGAACATCAACATTTGTGCTGTACTGTGCTACCAGGCTATAACTCATTCCACACCTTTCGGCCCCAGAACATGGACTGAAGCTCCAAAGGTGGTGGTGTCTCCATATTCATAAAGGATATGCACACCTCCAGACTAGTAGCCCAGCATAATGCATCTGAGATACTTCAGGTACAACTAACATTGGGTAAGACGGCGATTCAGGTCGTAACCTACTATAGGTCCCCAACCATGTCCCAAGACTCTTATTTCAAGTTCCTATGCACCCTGTAAACTGTTAGGGTCCAACCCAACACTCTCATACTAGGTGACTTCAACTACCCCCCCATCAACTGGGAAAACTACTCGTGCACAAGTACACTGGCCCACCGCTTCCTGGAATTCATCAATTCCCATGCCTTGGGTCAGCTCATTCTTACCCCCACTAGAGGAAGCAATATCCTTGACCTGGTTATTACTAACATGGGCAACCATTGCTCTACACCAGTAGTCAATTCCTCCCTGGTTAGATCCAACCACAAATTAATCACCATGGAAATCCACATCTCACCCACACCCCCCATAAAGGTAACCACTATGAAAAACTTCTCCAAAGCTGACTTTGGGCTCCTAAAAACAGAGGTGGCTAACTTCACGGCACCCATGTCAATGGAAAATAGATGCATGACTGCCAACTCATACGCCAGTGCACTGTACAAACATGTACATAAATGCATGGAACTAGCCATACCCAGCAGAACCAAGACACTCTCCTCCAAAAAAAAGGAAGCCAATCTGCTGGTCCCCTGCCATTAATAAACTCTACAATAGAAGGAAGAAACTGTTGCAGAAAAAGGTGTCCCAAGACTGGAAAAACTCTCATTAGCCAAAAAGAATTAACAAAAAGTTGAGATCCCTCATCAAAACTTTTAAAGCCAGCTATGAAGGCAGAATTGCAGCAGACACTAAAAACAACCACAAGCCTTCTATAGTTATATCAAGAATCTCCATGGCAATACCCAGGTTTGCTCTGAGTTACTGAACAATGGTACTTCCTATACTGAGCCAACAGATATTGCCAACATACTGGCCGACAGATTCAGTGCCAACTTTACCCATCTCCCCCTCCCTGAAGGACCAATCACAATACAGCTTCCATGGGACCCAACAATATCCCTGGATGTGTTCTACATGAACTACAAAGTGAACTGGCACATCTGTGTGCCCTGTTCAAGCACAGCCTCACCTCGGGCTTTGTCCCTACTGAATGGTGCACTGCTACAGTCATCCCTCTCCATAAAGGGGGAGCAACTACAGACCCTGGGAATTATCTCCCCATTAGCCTGACTAGTCTGATATGTAAGGCTACGGTGCATAGGCTCATAGGTAGGCACTAGACTATTGGCCCAAGGGCCTAAGTAAGCCTAGCCAACAAGGTTCCGTGGCTTACGCCACTCAAGAAAGTTATTTTCCTGTGCCCCTGTCGAGCAGAGCCACAGAAGTGATCCCGGGGGGTGTATTTCCTATTTTTCATCCACTCATCGAGATTTTCCTTTAAGAGTGCTAATGAGGAACTTTGCTTGACATAGGTGGGCAGCTTGTTCCAGAGTATGGGAAGTCTCTGGGAAAGGAATGTATCCCTCCAGCATGTCCTGTTTATTGTGGTGGCAAGGTTTAGGTCCCTAGAGCTTGTAGCTCGGAGGGATTAGGATTTCTTTTGGTGCAGCATGTCCAACAGCTCTGGGTTTGACATAGCTTTATATGTTAGGCAAAGATCACCTCGGAGTAGGCGATATGCTACGGAGTAAAGCTGGACATTTTTTAAATGGTCAGTGTAGGGCATCTGTTTGAGGCCAGTAATCCTCTTTGTGAGGTACTTCTGTGGCCTTTCCAGCTGCTGCAGATGTCTTGTGAGGTACATTCCAAAAGGGGCGTTGTACTCTATAATGGGTCTAATGAGTTTCGAGTAGAGGGGAACATTGACCTCTTTCTTCCTGGATGAGAACCCTTTTATGATGATGTGTGCCACGTAGAAGGATTTCCTGACTACTGTGGGGATGTGATTATCAAAGGAGAGACTACTGTCCACCTGGGTCCCAAGGTCTCTTATCACACATTCGGCATTCAGTAGACTGCCGCCTGTGTGGTAGTTCACGGGTACAGAGTTTTTACCAAAGGGGATGACTATGCACTTTTTGGCATTGAGCTTGAGGCCATGGCTCTGACACCAGGCATCTGTCTCAGTGAGGCCCTTCTGTAGGATGTCCACATCATTTGGGGACTCGACTGTGGCTCCTAGTTTGCAGTCATCTGCGAACTTCATTAGCCAAAGGCCTTCTGTGTTAGCCTGTACTTCAGAGAAGTAGATACCAAACAGGAGAGGTCTCAGGACTGAACCCTGTGGTACTTCACTTGTCACTGGTTTGAAGTCAGATTTGGAGTCTGTAACTTTTACAGTGTGGGTTCTGTCAGTGAGCCACTTGGCAAACCATCTTGTGACGTAAGGATCTATACCTAATTTAGTGAGTTTATCATTCCAGAATGGGGGATGGTGTCAAAAGACTTGCCAAGGTCAAGATAGGCTGTGTGAACCACCTTACCCTCGTCTACAGCTTTGGTGACTGCCTCATAGAAGTCTATCAGGTTCAGGAGGCATGATCTGCCTTTCACAAACCTGAACTGGGTGGGGTCCAGAGTTTGGAGGTTACCAATGTTTTTGTTAGAGTTCCATGATGATACGTTCCATAGCCTTACAGACCAGGCTCATCAGGCTAATAGGGCGATAGTTCCCGGGATCAGTGGTGGCTCCCCCTTTGTGGAGTGGGATAACTGTTGCTGTGTGCCATTCGGTGGGCACAAAGCCTGATGTGAGGCTATGATTGAACATGGTGCTTAGGTGGGGAGCCAGTTCGTTCTGTAGTTCGTGTAAAATGCAGCCTGGGATGTTGTCTGGTCCCATGGATGCTGTGTTTTTGACTTTAGAGAGTGCAGCTTTTACCTATGTAGTTGTGATTACAGGGACTCTGCATTCTTCCTGTATAGATATGGGCCCTTTAGGGGGTGATTAGGGGGGTAAAGTTAGCACTGAACCTATCTGCCAGGATGTTGGCAATATCAGTTGGTTCTGTAATTTTCATGCCGCTGTGCTGTAACTCACAGCAGATCTGGGTGTTGCATTTGTGATTCCTGACATATAGCTGTAGAATGCTTTGTGGATGTCCTTAGAATCATTGGCGGTTTTGTTTTCGTAACTAGCTTTGGAGGATCTTATAAGGGATCTTAGCTTCTTACTGAGGCTGACCAGGGAGCTCCTCCACTCATGGGATTTTACTCTCTTTTGCATTATCATCATGGACCTAACTAACAAGGATATAGGTAATCTTCAAACTTTAGATCCCCTCAATTTGGTTTTGTGAATGGTAGATCATGTCTGCTTAACCTGGTTGACATCTTTGAGTCAGTCACCAGAGCTGTGGATGAGGGCAAGGAAGTTCATACTGCCTATTTCGATCTGGCCAAGGCCTTTGATACCATTCCCCACCCAGGAATTATTGATAAACTCACCAAACTAGGCATCCACCCCTATATCACTAGGTGAGTTGAAAACTGGCTCACAGATAAAACGCACAGTGTGAAAGTAGTGGATTCCAAGTCAGACTGCCGACCAGTTAAGAGTGGAGTCCCACAGGGATCGGTCCTGGGTTCTCTCCTGTTTGGCATCTACTTCTCAGAAGTTCAGGCCAACATGGAGGGACTCTGACTGACCAAGTTCGCAGATGACTGCAAGCTGGGAGCCACTATCAGCTCCCCAAGTGATGTAGACATCCTACAGAAAGGCCTCACTGAGACCAATAACTGATGTCGAAATCATGGCCTTAAGCTTAATGCCAAAAAATGTGTCGTCATTCCCTTTTGGAAAAACTCATTTCCCACTAATTACCACATCGATGGGAGCCACTTTACACTGAAGGCATTATAAGAGATCTGGGGACACAGGTTGATAGCAACCTCTCCTTCAACCACCACATTGCCACTGTGGTCAGAAAGTCCTTCTGTGTGGCACATCTCGTTACCAAGGGTTTTGCATCCAGGAAGAAAGAGGTCATCATCTCTTTCTACTCTTCCCTCATTAGGCCAATCATCGAGTATAATGCTCCATTTGGCATGTACCTCACTAGACACGTGCAATAGCTGGAAAGGCCACAAAAGTACCTCATGAAGAGGATTCTAGGCCTTAAATACATGTCCTACATGGACAGACTCAAAAAAACTCAAGTTATTCTCCGTCTCATATCGTCTACTAAGAGGCGATCTCTGCTTGACTTACAAAGCCATGTCTGACCTAACACTGTTAGAAATGATATATCTAAAGCAATCCCTCTGCACCACACACTTCAGAGACCTCAACCTCATTACCACAATCAACAAAACATGCTGGAGGGACAGCTTCATAACCCAGAGACTGCCCGTGCTCTGGAATAGACTTCCCATACATGTCAAGCAGAGCAGTTAACTGGCCCTCTTCAAGAGAAATCTTGATGAGTGCATGGGAAATAGAAAGTTCACCTCGGGGATCACTCCAGTGGCTCTACTTGATAGAGGCACTGGGAACTAACGTCGGGCTGCAAGATGCCAGGGCATTTCTATGGGCTAGGCTTGTAAAGGCTCAAGGGCCATTAGCCTAGTACACACCTATTAACCTATGAATATTAGTTAAAAACATTCTTAACACTTTGTGTGATAGACCATCTTAATATGGAACCATGAGGAACATGGAGTTTTTAAGACTCAAAATGAGGAACGTTCCTCATAGTGAGGTACACTCGAGAGGTGTGCAGTTAGAAATTGTGAAGTGGAATACAAGCTAAGGTCAATACAAATATGAAAAGAAACTATAAATCGTTCTACAGTTATGTCAGTAGCAAATGTCTAGCAATGCACTGAGCTCATCTGTAATGTTATCATGTGTTCAAATCACAAGGATATACCCATATATTAGCATAAGAAATAGTGATAACTTTTCTTCACTTTCACACATTGTTGCCCCCAGTTTGCTAGAAAAATTTGTTCCCTGTAAATTATACTGAAACAAGTCTTGAAATCCCTGTCAGTGGCTAAAAACAGTTCCATGGGATCAGACAAACATACCAGGTTACATTCTCATCAGTACCAAGAATGCACTATCTAAGCTTCTACTTAAACTGTTCAACCTCAGCCTATCCACATGGTGTGTGCCTGATGCCTGAAGAACCACCTGTGAAATTCCCTTACATAACAGTACGCCCTCTATAGACCCAGGGAATTGTGGGCCATCAGATTCATGTGCAAAAATCATGGAACATATCATAGCAGAACTCATTTCTACAGACATTGGCAACTTAACTGATCTAACCCCCGCTCAATTTTTTTTTTTTTTGTGAAGATCAGGTCCTGTCTCTTACACCTAATTAACTTCTTTAAAAAGGTTACAGAGGATGTGGACAGCATGTGTACATTGCCTATCTTGACCCGGTCAAGATTTTGACACAGTCCCCACGCTAGTATTTTTGAAAAATTAAGAAAAACTGGAAAAGCAGTATATTAGTTGTATGAACTTGTAAAAATACAACAGAAGTCCAGTACCACAGGCGGATGCCAAATAATTTATTCTTAAACACAATATAACCACTTTCGTCTTGAAAATCAAGACTTCATCAGATAACTACAAAACTTTGAACTCAGTCATTTTATACCATGTGCCATAAATGCAATTAAAACCCAATTAGTGTTTTAAAGTAATATAGTCCCTTATTGAACTTCAATACAGGACACAATACTAATTCCTTATTCCATATCCATACATGGAAATCATTTAAAATACATCATTAAAATATTCATTACTGTCCATACTTTGAAAAGAAATTAATAAATAAAATGCAATAAGACTACTATGATTTATTAAAATAGTGGAACCACATACCATACCTACAATAGGTAACTACACTTCCACTGCTTTTGCCACTAATACTGGTTTGATAGTAATGTATTCGTTCAAACCTGGGGGGAAATTAGATCTCAACCTTAGCTGCCATTTCAGTTCTTTATTTAATAATAAATTCTTAACATCACCCCCTCTAGTATTTGTTCCAACCGTATCAATTATACCAAACTTAAAACTTTTAAATCCAACACATGTCAAAGAATGTTTATATAGTGCACTGGCCTCCTTTTTATTTTTAATGTCATATAAATGTTTGTACATTCTGTCCTTCAAAGCCCTCTCCGTTTTGCCAACATAAAATGCTGGACAACTTGTACATGTTGCCAAGTACACTGTCATTTTTGTATTGCAATTTCCCTTGCAGTATTTTACTCTGCTGTGTATACCATTTTGCAATAAAATACTATTTTCCTTATAAATACTTGAACATTGCTTGCAATGACCACACATAGTGGTCGCCCTCGTAGCACTAAAATTTACCTTATGCATCTGTTCAAAAACTCTCTTGAAATTCATCCCAGTCCTATATGTGAAAGTAGGTTCAAGTCCCACCACTTCAAACAATTCCTTGTTTGTTTTCAACAATACTCCAGTTTTTTCTAATGATGTCCATAAGCATTCCTGTAAATCCATTAAATTCAGTTATACATGCTTTCTGAAATTTTTTTATTGTTATTATTATTATTATTTTCCCTATTTTTATCCTGAAAACCATTAGAAACACCCAACAAAGATTTATATCTGGTACCCCAACCTCTTATTACTTCATCTATAATCGTGTCCACCTTCTCTTCAGGGTATCCCCTTTCGATGAACATGTTACTTAAGTTGTTCAATTCCTTATATAATTCTTCTTTCTCTGAGGTCATCCTTGCAATTTGGACAGCCTGTCCTTTAACAAGGCAAAATTTTTGAGCTATGGGGTGATTACTAGTAAAATGTAAGTAACTATTACACCATGTCTCTTTCCTATAAATTTTTGACTAGAAACCTTGTGGTGTTAAAATAATAGTCGTGTGCACAAAATTTATACTTTTACTGTTCCATTCATGTGTAAATTTAAAGTAGATGGTGCTCTTGTTTAAATATTCCATAAAGGAATCCATTAATTCTTTACTTCCATCCCAAAGGACAAAAATATCGTCCAGAAACCGTACATACAGTCTTATGAATTTGTGAAAGGGACCATTAAATACGTGGCACTCCTCCCATTCCAACATAACCAAATTGGCATATATGGGAGAGCATGCCGCACCCATTGCAACACCACTAATTTGTCGATAATATTCTCCCTGAAATCCTACAAAATTGTAGTCTAATACTACTTCCATTAACTCAAGAATTAATTGGATTTGGTCCTTTGGTAATATGGAATATTTGTGCACACTTTCACTGAACATTTGATGCCCCTCCTCTCTAGGTATAGTGGTGAATAAATCTTTTACATCTATTGTGAGAAAACACAAATTTTCCTTTCATATTTCTTGTGTTAATTTCCCTAAAAAATCCCATGAATCCTTAATGAGATGATCTGTCTTCAATGGGATTTTCTTAGTTAAATGGTCTCTATATACTGCTAAGGGGTGTGTTTTAGAATTTTTGGCCAACACTATGGATCTAAAAGGGGTTTTTTTTACACACTTATGTACCTTAGGTATCCCGGAAAAATTCGGAATAATAGGATGAATTTGCTTTAAGAAATTGTATGTTTTTTCATCAGTCCTACTCTCAATCAAATACTCTTCCAATAAGGAGTCAATCCTACCATAAGCTATCATTATTTCATTTCTAGAAACTGGTGGATATGTGTTAGTATCCAACAAGATGTTAGTTATGACCTCGTTGTATTCTTCTGACCCATAAATGACTATACCACCCCCCTTATCGGGCTTCATGATACGTATGTCAGTTTTTCTTTTCAGTTGTTCCAACAGCCATTTTTCCTTCTTATTTAAATTATTCCCTTCACTGTTATTTTTACTGTTGTTATAGGACTCGTACAATTCCGCAGTCACCTGTTTTTCAAACATCAAAAGAACTGGATGCAAAGGGGGATTAAATACACTCTTTCTACAAGGACCCTTTCCAACTGTGTTTTCTTCCTTGATTCCATCCTTAAATATCATTTCTAAATTTAATTTCCTCAGGTACAATTTCAAATCTATTAATGTGTTGGTTATATCCCCATATCTAGTTGTAACAAATTTGAAACCTTTTGAAAAAAGGTTAAAGTGTTCTTTTTCCAGATGTAAATTGGTGTAATTAAAGATTTTAAAACCTTTATATTGATATACTTTACCATCAGTATTAGGTACAATAGTTATTTCCCTCTTTTCCCCACTTTCTTCCATCCCTGGTGATACTCTTGATGTGTGAGGGAGTAACCCAAATCTATATTGTTTCTGGTTTTGCTTGCTAACCTCTCCGATCTCACTCCTAAAAAAATGTGCATTATGTTCTGGGAATGAATCCAGTACGTCCAACCCTTTTGGTGAACTATGACCTAAACCATCGTCCCTTTCTTGTCTGACAACACCTCCATCTGTAATGGTGTTACCATTAGTATTTTTGTAGTTCTTTCCATAATTATATTCACTTTTATAAGGCCATGAGTATGCTGTGCTTTCTGCATATTGTTGTTTATCCCTTACAAACATTTTTTGTTTCCTAGAAAATATGGTATCCACCCTCCTATTTACTCTACTTAATATTTTCTTATATAATTGCTCATATTCACTGAACAGTAAATCTTTTACAATATCCTCGTTTAGTTTTTCCACTTGACTTTTCAGTATCACTAAAGCAGACTCATTATAACTAATCAGTCTGTTGATGAGCCCCAGCCCACATTCATTGAAGAATGTTTGAAAATCTTTCACTATAGAATCATTATACATAATACCAAAGGGGTATTTAATTAATCTTAACCCCTGCGGAACCACCTTCACATCTACACAACATTTCAAATAACCGTTATCCAATTGCAAACACTTCATTTTAAATAACTTTTTTTCAAACATAAACATAATTTCTTTTAGAGTGGGCGAGTTATCACCTTTGCTGAATGCACCTGCACCACTCACCACAACCGAATCACGATTGAAACTGAAATTTTTAAGCAAAACATCATTAAAAGAAACAGTTCCATTGTTTTGAGTGTTAAAGTCATTAAATGTACATTATTGTGACTGGAAATATGTGCTTTCATATTATTGCGACCACCAGAAAGGTCGCCTTGATTCACAGTACCTTTTGGGCCAACCAGTTTTTTATTCGTGCCCTGCGAACCACTGGTGGTAACAGTCCCTTGTTCCTGAGATGCTGATGCATGGTTAAGCTGTGTAAACCTCCTTTCGGGGCTTAAAGCCAAGAAAACGTCCCCTGTTGCCATATTTTCCTGCACCGTAACTCTCAATAGTACCTGAGCACGGGGGTGATGTCACCGGCACTTCCTTAGGACACCTGCCGACCGGGGAGGCCGTATTAAACTGTGTAGCTGCACCCAACACTTATTTCTGGCTGAAAAGTTCTAATAATCTTGTAAGCTCACCCTTCAAGGTGGACACTTCGTCCCTGACCTTCCGAAGCTCGTTGTGGGTCGCTATTGTATTGTCAATACCACACAGCTCCTCACTTTCAATGAGGGTAGAATCTCCAGACACAGACTCCATCTCCGGTCAATAATCAAACCAAACAACTATATTACTTTAAAACACTAATTGGGTTTTAATTGCATTTGTGGCACATGGTATAAAATGATTGAGTTCAAAGTTTTGTAATTATCTGATGAAGTCTTGATTTTCAAGATGAAAGCACTTATATTGTGTTTAAGAATAAATTATTTGGCATCCGCCTGTGGTACTGGACTTCTGTTGTTGTGTTTTTTGAAAAATTAGCCAGACTATATCTAAACCCCAACATTGTCTTCTAAATTGCAAACTGGCTAGCCAACAGATCCCAAGTTGTGAAGGTTGCTGGTAATGTATGAATGTAAAATTGTAACTAGTGGAGTACTAGGCTCCTTCCTGTTTGACATTTATTTTGCAGACAATCCAATGTTCCAGTAGTGTGTTAGAGCAAACTTGCTGATGACTGCAAGCTGGGCACTGTTATCCACCCATCTCTTGATACTAAACAGCTCCAGAAAGGGTTGGAATATGTATATACATGTTGTATTGAAAACATTCTCAAGCTAAATGCAAACAGTGCAGTGTAGCAGAATTCAGCAACAAGGCCATTTCCACCTCATATGTTTTAAAGTGTACTTTTCAGGTAGATACTGTCATGAGAGATTTGAGTACTTATGTAGCCAGCTCTCTCTCATTCGAACATTATGCTTTCTTCATAGTCAATCCTTCAATGTAGCACACTTAATTTCCATGGGAATATCTTCAAGATCCAAGGCAGTTATACTATCACTGTACTCTACACTTGTCAGACCCATTCTTGAATGCCCCTTTAGTATGTATAAATTGAAGCATACGGCTCAACTGTAATGCCTCTAAAAAAAAATTAAGGGCCTTAATATGTCAACTGTCCCAAAAGATTATCATGGCTCTCCTGATACTTGGTAGCCTATACATTGAGGTAACCTGTGTCACTTTTTGAACCATGAAAGACCCAGACCTTGTAGACCTCCTATTTCTTTGTAGAAGAGGCTCTACAAACACCCACACAAAGGACCTAAATCGATACCAACAAATAAACAAGACTCACTGGAGAAATAGGTTCCTTACTCAATGTATTCCCAGCCTATGGAATAAGCTATCACTACAGGTCAAGCAAAGTACTTGGAGTACCTTTAAGTCTAATCTTGATGATTGGATGGTGGGTACAAATTTACACTTGCTACATTTGTAGCAAGCAGCATGCTACAGTTTTAAGAATCGTCCATTTTCTTTGTCTTCAAAGTAATGACTTTTTTTTTTTTTTTGCTTTAGTTATGGATCTGGCAAATGCAGGACTGTATTGCATCCAGTCTGTCCAATCAGACTAAGTCTGTCTCTGTACAAAGCACTGTTAAGTGCTTCAAAAAGGGAGGTTAGGACTTTTAAGTCTACTTTAAAATGTATATAGCTATGCATCTTATAGAGCTCATGGTTTTTGCTCCGTTTTTCTAAAAGGCCCTGAGTTTAACCTCCTGCTGTATATTTCTCTCAGATGATTAGCTTTGCATCGTATGCTTGCAAAAGAGGATGTTTGCATGGAAGCATACAATTTCTACTTTTTATAGGACAACCTACATAAAGCAACCAGCGCTTTAAGTATAACCAAGAAGCTAAAAGTGTGCAGAAATGAACACCACAAAGTGAAAAACCTCACACTGAAGACGACATAGCCTTTACTTAAAGACAGAAATGTACTTCACAGATAACTGATATGAGTCCTATTTTATGAACTTGGAGACACTTGAGTTAAGGCTGCAGCTTTGAGAAATTATATTGGATTTGAAACTGGTACTAATAGAAACAGGACCTCAGCTCCTGTTATAAATACATAAAGCAACACAATTAATGAGCATTTCTTTTTACTTTAATCATTTGTCTTCATCTCCTTCATTTTGAGATGTACTATATACATGGCTTTAGGCTGATTGGATAGATTGGGATTAATGGGACCCCACAGTTGCTAGAACCATAGGTAAAGCAAAAAAAAGTCTTCACTTTGAAAATGAAAAAAAAGGACTATTACCTAAAACTATAGCAGGCTGCTTGCTATAAATATAACAAGCATCTTGCTACAGTTATTCTATCTACCATACTCTGAGCTCTTCAGTGCTTTAACCATGACTCTAAATGCAGTACAGGTATTTGTTAAAATACTGGTATTTCATGTACAAATGAGATGCCGATGCATGGTTAAGCTGTGTAAACCTCCTTTCGGGGCTTAAAGCTAAGAAAACGTCCCCTGTTGCCGTCCTTCCCGTACCATAACTCTCGATAGTACCTGAGCGTGGGGATGATGTCAACGGCACTTCCTTAGGACGCCTGCCGACCGGGGAGGCCGTATTAAACTGTGTAGCTGCACCCGACACTTCTTTCTGGCTGAAAAGTTCTAATAATCTTGTAAGCTCACCCTTCAAGGCGGACACTTCGTCCCTGACCTTCCGAAGCTCGTAGTGGGTCGCTATTGTATTGTCAATACCACACAGCTCCTCACTTTCAGTGAGGGTAGAATCTCCAGACACAGACTCCATCTCCGGTCAATAATCAAACCAAACAACTATATTACTTTAAAACACTAATTAGGTTTTAATTGCATTTATGGCACATGGTATAAAATGACTGAGTTCAAAGCTTTGTAGTTATCTGATGAAGTCTTGATTTTCAAGACGAAAGCGCTTATATTGTGTTTAAGAATAAATTATTTGGCATCCGCCTGTGGTACTGGACTTCTGTTGTGATTTTTGAAAAATTAGCCAGACTTCATGTAAACTCCAACATTGGCTTCTAAATTGCAAACTGGCTAGCCAACAGATCCCAAGTTGTGAAGGTTGCTGGTAATGTATGAATGTAAAATTGTAACTAGCGGGGTACTAGGCTCCCTCCTGTTTGACATTTATTTTGCAGACAATCCAATGTTCCAGTAGTGTGTTAGAGCAAACTTGTTGATGACTGTAAGCTGGGCACTGTTATCCACCCATCTCTTGATATTAAACAGCTTCAGAAAGGGTTGGAATATGTATATACATGTATTGAAAACATTCTCAAGCTAAATGCAAACAGTGCAGTGTAGCAGAATTCGGCAACAAGGCCATTTCCACCTCATATGTTTTAAAGTGTACTTTTCAGGTAGATACTGTCATGAGAGATTTGAGTACTTATGTAGCCAGCTCTCTCTCATTCAAACATTATGCTTTCTTCATAGTCAATCCTTCAATGTAGCACACTTAATTTCCATGGGAATATCTTCAAGATCCAAGGCAGTTATACTATCACTGTACTCTACACTTGTCAGACCCATTCCTGAATACAGTGGCCCCTTTAGTATGTATAAATTGAAGCATACGGCTCAACTGTAATGCCTCCAAAAAAAATTAAGGGCCTTAAATATGTCAACTGTCCCAAAAGATTATCATGGCTCTCCTGATACTTGGTAGCCTATACATTGAGGTAACCTGTGTCACTTTTTGAACCATGAAAGACCCAGACCTTGTAGACCTCCTATTTCTTTGTAGAAGAGGCTCTATAAACACCCACACAAAGGACCTAAATCGATACCAACAAATAAACAAGACTCACTGGAGAAATAGGTTCCTTACTCAATGTATTCCCAGCCTATGGAATAAGCTATCACTACAGGTCAAGCAAAGTACTTGGAGTACCTTTAAGTCTAATCTTGATGATTGGATGCTGGGTACAAATTTACACAAAGACTATAGCAAGCTGCTTATTACATTTGTAGCAAGCAGCATGCTACAGTTTTAAGAATCGTCCATTTTCTTTGTCTTCAAAGTAATGACTTTTTTTTTTTGCTTTAGTTATGGATCTGGCAAATGCAGGACTGTATTGCATCCAGTCTGTCCAATCAGACCAAGTCTGTCTCTGTACAAAGCACTGTTAAGTGTTTCAAAAAGGGAGGTTAGGACTTTTAAGTCTACTTTAAAATGTATATAGCTATGCATCTTATAGGGCTCATGGTTTTTGTTCCTTTTTTCTAAAAGGCCCTGAGTTTAACCATATCTCCTGCTGTATATTTCTCTCAGATGATTAGCTTTGCATCATATGCTTGCAAAAGAGGATGTTTGCATGGAAGCATACAATTTCTACTTTGTATAGGACAACCTACATAAAGCAACCAGCGCTTTAAGTATAACCAAGAAGCTAAAAGTGTGCAGAAATGAACACCACAAAGTGAAAAACCTCACACTGAAGACGACATAGCATTTACTTAAAGACAGAAATGTACTTGACAGATAACTCATATGAGTCCTATTTTATGAACTTGGAGACACTTGAGTTAAGGCTGCAACTTCGAGAAATTATATTGGATTTGGAACTAGTACTAATAGAAACAGGACCTCAGCTCCTGTTATAAATACATAAAGCAACACAATTAATGAGCATTTCTTTTTACTTTAATCATTTGTCTTCATCTCCTTCATTTTGAGATGTACTATATACAGAGCTGGCTTTAGGCTGATTGGATAGATTGGGATTAATGAGACCCCACAGTTGCTAGAACCATAGCTAAAGCAAAAAAAAGTCTTCACTTTGAAAATGAAAAAAAAAAGGACTATTTTACCTAAAACTATAGCAGGCTGCTTGCTATAAATATAACAAGCATCTTGCTACAGTTATTCTATCTACTATACTCTGAGCTCTTCAGTGCTTTAACCATGACTGTAAATGCAGTACAGGTATTTGTTAAAATACTGGTATTTCATGTACAAATGCTCTTTCGCTGAGATTTATGCCTCTTATTTTCTGTCTATCATCAAATTTGTGGTTTTCTGACAAGCTATAGAAATCACTAAATAATGACAGACATTTGAATTATCAACTTCATATCCTTTAGAAAATGCATTCCAGTGCAAAACCTGTTGCTCTATCAGTTAAGTTATGTAGCACACCCGCAGGTGTAGCTGAAGAGTTATGGGTTTCCTCATACTTGACTCTGGTGACACCCCCTGCATTAGGACACTGTCACTTTATATGCCCCGTATCTCCACAGCGAAAACAAAATCCAGTAGGAACTCTGAGCACTGGCTGATTCGGTCCTTCCCTGAGTCCTTTCGTGGAGTTTCTAGCTGATGTATTCCTCCTTCAGCTAAAGTTACCGTGGCTTTCTGCAATTCTGCAACTGTCTTGGTGACTTGAGCTATGGCGTCGGTGGGTTCCTATCACGTAATCAAACTTCCAGAAGGTCGAACACCAGAAGTTCGAACTTGGAAGTTCGAAAGTTGAAAACGGAGCTGCGGAAGTCAGAATTCTTTCCCAGGGAAATAATTTGGTTGGACATTTCTGCGGCTTTGACATTTTTTCCACTGTGATGCGAAAGTTATGGAACGGGTTAAGGTAAGTGTGCGATTGTAACGGACATTGGGGTTAGCGTGCAGGTAAGGTAAGTGTGTGATAGTGACGGACCTTAGGGTTTGGGTTAAGGTTAGTGCATAGATAGTTGTGTATGTAAGGTTTAGTGTAGGTTTTTGGTGTGCTTGTGTTGTGTGTGTGTGTTTTTCGGAACAGCAATTTTTTCCCTGGGAAAACATTCGCTGCTCTGATGTTTCGATGTTATCACATTTCGGTCTTCCAAGTTCAAACTTATGGTGTTCGAAATTTTGGAAGTTCGATTACATGATATAGACCCGGCGTCAGTCAGGGTAGACACCTGCATCTGCAACTGTGACACCTCTACTTTGCAGACACTCTGGTCCAAGACTCCTGTTTGAGTAGTGAGCATGGCTATAGGCTCCTGCTGGTGTTCACTCACTGTTTTAGTTGCTGTTGAACACTGAGATTTGGCTTCCAACAGGGCTTCCTCTTCCCTCACCTCTTTTACCAACTGAGAATAAGTTAGAATCTCTTCCCAATTTCTCATCCTCATTTTCCACACAATGGGGTCCACAGCTTGAGCTCCCTGTAAAATTTGTCCGATCCGTACTTGGTTAACTACTTTCGAATCCACCCACTTCTTTAGGATCTGGTGGATCATTTTATCTAATCACTTAATGTAATCAGATAGTTTCTCACCAACTTCTTGGTACGTATGTTCAAACTGATACAATAGGTCAGCAGCCCTCTCAGTCCTTCCAAACACATCCTGCAGTACTCCTAAATAATCCTTGGCCATGCCTTCTTGCTTACCCGTCCTTAGGTTGCGTATGGTATCCGCAGCTAATCCCTTTAGACTTTCAGCTATCTGCTGCTGATTCTGGGATATCCCACTCCTCTAGGACTTGTGATGCCTGATCCATCCAGGATTCAAAATCCTCCTCTCCCTGAGGTGTGGGTTGTTTGCCAGAAAAATGCAATTTGTGGCAGCCAAACCCAGTGAATGGCTGTGTAGGCTTTAAGCCTTTTTCTGCAATACTTCCCAAAGCATTCAAAACTTCACGCCCTATAGTATTTATGGGCAGGGAAACTGCAGCTTCTGGGTTCATGTTTCTGCTGGATTTGCTTTCCACACATACAGGGGAATAGGGTGGAGTCCAAGGCAGTACAGGCAATCCCGAACGAGCCCCCAAATGTAGCACACCCGTAGGTGTAGCTGAAGAGATATGGGTTCCTTCCTACCTGACTCTGGTGACAGCCCTATAGGCCCCACACAACAAGGTGGTAAGAGGGACAGATTTTATTCTAGGTGCCACATGTAGTTTAAAAAGGCAATAGCACAACCATAAACAAATTATTTCAACAGTGCACCAGTTAGCAGTAAAGCAAGTTGAGATATGCATGCAATAAAAACATACATTCACCCTCTTCCCAGAACTCAACAGAAGAATGTCTTGACATTCAAACATGCACAAAAAAGTAATATCAATGAGCAGTAAAGTTTTATAATGCAGCAATACAAACACGAGAAAAAATGCAATGTCATTAAGCAATAAGAGTCATAATACAACAATACAGATATGAGAAAATGCAATGTCATTGAGCAGCAAAATTCTTGAAGTCAGCAGTACTAACACAAGCAAAATGCAATGTCATTGAACAGTGAGGATTTGTAATGCAGCAATACAAATATGAGAAAATGTAGTGTCATTGAGCAGTAAAGATTCTTTAAGGCAGGAGTACTACCATGGCAAATGCATTATCATTCAACAATAATGATTTATAGTACCACAATACAAATCTGAGAATGCAATGTCATTCAGAAGTACTAACATGGCAAAATGCATTATCATTGAACAATAAAGATTTATAGTGCCACAGTACAAATATGAGAGAATGCAATGTCATTTAGCAGTACTAACACCCTGTACCCCCTTGATCAATTCTAAACAGACCAACTATGAAACAACTATTATACCTTTTTCACTGGCCAGTGACTACTTACAGTCTTGCTGCCGGCATGATGGGGCCCAAGTTGGAGCTCATATGGATCCAGTTATTTGTAATCCACAAAGCATTAAAGGGGAGGGGGAACCACAATCTTATAAAAATATAAAATGATGACCAGAGCCTCTCACCACTCTGTCGAGAATATCCTAGTAACCAGGTGTCATGGTTCCTCTGATGAGAAAAGTAGAAAATCACCTACCAGAACTCTGGTAATCATCTATGGATTCTCAGTACTAGGCCCAAGGGAACTCCTTTTCTTGATGAATCATAGCAGGCATAGAACTACTGGTTTCATACGTCTCTCCTGATTCCACAACAAAATACCATATCCAGGATTTCAGCAAGAGACCGACACAATCTGCTACTTCACTTTCCTGTCCCAAAACACTAGAAAAGAAAATCCAGTCATGCTGCAAGGCCCTTTTTCCCTTCAGCTAGTGTTTCAGTCTACCCTCCTTCAGCTAGTGTTACAGAATCCTCTTTCACTTTTGAAATTGTCTTTTTATATTCCTGAAAAGGAGCTCCACCTTGTGGTGTAATGGGAAACTACAGTCTGTTCCTTCTTCATGAAATAGAGTGGGAGCTACAGTTATTTTGAGCAATGTTTAAGATCTGCCCCTGATTTTGGGCCTTTGTCTGCACTACCATTATTTTTGGCTCCATCTAGAATTCTTCTTCTAAGGGGACTGAGAGTCATGCTATACTCCCATACCCATTAGCACCTACCAATTGCAGGGTTTGACAGCTTCAGGAATAAGGATAAAAAAAGTCTTCAGGTTGAACAATGAAAATAATACAATAAGCTGGTAATGCCAGACTTCAGAGTTTCATACTTCATATTGTTCAGAAAATTAATGTTGATACAAAACCCATTGTTCTATTAATGTTTTAAGTGAATCAGAGTAGTAATTAGCAAATGTCTCTGATTTTTGAAATTTTTCCCTTCATTATTTTACCTTTGTCCAAAATTCTCCAGTAAATGCATCGAGAGATATGGTTATAGCTTGCCCCCCAAACAGAAGATAAGTTAGGGTAGGGCAAAGAGGTAGCCGTCCCAGGTGCAGTGCATTTGGGGCATGATCAGCAAATGCCCATAATTCAACATTAATTTCTATACCAGATTTTCTAAATGCCAGTACAGAAATTAATTCTGATACTACTTGCAGGTTACGATATAAGTTGTAGTAAACTAATCAATACAATTGTAGTAATTAGTTTGCTACAGTTTTTAAAAGTAGTAAACCTTTTTTTTTTTTGTTTTGTTCCTCAGCTTAGAGTTTTGGCATCAGATCATCAAGTGACACAAATTAGGCCCCGCTATTTGTAAGGCTCACTCTGATTTTACACCATCTAATAAGTTAAGAAAACAAGATTTATACCTTAGTGTTCAAATCTATTGACAATTTAAGTCTAATGTATTTGGTGGGCTTTCCTTAAGTGTCTTTTAGAAGAAATTGCAGGCAGCTGTTTCTTCCCTCATAGAACCAAAAGAAAAAAAGGCAGCTGAAAATGGACTGAGTGAGAACAGCTAGAAACAAAATCAAAACTTGCTCAAACTGGAAGTCAGGTCACAGAAGCATACTATATTTTATTGTTATATTTTATTAAGAATGGTTAAACTCTTCTGTCTCCATAACACAGAAAGCTAATTATAGGTTTATAGCTACATACCAGGCTAACAACCACCATGGTTTTTATAAGCCTATCCACTCAGCCCAAACCAGTTGTGTCCCCATATAACACTGAATGTCTGTTTGGAGGGTATGTTGGTTAGGAGGTTGCTAAAGGTTTTGGAGGTATGTTAGTTAGGGAATATTTACTGATGGCCTTTGTTTATCAGAGACATGGGGGCCAGACCTGGGAGAATATTCAGTTTCCCATCCAATAGTTAGGGTTATGTTTACACAGGCTTAGAGATGGACTCTGTTTCACATGAATGTGGAGCTTGTTCTTCAGAATAAAGTTTCACCTGCAAAAGCCTAATTTAAATCCTTTTAAAAAAAGTCATGATTTCCAGAAAACATACTGCGGTGGTGGTGCTGTGGTAGCGTTGTCGCCTCACAGTAAGACATTCTGTTCGATTCTCAGCTAGAGCGTCTTCTGTGCGGAGACATGCGTGAATGGGCGCACCTTCGTTGAAGGTTGTGCATCAGAGCCGGCAACTCGGCACATAAAAATCTACTGCCAATCATTAGCGGACCGGAGTTCCGCTGTGGCGACCCCTAACCGGGAAAAGCTGAAAGACACAACAACCACCAAGGGAACTTCAGAAATTCCATATACGGTGTAGTGTGCTCCAGGAAACTGTATCAGCATAATTAGATTTTAAATACATTAAACACTTATTTATAAAGTGAAATTTATTTTGTTGCATTTATTTACCAAGAAGGTCTGTCTGGATATGAAAACTCATTTTCAGCAGAGGCCCTGGGAAACCAGCTCCATACATTGTAAAGCAGAGAAGACAGAAAAATGCTTCATACATAAAATATATAAACACTAGGACATTACAGTAAGATCTGTTAATAAGCAGCGCAAAAATTAAATATATTGTGTACAGTAAGAGGATGTCATAATACATAAAGGAAAAGCATAGACTGACAGAGCATTTTGCATAATATTGTGACAGGTAAAACAGCACTGTTATTTATTTATTTAACATTTGTTAACCAGGAAAGACCGACTTGGAATGAAGCTAATTTTCAGTGGAGGCCCGGGGAGAAACTCTCCAGAAGCATGCTTAAAATGTGGAAGGAAATCCACACAAATGCAGGGAGGACATGCACACTTCGCACAGAAGGCACTCCAGCTGAGAATCGAACCAGTGAACCTCTTGTTGTGAGGTAACAATGCTCCATCCATGTTATGCTTGTGAAAATTTATTTATTTATTTATTTTAGGGATCTAACACCGAAATTACGTAGGAGAGTATGCATACTGTTTAGAACAGAAAGCTGAGTATGCCCTGCTTGGAATAAAGTGTAAGGAATGATCCCTAGATGCCAATTAAGTATGAAGATCTGTTTAATCTGGGGAAGTGATAGGGCTATATCCAAGAGTCTGTTAAGACCTACTGTAGTTTAAATGTGAAGGCATGTCTATTGTCTGTGAGTCTCACTGGAATGGGTTCCACATCTTGGAGATATAGGTGGAGTAGAGGGCATCTGTGGCTACATTGTAGGAGTTCTGCATGTTAAGAAGATATTTGAGTGGAAGACTCCAGAGAGTAGACTCATACGGGAATGTTTATGGCAGGGAACTTGTCGGTGTTCTCATATGTAGCAAGTAATTGAGAAAGTAAGTGTAAGATAGTGAAGCAGTTTTAGCCAGTTCATGTGTCTGAGAGCTATACAGGGATGAGAAGAGAAAGGCTTGCTGGCTGCAAATTTAGATATCTTGTTGTAGCATTGGATTAAAATGTATACATAAATATCTATAGTAGGTGTATAAATTAAATATATGAAAAATAAATGTGTACTTAAAACAAGTAGATATACACATAATTTATTTGCTCAAGCAAGGAGACAGTTACCTCAGTGGCCCTAGTTTAAAGATGCTTTAAAGTAGATTTTTCATTCAAAGCTGGATGGTGATTTGTGTTTAAAATTAACTGACAATGCAGTTCTTTCTTCTACAATTAGCTATTCATAGGATCATATGGAGCCCTGGGGCCCTTCCAAGTGTAGCCAAGAGTTTATCCCCAAAAAGAAACCTCAGTCAGCACCAGTCGCCCCTGTCATTGAGGGACACAGGTGGAACCCCTGGGAAAAATTTGTGGTTTCTCATCCAGTCATCAAGGTTGGGCTGGAAGAGGGTCAACATGGTGCTCTGTTTGATGTGTATGGGAAGTCTATTCCAGAGATGTGACAGCCTCTGGGAGACAAACTTTTTGTCGCGTATTAGATTCAGGCTTTTTGAGCGGGTAGTGCGTGATGAGTTAGCCTTGCAGATGTGGAGCATCTCTAGTAGTGCAGGGTCTGAGATTGCCTTGTAGGCGAGACACAGATCACCGCTGAGCAATCTGTACATTACCAAGTAGAGTGATAGTGATTTGAGGCTGTCTGCATAGGATTATAATCTTCTCACATTCCCCCAACTCCTGAGATACAAAAGTGTGTCTCCCACACACAAAACACTCTTTCTGAATTTAGAACAAATACTCAGTACTATGCCATAAAATGCATTATTGCTGTCCTTAATTTTAATGATATAACTGGTCATATGTCTGTTGAGACAGCTTCCACACGGCTATCCATGAAACTTTTTCTTGTATGATGAAATTCTGGTGAAACTGTATTAAAAGCATAGTTAAAATATTTACTAATGTTACTGATTTCAATAATATTATGATTACTGACACACCTAAAACGGAGCATGTATGCTTATTTTTGTAGAACATAATTATAGTTTACAAAATGTTCTCATTATACGCCCCTATGCAAAAATAGCTGTTTTAAATTTGACACCTCTTGTTTAGAAACATCTTCAGATGTGTGCCTGAAAAGTCTAAGAAATTGTCCTTTAATTACATTCTTTTTTTTTTTTACTTGTTGGATGATGACATGTCTGTTGCAAATACATATTTTCTGTATGGTTCAGTTTCCTGAAACTCTTAAAACTTTCTAGTAATATTATTTGAACATATAATTACAAGCTGCCTGTTTGTGCAGTAAACTTCAAAAAAATAAAACACTTCAAAATAAAAAAAGGACAAACTGTTGCTTATGTTGATGATAAATTGTTTAAGCTCTCTTCTCTCCCGCACCATACCAAAAAATAAGTCATTAGTAAACCTTGCCTACAACAAAATTTGTTTTAATATCTCCATTTTGTACACAAGTTCATTTACCTGGTGTTCCTTGACTAAATTTGCAAATCCTAAGGCCATTACTGTTCACTTGGCCACACACATCAACTACTTGCAAAATTTATCAAAAAGAAAAAAGTATTTTTTTTAATATCCACTACAAAAAGGCAATGAGTGAAAAAAATATCTTTTTTAGTAATATTAGGCATTTTGTATGAAAGCTATTTCACCATTCATTCAAAATTTAAAAAAATATATTTTTGCCAGTCCCTTAAATTTTTATACATTGCGGTAGCATTGTTGCCTCACAGCAAGAGGTTCTCCTGTTTGATTCTCGACTGGAGTGCCTTCTGTGTGGAGTCTGCATGTCCTCCCCATGGTCGAGTGGCATTCGAAAGACATGCATAGAATGGGCGTGCCTTCGTTGAAGGTTGGGTGTCGAGCTGGCACCTTGGCACCCGTAAAAAATCTACTGCCAAACATTAGTGGACCGGAGTTCCGCTGTGACGACCCCTAACCAAGAAAAAGCCGAAAGAAGAAGTACCTGTGTGGTGTAGTTTACAGATACATCATACTGTCATCTGCAATGTACTAATTGTAAATATTGTAAATATCGACCTACTCCTGAGTATCTTATTTACACAGATTGGACTGTTATTGTAGACATGTAACCTCCTGACTGTACAAATATTGACCCACTCCTGGGTATCTTATTTACACAGATTGTACTGTTATTGTAGACACGTAACCTCCTGACTGCACAAATATCGACCTACTCCTGAGTAACTTATTTACACAGATTGTACTGCTATTGTAGACATGTAACCTCCTGACTATACAAATATCGACCTACTCCTGAGTATCTTATTTACACTGATTGTACTGTTATTGTAGACATGTAACCACCTCCTGACTGTACAAATATCAACCTACTCCTGAGTATCGTATTTACACAGATTGTACTGTTATTGTAGACATTTAACCTCCTGACTGTACAAATATCGACCTACTCCTGGCTATTTTATTTACACAGATTGTACTGTTATTGTAGACGTGTAACCTCCTGACTGTATTATGTGATTGTTTTGCAATTAACTGTTTTTTAATTTGTATGCTAGCTTTCTTGTTATCTAACGTATATATTTACACTTTTACTTCCTTGGAGCTTTTCTCCCCAGGACTCCAATGAAAATGGACACCTGTTGTCCAGTTGGATTTATCTATCACTCTTGTGTGGGGTCATTTACTGCACTGTTATAACTTGTTGATACTTGTTAACCTCTGCTATCTCTGAAAAAACAAAAAAATCTTGCTTTTTTCCCACTTTTCTGAGATTTAAAAAGGTTCAGTTACAGGCTTGCTGTTCTTGAACTGTTTGTAAGTTTCTGTGAGGCCATTTTTTGCTTGGGCTAAAGTCTCTCTGTTGATCAGTGGCAGTGAAAAACATTGAGCAGCCTGCCTGCCCCTGTGGGAGTGGTTACTGACTTGAAACTGTAGTTTTATTGGCCATTTTGGGTCAATTCCAAAACGCCTTCATCTTCCTCTCTTAAAACCTGGTTGCCTCGTGGTTTTGGCGTCTTTTCAGGCTTGTTGGCTGTTGGTGAAGCACCCACCAAGAGGAGAAAATGCTGAGAGAAGAAAGGAGCCACTTTTGAGACTTTAAGTATTTTTCCTCTGTTTATTTGCTAAGTTTTTCTGCATAGCCACCTATTTTGAGCATTTTCTGGCTTGTTAAATTTGATTTCTGCATTAGTAACTGTATTTAGAGCACAACCTAGAGCTGTTTACTGAATTTCCTGTTTGCACTTATTTTTAAAATCGTTTTTTTTTCTCAAAACTTGCATTTTATCTGTCTTTGGCCTAGCACTCTTGTGTGGGGTCATTTACTGCACTGTTATAACTTGTTGATAGTTGTTAACATCTGCTATCTCTGAACAAACAAAAAAAAATCTTGCTTTTTTCCCACTTTTCTGAGATTTAAAAAGTTCAGTTACAGGCTTGCTGTTCTTGAACTGTTTGTAAGTTTCTGTGAGGCCATTTTTTGCTTGGGCTAAAGGAAAGTCTCTCTGTTGATCAGTGGCAGTGAAAAACATTGAGCAGCCTGCCTGCCCCTATGGGAGTGGTTACTGACTTGAAACTGTAGTTTTATTGGCCATTTTGGGTCAATTCCAAAACTCCTTCATCTTCCTCTCTTAAAACCCTCTTTTGCGCGTTTTTGCGCATAGCGCAACAACGGGCAGCGCCGCCTAATTGGGGTTAAACTATTCCTGGCTCCACAAAGTCTGCTCTTCACTTTTTCCCTTAGAACTGCTCTATCTCTCAATTTAAACACCATATTCTCATTCTAAGGCCCTTCACTGGTCCAATTAAGTAATCCTACAAGTTAGCACTATTAAACCATAAGCACTACTTACTTGTACTCTCTACGATTACCCTGTCCTCTATTGGTCCATCTTAAATTCAGTTTCCCTATTACTCTAGCATGTCCAAAGGTCAGTCAATGGTTTCCTCTCCAGTCCAGCTGGTGAATCTGGGAATTTTGAGGCAATGTTACAACTGTCTCATGTACACGGACAACCCTCTCCTCCTCCAAACAGGTTCAAATATATGTGAGAGATGCAACTATTTAGCCAAACTGGAGGCTGAGCTCTCTCATCTCAAAACTGGTGTAACCAGTCAGGAGGAGAAGGTAACCTCACACAACACAATTCCAGTATCACATAGTCCCACCACATCAGCGAACCAAACACATAAATACAAAAAAAATACTCGGAGGCTCTAAATAAAAATCTACCTAAGCAACAGAGACCTCCAAAGCAGACATCCAAGCAAACGCTACCTCAAAACAAAACACACACAACACATAACCCACAAAATCAGTGTGCCAAGCAGCCACAGCCCTTAAGGCTGAATAACACACCTAATACTCTTGTATAGGTGACTCTATTGTCAGACACACTGACGTCCCACTCACCAGGTTGAATAAAGAGAAGGTCACGGTGAGCTGCCTGTCGGGTGCTAGGATCCAACACATAACGCAAGCACTCAGCTCACTCCAAAGCAAATACAAATATGACTCAGTCATTGTACATGCTGGTGTGAATGACCTGAGACGTACCTCCCTGGACTACATGAAAAGAGACATAGAGGAGCTCTCTGATCATGTAGCCCAGGCTGGTATGACCCTGACCTTGAGCAGCATCTTACCCTCACCTAGAATGATGCCACAGTACAAAGACAAAATGATCGATTTTAACAATTGGCTAAAATTTTGGTGTCATTCAAAGGGGATCCAGTGTCTGTCAGCCTGGGATGACATGCTCGACAAGCCACGTTGCTTCGCTAGGGACGGCTTACACCTGTCACCACTGGGCTTTCGGATATTGGCAAAGGCTCTTGCCACCCCCATCGTGCCTTTTTAGGCAAGGCTCAAAAGTCAAACCCACCCCCATAGACAGCACAAGGAACAAGAAACTAAGGGTAATGCTGCTAAACGCCAGAAGTCTTAACCTCAAGATGCATGCACTTGAAGCTCTCCTCAGTATGGAGAACATCGATATCTGTGCAGTGACAGAAACCTGGTTCAAGGCTCCAGAGAGCACCCCAGCACTACCAGGCTATACCTCATATCATGCTTTTCGGCCCCAAAACCTGGACCGAACCACCAAAGGAGGGGGAGTTTCCATATTTATCAAGGATTTCCACATCTCCAGGTTAGTGGCATTGCACGAAGTATCGGAGACCATCCATGTGCAACTAACAGTGGGCAAGACTGCTTTTCAGTTTATAGCATCCTACAGACCACCCTCTCAAAGTCAGGAATCCCATTCGGCTTTCCTGAAAACATTGGAGAGCATGAAGATCTCTCCGAACACCATTATATTGGGCGACTTCAACTACCCAAACATTGACTGGGAGCACTACTCAAGCCCCAGCACCTTAGCCCAAAGATTCCTGGAAATTATAAACTCAAATGCTATGGAACAACTAGTCTCCACTCCCACAAGAGGGGACAACATACTAGACCTGATCATTACCAACATGGGGACTCTATGCTCCACATCAGAAGTATATCCCTCATTGGTAAGATCAGACCATAAATTAATTTCACTGGATGTCCACATCCCGACCCCACCCCCAACCCAGAAAACCACAGTGAAAAACGAAATTCTCACTTTTTTAAAACCAAAGTGGAATCCTTCAAGGCCCCAGGGCCAGTGGAAACTACAGCCCAAACTGCAGAATCCTATATAAATGCATTCCACGGACATCTCCAGGAATGCATGGATCATGCTATCCCAAACAAAACCAAGACCCAATCATCCAAAGGCAGGCGTCCAGTCTGGTGGACCCCTGCCATAAATAAACTGTACAACAGAAGGAGGAAGCTACTACATGATAGAGCAAAATCCCTAATAGGGAAGGCATCTCTGATCAGTACTAGCAAAAAATTATGATCCCTCATAAAATCCTCCAAGGCCAGCTTCGAGAGAAAAATTGCACAGGACACCAAAGACAACCATAAGGCTTTTTTCAGTTATGTTAGAAACCTGGGATGCAACTCCCAGACTTGTTCTGAGTTGATTCTAAACGACAAAAAATACACTGAACCCACAGACATCGCCAATATCCTGGCAGACAGGTTCAGTGCAAATTTCTCCACCCCCCCCCAAAAGAGCAAGTATCTATCCCGGCAGAGGGCTGCCTCCCAAACATCTCAGATGCTCAGGTGAAGGCTGCCCTCTCCAAAGCAAAAAACACTGCTTCCATGAGACCAGATGGCGTCCCAGGTTGCGTCCTACATGAACTACAAGAGGAACTAATCCCTCAAATAAAACAGCTATACAATCTCAGCCTCACTACAGGATATGTGCCCACAGAATGGTGTACAGCAACAGTGGTCCCACTCCACAAAGGTGGAGCCTCTAAGGACCCTGGAAACTATCGCCCCATAAGCCTGACTAGCTTAGTCTGCAAGGCTATGGAGAGGATCATCATGGAGCTCATAAACAAAGACATTGGGGACCTACAGACACTAGATCCTACCCAGTTCGGCTTTGTCAAGGGCAGATCCTGCCTTTTGAACCTGGTTGACTTCTTCAAAACAGTCACTAAAGCCATAGATGAAGGGAAGGTAGTCCACACAGCCTATCTGGACCTTGCAAAAGGCATTTGACACAATACCTCACTCGGGCATCATAGATAAGCTATCCAGCTTAAATATAAACCCCTGTGTCACAAGATGGGTCACAAACTGGCTCAAAGACAGAACCCACAGAGTGAGAGTTGCTGGAGCCATGTCAGACTCGAAACCGGTCACAAGTGGCGTCCCACAGGGTTCTGTCCTGGGACCACTCTTGTTCGGTATATACTTTTCCGAGGTACAGGCAAACGTGGGAGGACTATGGCTCACCAAGTTCGCAGACGACTGCAAACTGGGCGCCATAATCAACTCTCCAGCTGACACAAACATCCTTCAAAAAGGTCTCACAGAGACAGATAACTGGTGCCAGCGCCATGGTTTAAAGCTAAATGCCAAAAAATGTATAGTCATACCCTTTGGCAAAAACAATATGCCCACAAATTACCACATAGGCGGAAACCCATTAAGTACAGAGAAAGTTATTAGGGACCTGGGGACCCAAGTTGATAGCAATCTCTCCTTTGAAAACCACATTGCCAAAGTGGTTAGAAAGACCTTCTACATAGCCCACCTCATTACAAAGGGTTTCACATCTAGATCAAGAGAGGTAATCGTGCCCCTTTATTCATCCCTCATCAGGCCCATCATAGAATACAATGCCCCTTTTGGGATGTACCTTACCCGACACCTGCAGCAATTAGAAAGACCCCAAAAGTATCTCACCAAGAGGATCAAGGGTCTCAAACAGATGCCATATACTGCTCGGTTAATAAAACTCCAGCTCTACTCAGTTGCATACCGCCTACTTCGAGGCGATCTATGCCTGACATACAAAGCTATATCAAATCCAGAATTAATGGACATGCTCCACCTCAGTAAATCTAAATCCCTTAGAGCCACACGCTCGAGGGACTTGAACCTCAGCACAGAAATAAATAGAACTTGCTGGAGAGACAGGTTCATAACCCAGAGGCTCCCTTCGCTCTGGAATAGAATTCCAGTTCATGTGAGGCAGAGCACCTCACTGAATCTCTTCAAGAAGAATCTCGATAAGTGGATGGAGGATCGTAGGTTTGTCCCAGGGATTACTCCCGTGTCACTATTAGACAGAGGCACAGTAAACTAAACCTTAAAAAGGGCACAGTATACTCAAATCAAGGGGTGGCGTAAGCCATACAGAATCGGGCTAGGCTTATAATTGCCCCAGGGCAGATAGCCTAGTATGAACCTATGAACCTATAAATAATTAAATATAAGTAGAAGTAACATCTGTGGTTAAAACTATCATATTGTCTGATTAAATAGTTTAATTATTTAGTAGTATCTGCAGAATTAAGAGAGTCTTTGGGGGAAGTGCCATGTAGAACTGCAGCCTTTGAAGATGTAATGTCTGTCCTGGAACACAGATGGTCATAGTCTGGGGTGAGAGTTGAAGCCAGACACTGTGGCCACTGGGACAAGTACATGCCTCCATCAGCATTGTGTAGAAGAAGAATGAAGACAGAAGCACATACTGCTCCATGGTTGCTGGGATAGTGTCCCTTCTGGTCAACTTTTACCCAGTATAAGTTTCATGCATTTAGGAAGAATTGGGCTCAAGACCTTTAGGAGGTCAATTTACATAACATGTTGTACTTATTGTGTCTCTCACATTGACAATTTCAGGGAACATAGAATAATAATGTACACGTATCAGATATATGGTGTCTGTGAAATGGAACAAATCAGTACCTGTTCAGCTGCATGGGTGATCTGGAACTGCGGATTCTCTTCCTTTAGGTTGTTTTTACAGTATGCACTGCACATGGCAGAGTTCTGTCCTGGTTTTTCTGTGTGAATTGACATTCCAAGCAAAAACATTACATCCCTTGCAGTGTTTCTTTGCATGTATTACTATTCCCAGATGTGATCCATGTAATACTCAAGCATGTGTTTTCTCAGATGATTGGAACCCATTATTTTGTCAGCATTGAACATCATGGCCTTTGAACAGTTTGCCTTATTCTTAACATACAAATAAGCCTGAATTACTCTTCCTACTGATAGTTTTTCTCAGGCCATCCTGTCATCATTTTTCATTACATTTCTGAATGTCTTTTTATACTACTACTTCTGTCACTGGTAGCTAAGATAGTGCCTAAAGAATCTTTTCTTCTTTTTCTAGCAGTTCTTTATACCTCCATGGTAAATAGTATATACAGTGGATATAAAAAGTGTACACACCCCTGTTACAATGCCAGGTTTTTGTGATGTAAAAAATGAGACCACAGTAAATCATTTCAAAATTTTTCCCACCTTTAATGTGACCTATAACCTGTACAATTCATTTGAAAAACAAACAAATCTGTTAGGGGAAAAATATAAAAAATAAAAAGCATACACTATGCTGGTTGCATAAGTGTGCACACCCTTAAACTAATACTTTGTTGAAGTACTTAGTGTAGGCTTTACTGAATATGGCCCAGTGTTCTCTTAATCAGTCAGTTTAGAGCTTGCAGATCAATGCAAATGCAAATTTTCTTGTGACAGAGACCACCCCACACCCATTTTGCTGCTATAATTTCTTCCTAATGACTCTTAGGCTAAATTTTGCATCTGTTCTGCTTTACTACTCACTGCTGTAGATACTTTTCTAGGAGTGCTTATCAGTAGCTATGCATCTAATTTTATCAGTATAGGATATTATCCAGGCAAGCTTCACAAGCCTGTGAGTAAATCTTCATGCACACTATCAGATGTTTCTGATGGTGTGACTGATTCCATGTACATGTAGCATTTGGTTTTATATTGTGAATACTGTTTACCATTCCTGTTTTCTCATAAGCCATATGACACAAAATGTTATGAAAATTCACTTTAAGTTCAACTGCTGGGGGAAAAAAAGACTGAACCTTTTTATGTTTGTACTAACATACCAGTACCTTCTGACGTAATGGTTTCACCCAGTGGCTTGAGCTGGTTAAAACAATGTTCACAGATCTCTCTTGAATGCCAAACAAATCCAAAGCTTTAAAAGTATCTTATGACAAGACATTGCATGCTACACCAGTGTCTGATTTAAATTCAGCATCTATCTAATAATTTTCATGATTTCTTTCTAGCAGTACATTGCCACTCGTGTATTTGTGTCTCTGATGCATTTTCAGACAGCATAGCATCATGTCTTCACTTCTAATGTTCATTTTCGCCACTTTAGAAAACATTTGTATTTGCTTTTACACATCTCTTCAAGCTTGATTAAGTGCTTGGCAAGGCTTTCTGTCATGTGTATAGCCACTTATGCTGTAAACTGAGATTTTAGCATTTCCATTCTTTTTCTGGTGTCTATCTTTGATCTTTTACTTGATACAGTACATTGACTCTCTGCTACTTTTTCTTATCCGTTACTATTACAACACATCATGTCATTATTTCTGATTTTGCCTTATTATTTGACTTGTATTTTATTTTATAAACATTCATTTTCTCAGTCAGTTCTTTTAACTGTGCAGTGTTAATTTTACTTGTCCTGCACACATTTACTGCCATGTTCTTTTTAAAAGCTTGCCATTGTTTGATTTCTTGCACCACAGGTTTTGGCTTTGTTCTTCGTTCACTAACAGACACATCCACAGCCCCTGCTGTATCTTTTGTTGCTGTAAAGAGCAAATTTATCTCTAAGTACTGGTATTTTAACTTTCTCCTTCTCAAGCTAAAAGTTCATTGATAGATTTAAGGGGAGAGTAGAAGACAAAAGAGGAAGGGAAGGGGAGAGAGAGAGAGGGGAGTGGGGAAAACAAGGAGGGATGATAAAAGGCAGTGATGTGGATGATGAAAACTGGGGATATACAGAAAAAAGACTGAGAGAAGGAATATGGGAAGAGGACAGTGAAAGACAAATACTAGAGTAGAAAGTAAACTGTAGTGGATGCTATTTCTTAGCAGGAGGCGTCTCCATTCTGTATTTTACAAGCAGATGGTAGCTGTCTTCTGATGTAAATCTTTTGAACTTTCCAGGAATTCTGTTAAAATGCATATGCTTTGCTTTTATTTTATGCTCCCAAAGTGCAGTACAGCCTGTAGTTAGACAAAAATAAATATTCATACAATTTGAGTACCTTTTGAATGAATGCCACACTGCACACATGATCTTAACCATAAGACTAGTGAAATCACTGCACTTGAGGAATCATGAGACTCATTTCTGTCACCTTAAACCAGCCACTTATCTGGCTTCCTCACCTTTACCTCTAATAATAAAATCACCAATTTTCTCATTCCTGCTTTGTCCTCATAACTCACTGTTCCTCATTAAATTTTTTACTTCTTCCAGTCATAGCCCTACACTTTCAAGGACAACACTGTACTGCTACTTTTTCAACCCACATGTTGAGATCATCTCTCTACATCCATGTAAAACCTTTGTCATCTAGATATTTTCAGTATATTATATGGGACTGGCTCTAGGATTATTAGGAGGAGCATTTATATAGTTTATGGCATTCTGTTTTGTATTATGTTTATGCGTACTGTTATTCTGACGGGTTACATTGTGAATGTCTATATTTAGATATACATTTATTATCAATTTCAACATGTAAATCTAATAATGTTGCTTAGATAGAGCTATACACTTTATACACAGATAAGTATATACACCATACACACTGATCCATATAACTCGTCATGCCTGTCTGCGTTTTTGAATTCTGTATACTATGTATTTGCACTAAACTGACCTCCAGCTTATGTATTTTTTTTAACCAACGAAAACTTTTATTAACATATTTTAATGACATGCAACAAAACATTTAAACATTTTAGGCATTGATTCCTAAGTTCAGTCTGTGATGTTAAGCTTAATACTAAGAGTGAGAGGGGATTTATACCATAACAAAGTAAGAAAGGTTAAATAGAAGCAACCTAAAATGAACCTAACCTTGTGCTCTTGGGCTGTTGGAGTGAGGAGTATAAAAGTGTATTAATTACTGTATATGTAGAACTAAACATAATTTCTCCTGTTTTTATGTATTTGGCTGTCAAGAATACCAACCTTGATTTAAGCTGTAGAGTAGGATTTTTATGCAAATAAGCTTAAAAATAGGATACAATTATGAAAGGCTTGACAAATGTTAGTTCGTTCTTTCTTTTGTTTGTGAAGTCAGTAGCTATTTTTCCCATTAGCATAGGCTTTCATTGAGAGACATGAAGTCTACAGGTGCAAGCAATTAATCATGTGACGGCTGTCAGTGCCATCTGAGTGAAATTTGCTAAGATGATTTCATGTGCCTGCAAAATCAATTATTGCTTTTCTTGGCAAGGAGAAGTCTGTAGGTGCAATTAATCATGAGAGGTGTAAAAACTGTCTGCTGAGTGAAGCATATAAGGTACAGTGTAATTTATTTATTATTTATTTACATTTGTTTACCGGGAAATTCCGACTGGACACAGGTCCTTTTTCAGCGGTGGCCGGGGAGAAAAGCTCCACATAAAGACATGGTAGATGGTAAACAATAACAATCAAGGTATGAATACAGCAGAGGTAATTAACATTTAAATGTAAATTGGCAAGCAGTTCAATGAAAAATGAATGAAGTTTTAAACTGTGGGGAGTAAGTAAGGTTACAGTAATTTAATAAGTCCTGGAGACCTCTTATATAAGCATCTAAACAGCTGCATACCCCCAAAAATATGAAGCCAGGTACTTCTGTTTCCTCTTCTACATCTGCAAAATTTATCTCATTCTCCAGTATATATTTGTTTCAGTCTATTAGATAAGCAGATGTATTTACATAAATTCTTCTTGCAGAATATTCAAAATTGCTTTTATTTTGTTGCACACCAAGGGAGCAGGCAGAGGTACGACCATTTATATTGGTTAATCCTAGTGTCTGATAACTGCTGCAGATATCTCATCATTCCTTCACAGATCCCAAGTTTAGGAAGTATTACTTGTTTTTGAATTGCAGCATTAGGAGAAGTGGGTTTATTCATCTTGTAGCAGGAGGTGTTTGCCTGGTCTATCTGAGCTGGGAAATACACAAAAGGACTCATTGTGTAGCCACTTTATTGGCCAGAGGGCTTATTAGTTAGTTTTCTGTTTTTTTTTTCTGTGCTACATTTGCATGGGTTAGCAGAGCCCTGTACAGTAGCAAACACCTGGAAAGCGAATTTTCCCTGTAGAATGGTCCATAAAACTGTACCTTGTAAAACAGCATTATAGAGCAAATGCCTTTTGCGCCAACAAACCTAGAGCAGCTAGTTGGGCACTGAGTAGCAATACCTAGAGATTTAGTAGAATTCAGTATTGTGTAAACACTGAAGTTTGTATTGTTTAGTATAATCTGCCCCAGTAAAGCACCCTTATTAGCATGCACCAACAAAGCACCCTTAATAGCCTTCTAACTCCAATATACCAACCCTTGTAGCTCACCAATCAAAGGACTGGACAGTATTGATATGCAATTTCCTAACTTCTCTCTAACCAGCTTGTTGGATATGGGCATCTTGAGACAATGTAGCAATTGTAGCATGTTTACTGACAACCACTTTATACTTAAAAAGAAGCAGACACAGTGTGTGACAGCTGTATTTCCACAATGACACTGGAGGCAAAACCTTCACATATAAGCACACAGCAGGTACTGTGCTTGTAAGCTAGGGTACAAGCACGCATCAGGTTGTCGAAACTACTCGCACAACACCCATCTCAAATAGCACACAACAAAACAAAGATTGTCTAGATCAGCGTTTCTCATCCTCCGGGCCCTGGCATCAGTTATACCTGACCGCGAGTGGTTGAGAAACACTAGCTACAGTTTCAGAGAGTGAGAGAGGGTGAGACTGTGTGTGTGTGTGTGTGTGTGTGTGTGTGTGTGTGTGTGTGTGTGTGTGTGTGTGTGAGACAGACAGAGAGAGAGAGTGAAGAGTGAGAGGGATCACTGGCAGCAGCATCAACAGGTTTGTATACCTTTCGGTCATACCTGTGAACCTCTGGTATAATAAATCTGGACAGAGCTGCAAAAAATAGGGACAGATTTTAAAGATTGCTCATATAAACTTAGAAAGTTGTTAGATTTTAGTACTGTTTGTGAGTTACTGATTGTGAAATATATAAATAGACAGAAGTCGAAAAACAAGGCACTAACTTGCTGGTGCACTGGTCTTTACCTAAATAAGGCCATAGGTCGCAGCAACACATGGTCCTGGGGGGAGGGTGCACTTTATTATCCATATGTTAATTTTTTATTGCATTTCATATTTCCTGTACGTATTACTTGCTTTGTATGATACTTTGGCCGCAACCTGCATGCTACTGTATTGTGCTTTGTGTATAAAGGGAGCGTGCCCTCGCTACGTGCTGTAACTGTGTGGTTTAGTTTTATGAAATCTCGTGAGCAGACCTTCAGCATGTTTCAGCCAAGCACAGGAAGTGGCAGATAAGGGCAGTAGTTTTCAGAAACAGCTATAATCATTCTGTGGTTAGCAAGTTACCCCAGTGTGTCAGTGCTTGTTTCGAGTACCGTGAATTTTTTTTTAGAGAGACAGGCCTACATATTTACATTTTTATATGAATAAGAGACAAGGGACTTTAATTTTGATGTTAACAAATGTCGTATTGAAGGTGTTTGTGATGCAAAAAAATACTGATTCATCCATCTCAAGCCTACAGAGCAATCTTCAGGATGTACAAAAGGAAGGGGAAACTAGCAGCATGCACAAGAAAAAGTCTGCATTCACTCATGGACAGCTATTTAAAATATGGTTTCATACAGTGCACTGACACTGACCTATTGCCATGACCTCAATGTGTCATTTGTGCTACTGTTCTTTGAAATGAAGCTATGAAGCCATCATGACTTATGAGACATCTCAGCACAAAACATTCCGATCTCATCAACAAACCCCTGGAATTCTTTATGCGTAAAAGAGATGCACTTAAAATAGAAAAGAAAATTATTTTTCAAGCTTCAGCCACTGACAATTCACTTCTTGCAGCATCCTATTTAATATCATTACAGATAGCTAAATGTAAAAAAAATGGATTTCATTGGCGAAGATCTCATTAAGCTTTCTTTGATTACAGCTTGTAATGAACTATTAGGCCAGTCTGCAGCAAGTAAAATGAAAGACATCCCATTGTCGAATGATACAGTTGAAAGGCGGATATCTGATATGGCAAAAGATACAGAAAATATAACTCATTGAAAAATGTAAAAGTCGAATTTGTTTGCGTTACAACTGGACGAATCTACAGATATTCAGAACAGCAGCATTTTACTTACTTATGTACGATATACTGACCATGATGAAAAGGACATGAAGGAAGACATTTTAAATGTTTCTGAATTACCTACTTGTACTACCAGCAGTGACATTTTCAAAGTCTTAAATGTTTTCTTTGAAGAGAGAGGTCTGGAATGGAAAAATTGTGTTGGAGTTTGTACTGATGGCGCTGCCTGTCTTACAAATAGAAATTCAGGTGTAGTCACTAAATTAAGGATATGGAGGGAAATAACTTATTGTCCACACATTGCTATATTCATGGGCAAAACCTGGCCCCCCAAAAAATGGCACCTGAGCTTAACGAAGTCCTGTCTGTGTGTGAATGAGAGGGAGGATAGAGGAATGGTGAGGATCCAGGGAGTAGAGGTGGCGAAGGTGGATGAGTTTAAATACTTGATATCAACAGTTCAGAGTAATGGCGAGTGTGGAAGAGAGGTGAAGAAGAGAGTACAGGCAGGATGGAGTGGGTGGAGAAGAGTGTCAGGAGTGATTTGTGACAGACGAGTACCAGTAAGAGTGAAAGGGAAGGTCTACAAGAGGGTAGTGAGACCGGCTATGTTATATGGGTTGGAGACAGTGGCACTGACAAAAAGGCAGGAGTCAGAGCTGGATGTGGCAGAGTTAAAGATGTTAAAATTTGCACTGGGTCTGACGAGGGTGGACAGGATTAGGAATAAGTATATTAGAGGGTCAGCCCAGGTTGGAAGGTTTGGAGACAAAGCCAGAGAGGCAAGATTACGTTGGTTTGGACATGTGCTGAGGAGGGATGCAGAGTATATTGGGAAAAAGATGCTAAGGATGAAGCTACCAGGTAACAGGAAAAGAGGAAAGCCTAAGATAAAGTTTATGGATGTGGTGAGAGAGGATGTGCAGGTGGTTGATGTGACAGAGCAAGATGCAGAGGACAGGAAGAAATGGAAACAGATGATCCACTGTGGCGACCCCTAAGGGGAGCAGCTAAAAGAAGAAGAAGATAAAAAACAGTGCTTTAAACACAAGACTGTTAAAAAAAATTATGTCATGAAATGAGCTCTCGTCATCATAATCTTCTTTTCCATTCGGAAATTTGTTGGCTGTCCTGAGGTAAAGTTCTCAAGAGGTTATATGAACTCCAAAATGAAGTTAAACTGTTTCTAATTGATAAGAAAAGTGATCTTTCCCATTATTTCCAGGATAACAAATGGGTAGCCATGCTGGCATGTCTCGGTGGCATATTTTCTTACATAAATGAGTTGAATTTAAAACTTCAGGGTCCAGATACAACAATATTTAATGCTTGGAACATTCAAAAAGAAACTCAAATACTGGCATAATATGATTGCAGAAGGAAACAATGAAATGTTTCAGTCGTACTCAGATTATGTTTTGGAAGCAGATGTTTTCTTTTTACAGAATTCAGTTTCAGATATTATTGCAGCTCACTTGAAGATGATGATGTTTGAAAAGTATTATTCTGCACATGTGGATCCCTGGAGGCAAAATATGTGGATTATGAACCCTTTTGTTGAGAAAAGAGACAGCCCTTTCCCATGTAGAAACTCTTCAACTTACTGAATTATCATCGGACAAAGGACTGGAAAGTACTTTTAATTCTATGAGTAATTTGAAATTCTGGATAAGAATGAAAAATTGTTATCTAAATTTACATGAAATAGCAATGAGATTTTGTCTTTGTTTTTCCACCAATTATCTTTGTGAAAGTGCATTTTCTGCCACGACTGTGCTTAAAGCAAAACAGAAGTCCGCCTGCAACTTTCTGACTGTCTCTGTTTGGCTATCACTTCAATTCATCCCAGTATTAATAAGCTAATGAAAAAAAAAACAACAACAAAAGTCTCATTAGCTTAACTAAAACCTTCAAAAACTGAGTTGAAATAAAATAAACTAAGTTTAACTTTTTTAAGAACGTATAATTGCTGTTTTAAACTGTTTAAGTTCTGTGTTTTTACATTCAAAATGTTAGTGTTGGAATTAGTGTTTAGAAGTGAGAGATTTATACATTTATCTTTATTAAATTAGATACTTTGTATATATAAATATTTGTCCATGTGTATGTTACAAGTGTTTTGCTGATAATTTGACATCCTCCTGCTTTGGAAAGTTATTTATGAGTAAATTTGTTGAGACCAGACCCTCGTCTTATAAAAAAAGAATTTACCGGAGCCCGGCCAGACAAAGGTTAAGAACCACTGATGTAGACCATCCATTGCCTGGGAATTGTTATGGCTAGCCTTGTATAGGCCCTAGGGCTGATAGCCTAGTACCAGCCTATGAACCTATGCCTCAGCAAGTTCAAAGGTACCCAGAAAAAAACAGCACCACATATACTCCCACACTTAGTGGAGCCCCAAACACTAAACCCTTAAGACAAACAAACACATTTCCCAGAACTCTTGTCACAGGAAACTCAATTTTAAGATATACTAATGCCTGTCTAACCAGGCTGAACAAGGAGAAAATAACAGTTAGTTGCCTATCTGCAGCCAGGATCCACCACATCATGCACACACTCAAGTCATTACACCAAAGGTATCAGTATGATTCCTTTGTAGTCCATGTAGGTGTAAATGACCTGAGAAGTACCTCCTGCTACTATATGAAGAGAGACATTATGGGGCTTTTCAGACTATGTGTTTCAGGCTGGTATGAGCCTAGCATTGAGCAGCATATTACCATCACTGAAGATGATACTACAGTATGAGAAAAAATGATTGATTTCAACAACTGGCTGTCTTTCTCATGTAATTCTAAGGGGATCCAGTAATTGTCAGCTTGGGAAGACATGGTTAACAGACCACGTTGCATTCAAAGATGGTCTGCACCTTTTCCCTCTAGGTTTCGAATATTGGCTAAAACTTTATCAACCCCATAATGCCTTTTTTTAGGCAATGCCAAATTGGCAAACCTACTGACATAGAAAAATCAACTTAACTGAACCTCAGGGTGTTATGTTTCAATGCCAGGCACCTAAGTAAAAAACTGCATTCCCTCCAAGCCCTCCTCACACTCGAGAATATAGATATCTGTGCAGTTACTGGGACATGATTTAAAGCAGCGGAAAATACCCTGTAGTGCAAGGTTTCAGTGCCTTCCCCAATTTTAGACCAATAGCTGCACAGACAAGTGCTAAAGGAGGATGTATCTCAATATATATCAGTAACAAGCATACCTCTAGGTGGTGAAATAGGATTATGTGCAAGATTATGTGCTGGAGTTCCTCCATGTGCAGATCACCATTGACAAAATCCTCCACCATATCTCAGCCAGCTGTAGGCCACCTTCCTTGTCCAAAAAGGCTCACAATGCACTCAGACCTACTGGAGACACTTGTCATCCAGCCCAGCACCCTATTCATGAGAGACTTTAATTACTCCTCTGTAGACTGGGAATCCTCCATGGCCACAAATCTACAAGCACTCTGATTCCTGGACTCCATAAATAGAAACACCCTTGACCAAATAGTGAATATGCCTACTAGAAGATCCAACATACTCGACCTCTTGCTCACAAATATGGGAGAACACTGCCTCCCCCCCAAATATCTCGTCCTCCCCAGTAAGTTCCAACCATAAAGCTGCCTCCATCAAAATCAAAATCAACCCCATAATACCATTAAAACCAGTAACAGAAACTACTCCAAGGTAAATTACCTTTTATTAAGTGATGGCTTGTCAAACTTCAGTGCCCCTCCAAACCCCTTGAAGAAGGCAGCCTATGCTGAATTACTCTCAGAAACTCTGCACAACCAGAGAGGCTGCTATACCTACCAGAAATAAGCCTAGGACTAGCCCCATAAACAAACCTCCATGGTATGATCACAAATTAAACAGCACAATAAAAGGGGAAAAAATGTGGCAAAAATCAGGATGGCTAATTCCCATAAAGAGGAGAACTCTCTCATCAAACTAAGTATACAACAAAGAGGGATAATTACATCAAGCAAAGCTAACTTTGAGGTTAAGATAGCCACCAAGTGAAAGATAACCTACAGTTATATTAAAAACCTAAGTGGCAGCACACAACAGTGGTCTAAACTGGTGGTTAATGCTGCCACATTCACCAGGCCTGGTGATGCAGCAAACCTACTGGCAGACAAATTCAGTTCCAACTTTGCCCCCTCTCATGTCAACTTTTCCCCAAAAAATACCTTCAAACATAACCCCTCCAACTATAAACAGGGAGTATATGCTGGCTGCACTTACTAAAGCCAAAAATACGGCCTCATTGAGCCTCAGTAACATGCCAGATTGCCTCCTGAATAGACTTATCAGGAGCCCTAGAGTTATTTTTTAACTATAGTCTTAAAACAGGCTTCTTGCCACATGAATGGGGGATTGTGATGGTCATTCCCCTTCATAATGGAGAACCTTCAATAGATCCTGGAAATGACAGAACTATTAGCCTGACTGGTCATATTTGCAAAGCCATGGAAAGAATAATCATGGGAATTATTAATAAGGACATTGGAAACCTCCAGACACTGGATCCATCTCAGATTGGCTTTGTCAAAAGAAGGTGATACTTACTGAATCTGGTGGACTTCTTTGAAGAGGTCACTAAGACAATGGATGAATACTCCCTACCCAGATCAGGCTAAAGCATTTGATACAATACCCAGCTTGGCATTGTCAAAAAACATATGGAGCTAGGTATAAAAACCCTTTATAACATGCTGGCTTAGTGATAGGACCCAGAAAGTTAGAATCGGTAAGGCCACCTTCACAAATAAGCCTGTCACCAGTGGAGTCCCCTAGGGCTCTGTACTATGCCCACTCCTCTTTTAGATCTACATCTGGGAGATCAAAGATAATGGCAAAGCCCTCTGGCTAACCAAGTTCATAGATGATTGCAAACTAGGAGCAACCACTGAATCCCTCCAAAACAAGAACACCCTTCAGAAACATCTAATGCAGACAAACGCTTGGTGCCAAAGCCATGGCTTAAAACTCAATATCAAGAAATGCATTATAGTACATTTTGGAAAGTCTGCTACACCAAATAAGTACATTATCAATAAAATATCCCTAAAAGCTGATTCACTAGTCAGAGATCTGAGAGCTCGGGACTGTATTATGTCGCCAAAATGGCAAAACATCGAATGCCGTTTCAGCGACACATGAACAGCGAACGGCAACTTCTGCGAATGACCAGAACACCGATTTTTCTTTTTCCCCTAAGAATAAAAATTGATAGGCCAACCACACACAAAACACTATCTCAAACATTACAAACTGGGGAGCTTCGCCCCCTCCACACCCCACACCCCCCTAACTAAATATGCCAACTCCGAGATCGCACTACAGTGAGGAAAAGGGCAATTACATGGCGATGGCCAAGCGTTTTTTTTTTTTCCCTAGGAAAAAAAATCGGTGATCTGCCATACACAGAAGTTGTACTTCACTTTTTGTGCTGCTGGAACGGCACATGATGTTTTGCCATATCGGCGACATAATATAGACCCAGGAGCTCATGTAGAATAAAACCTAGCCTTCAACCAACCTGTGTCTAAGATGGTAAGAAAATCCTTCTATGCTTCTCAACTTATAAGCAAGGACATGGTACCTAGGTCCAGAGAGAGATCATTATACCGCTATACATGGCCTTCATTAGACCCATCAGAAAGTATAACATCCCCTGCAGTATGAACCTGACCAGTCACATATAGCAACTGGAATATCCACAAAAGCTCCTTAAAAAAGAATACAGGAAGTAAACACAATGTCCTACACTGATTGCCTCAAAGCCTCATCACTTCTGACAGATGATCTTTGCCTCCATATAAGGCATCCTTGGACCCTGTTTTGATGAACTTTCTGCAAGTCCACAAAACAAACAGCATCAGAACTACTATATTAAAAGACCTAATTTTGCTTGCGACATAAATAGGACATGTTGAAGAGACAAATGTATTTCTCCGAGAATTTCCATTGTCTGGAACAGGTTCCCCATCCATTTGAATCAGAGTTCCAGATGTTTGTATTTGGGTCATATTTCCACAGAGAATGCTATTTCTGTAGTTCTAAACACATAAACTCTTAATAATGTACATTTTTTTTTACTACTGCAGATTAATTTCTTCAGTTCTGGCTAATATTTCTTCCATTCTGACTCCATATTATGCCTTGAGACCTAGTAAATAGAATGCAGACAGAAGATATAATCTAAACTCCATGAGGTCTGTTGTGAAACTGATGTTCCTGAAGCTTCTTTATACTACGTGGCATGCTAATTACTGAAGCCAGCTCAGCATTTAGAAGTATGGTAACACATTTAGCATAAAGCCCTTTTCAAGTAGTGGGTTTGTGTTGCTTTCAAATAGTATTGAGCAGATCCTTTTTGGTGAATCTTTTTATGATTCATTGTAATTTGTTTGTTCTTTGGTGACATTACATTGCATTAGTGATAGTAAACTATAAACACACACACACACACACATATATATATATGTTAAAGAAGACACAAAGATCATTGCACGTAAGGTTCAAGTAAGGCACCTTTTATTACTTGCATTAAGGAGACAAAGCATGTAGGTACAAGGTTTGTCTGATTTTCCATGGTTCAGCATGCTATTCTTATACAGTTCTCTGCATGTACACAAGAAAATATTGTTAGTTTAACTGCTGACATGGTCAGAAAAGAAGACATTGTTAGATTTATTGCTGACATGGTCAGAAAATTGCTGTCTTGCAAAACATGTTTGAGAAAAACAACCTGGCCTTGGGCTAATTTCAGCCCTCCTTTGTTTCTTACATTTCTTCAGCTGTTCAGTTCTTGATATGATACATTTGCCCAGAGTCAAGATACAACCCTGGCCTCAATACACATTCTGCTGACCATGGTAGACTTTCAAGCGTCAATTGTTCTCTTATCTAGGTTTCCTGCAGCTGCACATATTTCACACAGAACAAGCAGAATAAACGTATTAATTTCTTTTTTAACCCTAAATGCATCTAAGCTCACACATTGCAGTTATACATTTTTTTAGCATTTCCCCCCTTTTAATACTTTATTCTACCTTCAAAACAAGCATAAACAGTTCTTGTCATAACCATTTCCCACTTAGGATTTGCAGTTAGAGAGTCATTCAGTTTAGGCCTGTGAAAGCATTTTTTTTCAGTTTTAAGTAATTCCTCGAATTCAGCATCTTGGTATAAAGTTTCTGAAACTGAAACGTCTACTATATTCTTAACTAGTCCTTTCATACAGGGGCTGCAGCAGCATACACACACCATCAGTAAGGCTATTCCTACACAGATGGCAATCAGAATGTTCATCAGGATGCTGCCCCAACCCCCTAACCATTTTTGGAAAAAGTCCGTCAATGGGTTTGGTCCTGGTTTGGTCATGGCTGACACCTGCAGAATTACTTCAAGATGGTTGTCTATCTCGTGTTTGTTGTCAGAAATGTACGAACAGCACTCCTCCTGGATTAAAGCACACGTACCTCCTTTTGCCGCTAGGGTAAAGTCAAGAGCCATGCAATTTTGAAGCACCACTGTTCTCATGGCAGTCAGTTCATCAGTTGCCAATTCTAGGGCAGAAAAGGTTGCATTACTCATTATTTCAAGAAGTTTAGATAGTTTTCTTAGTTCCCAGATCAATTTTGTTGCTCCATATGCTTGTAATATGCCTGCCCACGATATGACGTCATCACCCAGATCCATGTGCGATAGTCCTTTGTTATTTCCAGGGCCTAAGTCATGATGGTATTTCCAAGGTGCATTGATTTGTCCCACTGGATTAGCAGGTTTCTTAATTTCTTGGACATTCCGAATTTTCCCTTGAGGTAAAACTGCCGTGTGTCGTATGGCTGGAACCAGGTACCCCAAAAAACAGCCACCGGACCAGTTCTCAGGTAGCCATTTATATGCCTTTTTCCCACATATGAAGTAGCAATTTTCTACTTTGGTGGTAACTTTACTATGAATATACCCTTGTCCTGCATGAAACATTTTTTTGTCAATTATGGACAGCTGTTTGTATAGAACAGAATCATGTTTTACTTCCTCGATTGTTCTATGCATCAGTTCACAAAATGAGTCATAGTTCGTGTTGCAACGAGATCCAGTGTTGTTAGGTTTAGTGTAGCATCCATAGGGAACTGTTGCATTGCAATGGCTCCATCCTACCTTGACTGTATCATTCTTATGAAAACACACAGTTCCATTTTGACGAATAGCCAAGTGTAATGCTACCTTATCTTTAGATGCGACATCTGATGTATCATGAATTAGATTTTCCCAGGTCTTATTAGCCCCTAGGGGAACAGAAGTTAGCAGCAATACCCCATATGCCATTGGTAGGGCTGTGCAGACCCAGCAATTCGATATATTGAAAGTTTCAGCATACACATATTTGATTGCCTGGTAAGTATTGAAGTTTGGGTGCCACTCTACATGCTTACTTCGTTCTACTTGTGTAGCAGAGAAGAGAAACAGCCATAAAAAAGATTACTGTTACCATGATGGCCAATAGGATAGTCGTGCAATATTTCTGCGGGAATGGTTGTTCCATATTGCCCTTATCTTCTCCATTCTTCCCAAAGGGATGGAAATCAGTCTTCATTTTGGGTTCTGTTGATCTTACACTCTTCCCTAATAGGACCTTCAGCACCGATGGTTGCTTTACCGGGGTTGAGACGAGCCAGTTCCTATTAATCTGGCCCCCCTTTGTAGCCAGACTTTGTGCTTAGGATCCCGGTGGAGAGGTAAGATCTTTACCCAACTCAGTCTTTTACTAGCTTGCAGTGTGTCAGATGGATCCATGAAGACTGCTCTGCGATCTTAACTGCAGTTGGTGTTGACAGAAGTACCTGGTAGGGACCTTCCCACTTTGGTGACGCCCAGTTTTTTCTCTTCACAATCCTGATCCACACCCAGTCTCCTGGCGTCACTGCTACTTCTGGTGTCCTAATTTGTTCCGAACCTAAAACAGAATTAGACTGCAACAGATGTTTAGAATTTAACAGTTTGTTCATGGATTCAGCTAAGGTAAAATCAGCTTCCTGACTTAGGGACATGAGAAGTTTCCACTGGGGTGTATAATATGCTCTCCCATACAACTTTTCATATGGGGTCAGGCCCTTTACTGAGGGAACTGTTCTCATGTTTAATAGTGCTAGGGGCAAGCAATACAGCCAGGTTTTCCCAATTTCAGCTATTATTTTCCTCAGTTTGATTTTTAGTATACCGTTATGCCTTTCAACGAGCCCTACAGACTGCGGATGATATGCACAATGATTTTTTAGAGAAATACCAAAAAACGTACTCAGCTGCTGTATGGTTTGATTTACAAAGTGTGTTCCGTTGTCACTATATATTTTCTCTGGAATGCCAAACCTAGGAATAATTTCCTTAACAAGTACCTTTGCTACTGTAGCTGCATCTGGATTTTTGTTTGGAAAAGCTTCCACCCACCTGGAGAACATATCTATAATGACAAGGCAGTACTTCTTGTTTTCACATTTGTTTAGTTCTATGAAATCCATACAGATAGTGTGTTATACAGATATGGTGGTGTGGGAAAATTCCCTTGCTTAGGCTGTATCACCCTCTGTGCATGGTGTTCATTACAGATTTGACACATTAAACAAAATTTTTTAGAATAGTTTGTAAATCCGTACGTTGTGAACACCTGGTTCACCAGCTGTACCATCCCCCCTGTTGAGACATGGCACTGCCCATGGCTCAACAATGCCGCATAGTGGAACAAGTTAGTGGGTAATATTGGTTTTCCCTCCTTAGAGATGTACAGCCCCTTCTCGAGGATTGCTCCTCGTCTTATCCATCGCTGTTTTTCTGCTTGCGTAGTGAGTGTCTGCATTGTTTTCAACATATCTAAATTCAAGGTTTCAGAGGGTTGTAATTCCTTATCTAGAAGGAATACCTCTGTATCTGCCTGTTTTGCAGCTATGTCAGCTCTCGCATTACCTTTTGAAATTATGTCCTGTTGTTTAGTATGAGCTGTGCATATGCAAATAGCTACCCTTCGAGGCAATTGAATGGATTCTAAGAGATCTAAAATAAGCTGTGCATGATTTATAGGTTTGCCAGTAGATGATATCATTCCTCGGTTTTTCCACTGTTGTGCAAACACATGTACAGTGGAAAAAGCATATTGACTATCAGTGAAAATGTTTACACACTTATTCTTTGCTAAGGTACATGCTCGTGTCAGAGCAATCAATTCTGCTGCCTGTGCAGATAAATGATACGGTAAAGATTTTGCTTCTATAACTTCAGTATCAGAGACTACTGCATATCCTACTAGGTTCTCTCCTGCAGGGCTCCTTTTGCACGAGCCATCCACGTAGTATGTCACCTCGGCATTATCCAAGGGGACATCCGTGAGGTCTTTCCTAGGTAATGTCTTCTGCTCGATTATTTGCAGGCAGCGGTGTGGTGTGCCATCTGCAGGAGTTGGGAGCAGGGTAGAAGGGTTTAAGGTCGTACATCATTCAATTGTCATATGAGGTTGGCTCAACAATATGGTCATGCAGGAGAGATGCCTAGCAGGAGAGAGATATGCTACTTTTTCTTGTAATAAATTAATTGCGACTGCATGAGGTACCCTTAGAGTGAGTGGGTGAAACAAGACTACTGAAGCCGAAGCCTGCACTGCCATTGCTGCCGCGACTACTGCCTGTACACAGTGTGGCAAAGATCGTGCTACTGGGTCTATTTGTGATGAATAGTAAGCTATGGGACGTTGCTTATCCCCATGTTGTTGTGTTAGTACTGATGTCGTATAACCCTGCTTGCAATCTATAGTCTGGAAAAAATGTTTATGATAGTTTGGCAATCGCAGAACTAGAGAGGATGCTATCAATTGTTTTAGTTTACAAAAAGCAAATTCTGCCTCTGATGTCCATTGTAACCAGGAGTGGCCTTAGGACAACTGGTGCCCTAGGCAAAAGGGCTCCACGATGCCCCCCGATGCCCCCCCACCATGGTTCTTCCAACTACATTAAATAAATAAAAAAAAACGCCCCTGTTAGAGCGGCGCTAAGGGCGCCCTGTTTGGCTTATGCCTAAGGCCGGCTATGATTGTAACGAATCCTGCGCTGCCATCGGTGTGTTATATATGAGGTCAGTTAAGGGTGCAGATTCCAAGGCATAGTTTGGAATCCAGCTTCGACAGAAATTTGTCGTTCCCAAGAAGGACATCATTTCCTTCTTGGTGGTAGGCTTTGGTGCCTGCAAGATTGCCACTTTTCTGTCCTCATCTAAAGTTCTACCTCCCTTGGATATTACATATCCCAAGTACTTTACCTGTCTTTTCCACAGCTGCAGTTTGTCCTTGTTTACTTTATGTCCCTCAGCAGCTAAGAATCATAGAAGTGCTACGGTATCTTCCCTACAATCCTGCAGGGTGGGGGCCACTAACAAAATGTCATCACCATAAAGTAAGACCTGACTACCCTTTGGTGGATTAAACCTTGCCAAGTTGCTTGACATTTCTTGCGAGAATATTGTAGGGCTTTCACAATATCCTTGTGGCAGTCGCGTGTATGTGTATCTTTTTCCCTGAAATGTGAATGCAAACCAATACTGGCTATCTGGGTGTATCGGTATTGAAAAGAATGCATTACTGATATCTACCACAGAAAAATACTTATGCTGAGGTTTTAAATCATTTAACAGGGTGTGTGGATCTGGCACTATAGGTGCCCTTGGTATTATGGCATCATTTACAGCTTGTAAATCCTGGACCATATGCCACTCTCCATTGGCTTTTTTAATTGGAAATAAAGGTGTATTACACGGGGAATCGGGAGATTCCACTAACACCCCTCCCTTAAGTAATGCTGCTATGATAGGTTTTATTCCTGCCTGTGCATCTTTTCTTAAGGGATACTGTCTCTTTTGTGGTCTAAACGCTGACTTTGGTGTGATACTAACTGGTCCTGCTGTACGGATAAGTCCTACATCTGATTTCCCTGTTGACCAGAGGGTCTCTGGTATACCCCGCAAGGCGTTTTCTTCTTCCGTCAACAGGAGTACCCATCAGCTATCTTCGCGAGACTGCAAATGTACAGCTGGGTTGGCTTGAGTTACCCAATTCAATTTTTGTACTTGTATTCCCTGTCCTGACAGTTCCAGTTCTGTTTGTTTTTCCCAACTTGTAACTCTCTCCCCTAGGTCTGCCCACCGTATGTTTTTATTTTTGGTTAAGCTTACATGTGGTAGTTGATTGGATTTATAAAGTGTCAAAAACTCCTGGGGCAGCAAACAGCTGGCTACACTATTTCCCTCTGTGTCCCAGTATAAGTTTCTTAGTACCAATCTGTTTGTACGATGCTTAAATAATTCTTTTTCATACTCATTATCAGGCCCTGGTGTGTTACAAAAATACAAGGTGCAATGCAGCAGGTGCTGTTTATCAGTGTCCTGGGAGGGAAACTTACTGACAGCTACGTTCATCAGTTCTTTGGTCACAGTCCCTGGACCAGTCGTAACCAGGTCCTGACTGTACCAATAAAATGTTTCACCCCCCCCCCGATTGAACCATAAAGGTGTCAGTTTGTCGCTGCGCTTCCATGCCCTGCATAGTTGGAACCACCGCTATGTTAAATAACTGCAGGAGATCCCTACCCAAGAGATTCACTGGGCACTTTGCAGAAACTACAATCTTACTTCTTTGTGTCAATCCTGAAACAGGATCTGTTATGGTGATATTGCGGGAGAGTGGCTCCCGGTATAGCTGCCCATTCGCTGCTTTGACCAATATGTAATCAGTTGAGACTGAATTGTCTGGTAATTTGGAGGGGTGTATCAGGGTCCGTGATGCCCCTGAATCACACAAAAATTTAACCTCACTGCCTTCTACCAAAAGTGTAACTTCTGGTTTTGTATCTGCTAAATAGAGCTCCAAGCTCAATGGTTAAGAAAAATGTTCACTGCGCGTGCAAACTGAAATGTTCTGGAAAGCTGAAAACCTGCGCGGGAGAGAGAGATCAGGCTCTCTCGAATGAAAGACAGATTCAATGTCCGTGAGGGGCAGAAAACAGGGCGGAGAATAGTTTCTAAAGAGAAGAGAAATGGAAACAGGAACAGTAAAGCCAAAGTTTCGACAAAACTGAAGATTCAAGCAGGCGGCAAGTAGGGAGGTCCCTACCATATTAGTCTACCGATGGTGGACCCGTGATGATAAATTTCTGTACAGACGTAGGGGCAATGTTAGTTCAAGGTTCGCAAATCGAAGAAAGAGGGGGGCAGGGGAAAGAGGGAGAGGACGGGAGGCATAAGTCAGTGATCATTTGCAAGTTTGAGGGCCGAGACATAGAAGGGGCGTCTCTTCTAACAGAAGTTATCAGAGCCATATCATCCGATGTTACCTCGGATGAATATGTGTAAAAAAGCAGCAAATGTAGAGTTTTACAAGGTTTACCGACCCAGACCCTAACCAACCATCACGGTTAAGGTTTTAAGAATAAAAATCTGCCCAGTATTTTTACTAGGGAATTTAATGCAAGTTATTGCGGTATAGCCGTCCCCAACCTCCACGGGGATGGTGGCAGGGAATAAAAACTTAACTGGTTACACAAGCCAGACGACCTGTGCACCAGGGGAGAAGAAGACAAACTGAACAATCCCCTGACACATGTGACTATGTTCTCTTACCCCCATGGAAGCTCATTATATTTAGAGGGGTCAGCACGATGTGACTGGACTGATTAGGCAGGACAGGGTGAAGATTACACCCAAGTCAGAATTTAGACCTCATAGCGCAGTATATCCTTGAGCAGAAGGCAGAGGAGGGCATTTTACGGTAATCACACAGTAATGCCTTTTTATTTATTCTCTATTGGAGAGTAGAATTTTGGTTTGCATTTATTTTATGGGCAAGCTATGGGCGTTATACCGGTACCAAGGTCAAGAGGACGAAAGTCAAAGTCCCACTCATCTTCTCAAGAGATGTCCACCAATTTGGCTCAGTTCCAGCCAGCCCAAAGGTGCCCCCTACTGTGCGTGGATGATATCCTCCTGGCTGGACTACGGAAGAACTCTGTGTAAGTCCGACTCCACGACTACTACACTTTCTGGCACACCCGAAGGTGATGTCCTTTAGGCATTAGTAGTTGTCGAGTTGATTCCCCAACCACCGAAGTGCAGTGCACCATTATCAGACTTAATTTTGCACACCGATATGCGAAAAGATTTGGTTTTTGGACTGACACACAAGGCAGTACAGGCATTTACTAGACAGCTATGATAGCTGGGTCAGCACAATTGGGGTTCAGATTAGATTACAGTAAGACCTTTATACAGACTGTAGATTGCAAGCAGGGATTTTGACTGTCTGTTTTTATACAAATGTATGGAGATACCAGTAGCTGCATTAATGCCTATACCTGTGTGCGTTTGGCAGTACAAAGCTTACGTGCGCAAGGCCTGCCACGCTGGTATTGTTCCATGCTCTTACGCTAAAAGTCCTATACCTGTAGCAACATCCTGCAGGACAAGTTAACATTTCGTCACTCAGCAGACATTTATCTTGTATGACTACGCTGTTATCGCAGCCACACACACGAATTTGAGATAATGATTTTAAATCCAGCGACATTGCTACCTGTTGGGTTGAGAGCGGTATTCGCATGTATGCTTAGATCTCATACATTCTAAGATGGGTCAGCAAAAAAAACAAACAGGCACCGCGCAGGTAGGGTATGCAGTTACTACTGCAACTCAGATAATAGACCGCTCCCGAGACTTATCCGCTCAAGCAAGCGGAACTGATTCACTGTAACTTAAAGGGCATGTCTCCTTTCAGAGGACATCTATCACCGGATAGTCTCAATAGTCATCTCTCTTTCTCTCACGGTGCATGTCATGTTCAAGCATGGGAAAATAGGATAGTTTACAACCTAGGGAAGACGAAAGACACAGACCTAATCCTTGAATTACCAAACCGTCCAATAGCGGCCCGCACGGGTTTGGCCATCTGTAACACGCTCATGCCCGTGCTAAGGACCATCCATCGCAGGTAATGCCCTAGCACCTTTTGACCAAGGCTCTCATTGCATATGCAAAGCTTTTGGTTCATCTATGGTAGTATGTAAATAATACGGGAGGGAGTTGGTTCCAAGATCATCATTTCCACCTCTCATCCTTTCTTACAATATATAATATATGGACATCGAACTGACCTCCCGCACTAACTAAAAGTTTGTGTTAGTAATAGTAGATGCATTTACTAAGTGGGTTGAGGCTTTTTCCGTTGACACATCCGGAAAATTTTGGTCAATCACATCGTCCCAGACTTTGGATTCCTATTAACGATTGGACTTGGACAACGGCACGCATTTTGTTTTTCAGATCATACAGAAACCGTCTACAGTTTTCCTTTCTGGAATTGAAACACCATTGTGCCTACCACACCCACCCACAGTCCAGTTGGGGTGAACCTACAACGGCATTCCAAAAAGGCAAGCTGAGAAACTCATGGTCCAGAGACACATCAGTCTTCCTTTCATGCGACAACTCCCACCTCTCAAAGTCACCCCATTTGAGTTGTTGTATGGGAGGGAACCTAGCCCGCCAGAGTGGCAAAACTTGTTGCCTGCGGGGGAGGAGGGGGTGAGGAGATAGCTGAGTACATGAGGAAAATGCTGTACCACTGAGACAAGGTGGCTCTTGCCTCTTAAAAATGGCCCAAATGGAACAGTGTGTTTAAAAGAAAGAGTTAAGGTGGGCTGCAATAAAGCCAAGTGTAGTACTTCATCTTCTTCTGTATCATCATTAATTTCCTGTACTTCCTCTATTTCCCTTTTCACATCCTTGTTTGTCCTTTCTGTACTGTTTTTTTCTAGTGATTCCTGACTATCATATAGTCATTCCTCACCTTCTTTGTCTTCCATTATAACCTTCTTATTTTTCCTGCAATCCCTCGCTAAATGTCCCTTTTTACCACATTTAAAACATTCTCCCCTTTTCTTACGTCCTTCAAAGTCTTCTGTTCATTGATCAGACTGCTTACCTCCCTCTGTGTTTTTCCTGCCCTTTTTCCCGGGGTGCACTACATAAACTTCTGCTCCGTCTTCTACTGAAAATACCTGAGCTTTCTTTTTCTTTTTGCTATTAAAATGCCTTTCAGCATGTCTAGCATATTCAAGTAGTGAGTGTAATCTGCTCATTCGATGGTCGACCATGTGTTTTGTAATGAAACTGCTTATAGGTGAACTACTACCTTTTAGAAATGCATTCTTCAGCTGCTGTTCATATGGGGAATCTTGTTTTTGATCTTCAGGAACCTACATTCCACAGTGGTTGTTAAAACATTCTAACAGTCTAGCAAAATATTGGTCAACTGATTCACCCTCCTGCTGGACACATTGATTAATGCAAGTCCAGTCTGCCCTAGGTTTCCATTTCTCAGAGATGCGTTCTGTAAGTCCCTTCACTCTAGTGTCTAATTCTGCGCTGCTATGTGGGAGGGTTTTTTGTGCAGCGTCACGAGGATTCCAGTTGCCACAAATCATGTACCAATCTGGTCCTACAATCTGTTGAACTACTTTTTCTATCTCTTCCCCATTCAAGTTATAACTCAGCCTCATTCCTTGTAAATCTTCTGAAAATTTTCTGAAATTAAGTTTCGGATGGGGAATCCCTTCTGTAGCTTTCCGGATATCTTCCGGAGTCCGAGGTCTGTATACTAGGATAGTTGGAGTCTGATCTTCCTGTCCTGCCTGAGGGTTCAGAACTTCTATGAGTGGGCATATTTCTTCTACTACAGGTCGTGTATTCCTAACTACCTGCCATAATTCAGAGCCTTCTTCTTGATTATTTGCCTTTGTTCGGGTCCTAGTTTCGATGGAATCCCCAACTTTAGTTAATTTCAGTTTTAAGCTGTTCTTGTCTCCAGTGAGCATAGCATATAATGGGGGTGGATCAACCTGTCCACTCGCTCCGTATCCTGGTAAAGGAGGGGGAGGCGGAGGTGCCGATGCCATTACCAAGGTATTGTCTTCCTTATCTAAAAACATTGCCTTCGAATCTTTGTTCTTTTGGTCTCTGCGGTTTGCTTCCTCCAGTCACCTGTGTGCCTGGGGTCCTATTTTACTTGACCCTTAGAATCGGTTTTGAGTTGCTTGATAAGCTTGATAAGTGAGGACTTTTCTAATTTCCCGTCAAAGTCATACTTAATAACCCATTTTGAAAAATATCTAATGTTGTCTGCACGCTGCAACTGCATGTATTTTGCATCTTCCGTCAACGGTGGGTTTCCGGGTGTTTTTGTACAATTATTACCCATTTTTCCCTACTTTTGTTCGCTACGTAGACTGTATAGAAAACATTATCTGATGCCTTCAAAAATTTTTACATGTACCACGGATTTTGTTATAGTCTCTTCAGAATGACTGTCTAAAGCCTACTGATCTGTTTCACCTGATCTGACAAGACTGTACCTTTTCTATCCCTGACTGTAAGAAAATACAATCTGACAGAAACAATACACATCTAATCCCTGATCTTGAAACAGAAAAAGTAGATTCACCTTACCTGAGCCCACGTGATTGATCGCTGATTCGGAAAACCCATCCTTCAGTTGCAGATCAGAAGGTGACTGGCCTCTTTTGACAACAATTCAGTTGGAGGTCTTTATGCTGTAGAAGAACCGATTTGGTTTCTTCCCCGTATGGTTTCAGCCATGTGGCCGTCTGATCCGTGGTGAAGAGAGGGTTCCGGCTCGAAGGACCAATCTGTTAAAGAAGACACAAAGATCAATGCACGTAAGGTTCAAGTAAGGCACCCTTTATTACTTGCAGCAAGGATACAAAGCATGTAGGTACAAGGTTTGTCTGATTTTCCATGGTTCAGCATGCTATTCTTATACAGTTCTCTGCATGTACACAAGAAAATATTGCTAGTTTAACTGCTGACATGGTCAGAAAAGAAGACATTGTTAGATTTATTGCTGACATGGTCAGAAAATTGCTGTCTTGCAAAACATGTTTGAGAAAAACAACCTGGCCTTAGGCTAATTTCAGCCCTCCTTTGTTTCTTACATTTCTTCAGCTATTCAGTTCTTGATGTGATACGAGTCAAGATACAACGCTGGCCTCAATACACATTCTGCTGACCATGGTAGACTTTCAAGCGTCAATTGTTTTCTTATCTAGGTTTACTGCAGCTGCACATATTTCACACAGAACAAGCAGAATAAACATATTAATTTATTTTTTAACCCTAAATGCATCTAAGCTTACACATTGCAGTTATACATTTTCTTAACAATATATACATGGTTTCACTTCAGAATCTCGAATTACTGAAAACTCGAACTTCATATGGTCGAGACTATATGATCGAGTTTTCAGAAACCCGGAAGTCTGAACTGACATAAAAAAAAAATATATATATGTATATATATATATATATATATATATATATATATATATATATATATATCCAAAGACATAGTTTCTGCAGGGGGCACCCTCCATACTTAAATATGCCATCTCAGTCATCGCACTATAGCGAGGAAACGGGAATTCTCACGTTCTGCGCTTCTGCATACAGCGCGGAACAGGAGATTTCCCTTTTCCCCACTATAGAGCGATCTTGGACTTGGTATATTTAAGTAGGTGGGTGTGGGGGGTGCAGGGGGCTTGCTTCCCTGCAGAAACGATGTCTTTGGATTATTTTTTCTTTCTTTTTTTATGTCAGTTCAGACTTTCAAGTTTCTGAAAACTCGATCCTATGGTCTCGACCATATGAAGTTCGAGTTTTCAGTAATTCGAGATTCTGAAGTGAAACCATATATATATATATAAAATGTGTGTGTGTATACACACACACGGATAGACAGCACAAACCCACTCCCACAGTCGCATCACTTTCTAAAATTGTTACGAGTGCTAGTTACTTAGGTGACTAGAGGTGTGGATTGTCATCTGTGATATCTGTCATTTTTTTGTTTAAATGCCATCATTTGTTGACTGAAGACCCACATTTATATGTGCTCTATTCACTTGTGGACAGACTCTGTACTACAGATGGAGCTGTTTGGAATAGTTGTCCATCACATTGCACCATCCGTGTAGGAATTTTTATTTTTTGTGATCTGGCTACCAAGAATGGCTTTACTGTATTTCTGATGGTACTCTATGAAGACAGCCTGGCAGTGCAAGAGAAATAATTTCAGATTTCTGCATATATTACAGTAAAACTGGCACATTGTGTTTTGCAGTGAAAAGGAGATTTTAAAACTAAAACATTGACAGTTAAACATTTTTGTTTTAATAAGCAAGTTTAAAAACAGTTTATCTTAGATAGCATGTGTCTTGCCTGCCACCTGGGCTTGCAGTCTTTTAAGGATCATTGGAATTTTGTTTAACCAGCACATCATGACATTTATTACTATACACTTAATATTTTGCATTTTTTATTAACTGCCAGAGCTTAAAATTCAAGAAATTATTTGAAGTGACAGATGTTTAGTTTTTCATTCACTTTAGACATGCACTGTGCTCTTGTTTATTTAAGAAATCCTGATTTGATTATGTAGTCTTGTTTCATGGAGCCATAAATGTAGTCTTGTATTTTTCCTGAATAACTTTCAGAAGGTAAAATGTTAATTGATGCAGAATTCTAGTTTTACTGCTTGTATGGCTGGTGTTTTCTGTTAGGTTAAATGAAGTGTTATTCTTGGTTCACTTTTTTGTTATGCTTGTAGTCTGTATTAAAAGTTTTGGGTTGTATCCAGCTTTACTTTGCTGAACTTAATGGAGAGTCACACTAGAATACGACATACATCTTTCTGTCTTTCTGTAATTTATTTCTCTTTCTATGCCCCTCCAGTTTTGGGATACAGAACAGGAATTTAGAGTCGTAGAACGTTTCAGCTTTTGTATTCTTGTTCTCACTGAGAAGTACTGATGTTCTTAGTAGCCTGTGCATTACAAATTTAATAGTAAATTAATGTTATTTACCCAGCACAGTACATTTTTATCTTAATATGCAACTAGGCAGACAAGGATCCAACATCAGACACTTGACGAAACGTAATCTGGAGAATTTAATCAATGAAAGTACCATAATTAAAAAGGTTCTGGTTGGAAAATGCATCCAAGTATCACAGCGAATAAATGAAAGCTTTTGAATTTTATTGAATGTGCACAACTGGACACATGCTTTGTTGCAAGTCCAAATTCAAAAAAATTCATATTCAAGATGCATTACTGTATCTTTACCGGCATTTAGTTTTTGTTTAGTTAAGTTGTTCCATATTTATTTTGGTAAGGTGAATGGAGGAAGGCATGATCTATTACTAAACTTAAAAAAAAATTCTAAGTTGCTACAGTTGTTGGAGTGTTAACTTCTTAATAGCAAGCAAGTGGTAGTTCTGTGGAGGAAACTGCTGCTCTATCTGGAAGTAGGCATTATTGGCCGATGCCCTAGTTTTAATTTTCTAGCTAATTTTGTATTGTTTCTTTCATTTTTCTCTGCTGAGAAAAAGAACACTGAGTGCCGCTCTGCACAGTGCTGCAGAACCCTTTATCAGATAGTCGCAGGTAATTCGTTTCATATTGTCTAAAAACAGTACTAGCCATTCTGACAGTCTGTAAGAGACTGAAGCTGTATTCCCACCTTCTGTTAATTTAGATTCGTGCCCAGTACTTTCTTATATATTTGTAAAAAGGTCTTCATTCATCTTTTCCGTATTTTTTTCTATCTCCCTTGAACACTACAAATAATGAGCCATCCACGAATAAATCTTTAATGCCATATTACCTTAAAATCAGAACATATATTATTTTGACAAATAATTACTCATATATTTTTATTTAACATCAGACAGTAAAATCAAATAATAAAATCAGAAAATGTGTTATTTTATTGACTGCTGATTACTTAAATATTCTTTATAGAAACCAAGGGGTGGGAAGAAGTGGGAAGTATCGATTCACCCATTCTGGGAGAGAGGGAGTGTGGGGTGCATTCTTGTGATTTAACAGTTCTCAAATGCGACATCAGTACTGTAATCACATGGCAGATTGTTCCTGAATTCTGAATGGGGCAGCTAAAGCTAAATGACTCATTGTGCTGAACTGTGTATGGGTGTCAACAGCTCCACTGATTCATGGTTTAACAGAAAAATCATTGGACCACGGGGAACACGTGACATTCTTCTCCTTTCCAACCTGCTGATAACCACTGTGGTCCCAGGTCCTGGTGGTAGTACACTAAATTCAAAACAAATGGAGCAAATATTAAGCAGTTGATGGTCTGAGTGAAGGTATGCAGGAAGGAGGGGGGGGGGGAGATTTGCATTAGCTTTGTTTTATTGTGACATATAACATGACAACAGAAGTGGTTGCAGTACTTAACCTTATAAAATAGTAAGTGACTAAAATATAGTGCACGTTGTATTTGTGCTTATGTCATGCCTCATCTGTGTGTGGTGTAGTAGCAGAGAAGTAATGAGCACTTGATTGAATGCGAGTACTTAAAACTTAGTCTTATTTAAGGTTTTATAAAATCTTTGAGACATTTTATGCATGGACATTCAACAATGACACAGTGCTATAACATGTATAATATGTAAATTAGAAGAGACAGGCTAGTGCTGTCCAGGGTGGGGTGCGACGCTGTAGGATCGGTTGTAGGTGGGCTCTTGTTTACTTCAAATGATGATACTGAGGGAAACGTACTCACAATGGAGGAGTGTGTTGAGCAGATGGAAGGAGTACTTTGAAGGGCTGATAAATAAATAGAATGACAGGGAAAGAAGGTTGAATGATGTGAGTATAGTGAATCAGGAAGCGCAACAGATTAGCAAGGAGGAAGTAAGGACAGCTATGAAGAGGCTGAAGAATAGAAAGGCTGTTGGTCCAGATGACATAACTCTGGAAGCATTGAGGTGTTTAGGAGAGATAGCAGTAGGGTTTTTAACTAGATTGTTTAACGAAATTTTGGAAAGTACGAGGATTCCAGAAGAGTGGAGAAGTGCATTGGTACAGATTTTAAGACTAAGGGTGATGTACAGAGCTTTAGTAGCTACAAAGTGATAAAACCGATGAGCCACAGCATGACATTATGGGAAAGAGTAGTGGAAGCTAGGTTAAGAAGGGAGGTGATGATTAGTGAGCAGCAGTACGGTCTCATACCAGGAAAGAGTACTACAGATGCAATGTTTACGGTGAGGGTGTTGATGGAAAAGTATAGAGAAGGTCGGAAGGGGTTGCATTGTATCTTTGTGGACTTAAAGCATATGACAGGGTGCCTAGAGAGGAGTTGTGATATTGTGTGAGGAAGTCAGGAGTGACATAGAAGTATGTAAGAGGGGTACATTATATGTACGAGGGCAGTGTGACAGTGGTGAGGTCTGCATTAGGAGTGATGGATGCATTCAAGGTGGAGGTGGGATTACATCAAGGATCATCTCTGAGCCCTTTCTTATTTGCAGTGGTGACGGACAGACTGACAGACGAGAAAAGACAGGAGTCCTCATAGACTATGATGTTGACGGATGACATTGTGATTTGTAGTGAGAGTAGATAACATGTTGAGGAGACCCTGGAGAGGTGGATATATGCTCTAGAGAGCAGAGGAATGAAGGTCAGCAAGACTAAGATAGAATATATTTGTGTGAATGAGAGGGAGGATAGAGGAATGCTGAGGATGAAGGGAGTAGAGCTGGCGAAGGTGGATGAGTTTAAATACTTGGAATCAGAAGTTCAGAGTAATGGTGAGTGTGGAAGAGAGGTGAAGGAGAGTGTACAGGCAGGGTGAAGTGGGTGGAGAAGCATGTCAGGAGTGATTTGTGATAGACGGGTACCAGTAAGAGTGAAAGGGAAGGTCTACAAGATGATAGTGAGACCAGCTATGTTACATGGGTTGGAGATGGTGGCACTGACGAAAAGACAGGAGTCAGAGATGGAGGTGGCAGAGTTAAAGATGTTAAGATTTGCATTGGGTGTGACGAGGATGGAAAGGATTGGACATGAATATATTAAAGGGTCAGCTCAGGTTGGACAGTTTGAAGACAAAGCCAGAGAGGCGAAATTGCGTTGATTTGGACATTTGCTGGGGATGGATGCTGGGTATATTGAGAAAAAGATTCTAAGGATGAAGCTACCAGGGAACAGGAAAAGAGGAAGGCCTAAGATAAGGTTTATGGATATGGTGAGAGAGGACATGCAGGTGGTTGGTGTGACAGAGCAAGATGCAGAGGACAGGAAGAAATGGAAACAGATGATCCACTGTGGCAACCCCTAATGGGAGCAGCTGAAAGAAGAAGAAGGATAAGCTGTTGCTTTTTTTGTTTTCCCTAGTAAACTACGTTAAGTCTGTATGTATGTGTCACAGCAGCAAATTCCTTTTATAATCCAGGAGTCTTTACAGGCTCAATTGAATAGTAGTATCTGGCAGAGGTTCAGATTTCAGAATTAACTTGTGTGATATTCTGGTACACTTTGTCCTTGACCTTTCATCTGTTTCTGAAATTGGCTGCACACTGCCATAATGGCAGTCACCAAAGCAGCCATTTGATTATTGTTTACCACTACTGACATCAGTCCCAAGTTCACATTTTAGATTGGACGTACAGAGATGTTTTAGTGGTGGTTAACTACAGTTACCACCACAGAAAGATGTCTTAAACAAAGAAAGTTAAGTGAACTTGCCACCATTACAATTCTATCTGCAAGTAAAAAAAAATGCGAACAGCATAACTGCACTCTGCTTCCATTTCCTTGATTCCAGATGTTCTTCATCTCACATTGCTGCAGTCCTAACACTTGGGTAGTCCGCTGTCCTCGGTCGGCCCGAATATCAAAGTATAAGGCTGACGTCGGTCAGGGCGCATTTGACTGACGTCAGGACGTCAGGGTACAAATGCGCATGACCGACGTCATATCCTCAGTCTTTTTTGCCGCATGGTCCGATGCAGAAGCAGTATTGCAAGTGCCGGTTGGCGTTCTGAGATTTTTCGATTTAGAAGTTTCAGACCGAGTTCAAAGTTGGCTAAGTACCCCGTTGGGGACTATTTTAGTTTTTTCTTGCCTCAGTCATTTACCGGATGTCAGAAAAAGTTAATAATTGCATTTCTTGTGGGAAACAGATACCGCATAGGGATTATCATACTTTGTGTATTCCTTGCTTAGGGCCTGAGCACGACGTTGTTGGCTGTCGCTCTTGTGCTAGATTTAATAAACGCACTATAAAGAGAAGGTTGGATTGTGCAAGGTTAGTCTTTGGGAAGCGGTGCAACTATAAAATGCCGTCGGATGCTCCGACGCCCGCTTCTTCGAAGAAGCGCAAGGACAAGGCAGTTAAGCCTAGGCTAGAAGAACCGTCTGTACCAGACGCCGGTTCTTTAGAGGTGTCGGACCGGCTCCACCGGAGGTTTCTTTGTGTTCCCAGGGTGAGACCTTATTATTGCAGGATGTGGCCTCTCAGGAGACTAGTCAGGCTGGGGGGCTTCTCATCTTACTATACTCCCCTCCCTTCCCAAGGTGGCTAGGCCCTCTCCTTCTGTTTCAAAGGCTTCCCCCAGGGGCAGGCCAGGTTTGGCTTCAGTTGGTGTTACCCCTAGCTCCTCAGGTACTGTGCCCAAGAAGCATATGCTTAAAATGGCAGAAGATTTGATTACTTTGATTAGGGGTTCTATGCCCCCTCCTGCTAAGAGACCTAGGGTGGATCCTGAGCTGGGGGTTTTGAGCAGGCTTCAGATGTTTCAGAGTCTTCGGCTGAAGACTTGCAGGAGTACTCTCCTTATTCTGATTCTGATGTGGATGATTCTACTCCTTCTGCTACTCCTCCTGAGGATTTTTCTTTTTCAGAAACTCTTCATTCCATGAGGGAGCATTTTAAGTGGGAGGGTCAGGACTTCTCTGATTCCAGGAAAAGGCTTAGGGAATTTCTGTTTTTACCCCAGCATAGGCCTTTGGCTATACCTCCTGTTTTGGATGTAGTGGAAGATGTTTTTACAGAAGCTTCTCTTAATCCTGATTCTTTGCCTCCTGCTCCTGTTAATCCGGATAGGTATTACAGGGTGCCTGAAGCTCATAAGTATCTTTTTAGGAGTCCTAGGGCAGACCCAGAAACTGTTAGCCAGGGGCCTAAAGGTGTTAAAGCTTCTGTTGTTAAGAATCCGGTTCCTGCAGACAAGGAGGCTAGGGCCTTGGATAGATGGGGAAAGAAAGTCTATGCTTCTTCCACTCTTGCTATGAGGGCTCTGAATTGCCAGTTTCACATGTTGAAATACCAAAATTATCTCCTTTCACTATTGAAGTCTAAGGTTGATGCTCTGGCAGTAGGTATTGATTGTAAGGAGTTGCAAGATTTAGTGCATGTTTCTGAACAGGTGGGTAAGCATTCTTTGCAATGTGGTTTTGATGCTGTACAGGCCTCGTCTAGGGTGGCTGCCACTGGGTCAGTCCTTCGCAGGCACGCCTGGCTGAGGGATCAGAATTTGTCTGAACATGTTAAGACAAGGATTTTAGATGCTCCTTTACAATCTGACGTGTTGTTTGGTCCTCCTGTTGAGACAGTTTTAAAGAAAATGGAAGACAAGGCTAAGTCTATGCAGACTGTTAAAGATTTTTTGCAGGTCCAGCCTCCAAAGTTTAGTAGAAATTGGCCTACTAAAGGGTGGTCGTATCCTTCTTATGGTTCACAGTCTAGGGGTAGATCTAGACGTGGTAAGGGCAGAGCCCAGGGCTCTTTCAGGCCTAGAACAGGGAGTTCTCCTGCACAGGCTTCGGTGAGGGCAGGGGTCAGTCCTTTCGTCAGCAGACCCAATGACCTACCTTTTCAGCTGCCAGAGCCTGCTTGTCTGGCAGCACCTTTGGGAGGAAGGTTGGCACTTTTCAAAGAAAATTGGAGTTTAATTACCCAGGACAGATGGGTATTGGATATCATTCACCACGGCTACAGGTTTTATTTCCATACCTTGCCTCCTTTCAAAGGCATGCCAGACGTTCCTCCTCCACAAAGACTAGAGGCTCACAAACAGGTTTCTCTGTTGCTCCAACTAGGGGCCATACAGCCGGTCCCTCTGCCAGAAGTGGGCCTAGGATTTTTTTCTCGCCTGTTCCTAGTACCAAAGAAGGGGAACACGTGGAGACCAATTTTGGATTTATCTATCCTCAACACTTATTTGGACATTCCCAAGTTCAAAATGTTGACGTTGCAGCAGCTTTTACCTCTGCTGGGCAAAGAACATTGGATGGTAACTTTGGATCTCAAGGAGGCTTACCTTCATGTTCCTATCAGACTAAGTTGCAGAAAGTATCTGCGTTTTCGAGCTGGGACTTCTCACTATCAGTTCTCTGCATTGCCCTTTGGCTTATCTACTGCGCCCAGAGTGTTCACGAAAGTTCTGGCTCCAGTGATAGCTTTCTTCAGACTGAAAGGAATACAGATCTATCCTTATTTGGACGACTGCCTAATTCTGGCTCAAGGAAGAGAAGAGCTTCTTCATCATTTGGATTATGTGATAGCAGTGCTAAGATGCCTAGGGTATTCTGTGAATGAAATAAAGTCCAGTCTAGTACCCTCTCAAGACATGTGCTTTCTGGGTGTGAGACTGAATACAGCATCCCAGATGGCCTTTTTAACCCCGGACAAACAAAAGAGTCTATCCCTTTACTTACATCAACTATCTCATCAGTCCGGGCTGACTGCAAGGACAGTCCTTCAAGCCTTAGGGTTCATGGCATCTTGTATTCTGGTGCTTCCCAATGCCAAACTGCATATGAGGAAGCTACAATGGTATCTCAAAATGTATGGACACAGCACTGCCAGGAACAAGACACTGTCATTCAAATAATACCAAGCATTCAAAAGGAATTTTGTGGTGGGCACAGGAATGTCACCTAAACAAGGGACTCTCTGTGACCCGGCCAGAGGCGAGTCAGATTTTAACGACAGATGCCTCAGACAAAGCTTGGGAGCTCATCTAAATGGAAAGTGGATACAAAACAAGTGGCCTGTCAGACTACAACATCTACATATCAACATGAAGGAGATGTTAGCAGTCCAGTTTGCATTAATTGCTTTCAAGGAATTGCTTCTTCCAGGGCAGGTGTTGATTCTAACAGACAACACAACTGTCATGTGGTACATCAACAAGCAAGGGGAACGCATTCTTATCCTCTATGCAGGCAAGCAATGATTTTGTGGGAGACTGCTCTCAGTTTACAGCTCAATCTTCAGGCAAGGTTTCTGCCAGGAGCACAGAACTCCTTAGCAGATGTGTTGAGCAGACGAATTATGGATCCCCACGAGTGGAAATTGGATCCTCATGTATTTCAGAAATTGACAGTGTCATGGGGAACTCCAGACATAGATCTGTTCGCTTCTCCACTAAACCATCAGCTGCCAAAGTTTTGCACAAAAAGGTTTCATCCCACAGCTTGGAAAGTGGATGCTCTTTCTTTCAGTTGGAGCAATCTTCATGTATATGCCTTTCCACCTCTGCCTCTCCTCCCAAAGGTACTTCTAAAGGTCAGACAGGACAAGCCAAGGATGATTTTAATAGCTCCGGATTGGCCTCGACAACACTGTTACCCATTACTGAGAAGTCTGGTACGGAAGCCTCCATGGCCTTTGCCTTCGATTCCACACCTGTTGTCGCAGGAGGACAGCCATTTGCTAAATGTCAAGCTTCACTCTCTGCACCTAACAGCCTGGCATATTCTGTTTTGAACCAAAGTGGGCCTCCACTTCCTCAACAAGTTTTGAATGTTATTTTGGAAGCTAGGAGGCCTAGTACAAGGAAAGTGTACGCTGACAAATGGAAGAGATTTTTGTTTTGGAGTGCAGCAAAAGATTTTGATGTTTCTGAGCCTAATTTGAGTGTGGCTCTTCAATATCTTACTGAGTTACTGGACAGAGGTTTGTCTTTCTCTTCTGTTAAAGTTCATGCTGCAGCAATTTCAGCTCACTATGATTGCAACCCACCATTGTTTTCTCATCCTTTGTTCAAGCAATTTCTTAGAGGGGCAAAGAATATAAGACCCCCACGAAGAGCTCCTACTCCTGCTTGGGATCTCAATTTTGTGTTGGAGAAACTCACTCTACAACCTTTTGAGCCTGCAGCTACTGCTGAGTTGAAATATTTATCATGGAAGACTGCTTTTTTGTTGGCCATTACCTCTGCAAGAAGGGTTTCTGAATTACAGGCCCTTATGGCAGTTGAGCCTTTCTTGATTTTCCATAAGGATAGGGTATCATTACGTACTAATCCTTCCTTTATGCGTAAGGTGGTTTCTAGTGTGGCTTTAAACCAAACTATTCATTTGCCTACTTTTTATGCAAATCCCCAAAATAAAGGGGAAAAGATTTTGCACACTTTAGATGTCCACAGGCAGTTGCGTTATTATTTGGACAGAACTAAAGGGTTCAGGCAGTCTCAGCAGTTGTTTGTTTCTTTTGCCTTGAGTTTTCAGGGCAAGCCTGTATCAAAACAAACTATTTCTAAGTGGATTGGGTTTTGCATTGCTTTCTGTTATTCCCATCATGGCAAGGAGATTCCAGCTGGGATTAGGCCTCATTCCACTAGGGCTACTGCCACTTCAATAGCTTTTTGAGGGGTGGCAACCAAGGATATTTTGGAGGCAGCTACTTGGAGTTCTGTGCATACTTTCTCTAGGCATTATCACCTGCCACTTTACTCTAAGTCCAGGGCTGGTTTTGCCACTGCTGTTTTGCAGGGCATTTTGGCAGCTCCTGCTTCCTTGTAGTTAGCCATCCTCCCTTACCTCTGCTTTGGGATTCTACCCAAGTGTTAGGACTGCAGCAATGTAAGATGAAGAACATAGTACAGTTTTGTACCTACCATAAATGTAGATGTTCGAAGATCCACATCGCTGCATTTCAATTTACCTCCCTCCTTCCCTCTGTAGTTAGAGGCGGTTGTGTGGGGTGGGTTGTACATTTTGTGTATATTGTATATATTGTACATATAGTTAGTGCAGGGGTGGTTGGTTGGTTGTTTGCTGTCTTTTGGTTTTGACCTTTATTTTTAGGGTCTTCTGACATCTGGGGCAAGAAAAGACTGAGGATATGTCGTCGGTCATGCGCATTTGTACCCTGACGTCCTGACGTCAGTCAAATGCGCCCTGACCGACGTCAGCCTTATACTTTGATATTCGGGCCGACCGAGGACAGCGGACTACCCAAGTGTTAGGACTGCAGCAATGTGGATCTTCGAACATCTACATTTATGGTAGGTACAAAACTGTACTTTTTCTGCTTTATGATTTTTTAAAATAATATGCCCATTGATTTAAAAAATAAATAAGCAAGTTGTGAAGATATGTGAAGGCTGCCAGCCTAGCTAGATAGAATTTTGTAAATATTTCTGTCATTTGTAAATGTTAATATAAGCCACAGGCTTGTTCTCTTAAATGTGAAAAGACTGTATTGGATGTTGAACTGCAAAAAAAAAAAGCTGATAAGTCAAGCATTTTATGACTGTTTTGATCTCAGGGCTCGGAGCCGTGGTGTCTGAACAGCAGAGTCTTTCTGTTGTTTTGAGACTAGAGTTAATTGCTAGATTTTACATATTTAATGTCTTTAATTGCTGTCGTTTCCTGACCAGGTGCAAGCTTACTAAGTAATGTAGAGTTTCTGTTAGCCTGGGAAACCAGACAATTGTTAAGAATGATATCATCTAAAATGAGTCAGCAGGATGTATTATCGATTTAAAGGACTTTCTCGGAGACAGAGAGGGAGAGAGTATTTTGCATTTGTCTTCAGAACTGACCACTCACCAGCACTTGCTTTGCTCTGTCTGTATGTAAGTAGGATCTTAGACTTTAGTGTTTCTCTAAAGAAAAAGAAAGTAGTAAGTTTAGACTAGCTGCTTTCTATATTGATGTCAGAACTATTCTACAGTATTATTTTAAACATTTTCCTGAAAATCTCTGAACTCTTGACTAACACTGTGTAGTAAGAAGTATTGTCTTGTGTTTTTTTATTATTTATTATTAAATATTTTTAAACCTTTCAATTGTGGCTGTTTTGTGTAGAGACAATTTAAGCTCTAGAGTGCATTGCATGTATATAGTGATACTGTCCAAGTCACTCCAAATTAGCCTTGCTGCTCAGTCACACTTACCATTTAGGTAATAATATTGCACAGTAATAATTGGACACCCTTTGGTAAGGGCCTTTTTAGTAGCTGATAAGTAAGGGTCCTCGTGGCAGTGATTACTACTTTATAGCCTGGACAGAAGGGGCACAGCTAGTGAACCTGTGCCAGCCTTCCCCAGGAGTGTCTGTGTGGTTGTATGTAAATCATATCTGTGTGTGTGTGTGTGTGTGTGTGTGTGTGTGTGTGTGTGTGAGTGTGTGTGTGTGAGCTACTTGGGCAAGGACACGAAGCACTGGTTGGGCAGAGAGAGTGCTAGGAGGACTTAGCTTGGGACCCTGGCTAAGGACCCCACTCTGTAGCTGTGCTAGTGGGAAGTCTTATTGGGGATCTGGAAAGAAAGGAAGAAACTAGCCCCAGACTGATTGTGATCTATGTATGCTCTTAAGGGAAGTTGTACTTTACTGTGTGTGCATTTGTTATCCTTCCCAATGTGGACGCCCCTCACTGGTGTTAGTGTTGAGGATTGAGGCTCCTTGATTACAGGGCCAGTGCACGGGCGTCACACAAGTAAATAATTCTTTAAACAAAAGTTGCATAGTTGTGTAGTTCCATAGTATCAGTGATCAGTGACATTAAACAAAGTCTACTGATAGTTTGTATTTGTATATATGTACCTGAACATGTATATCTGCAAAATGTGGGTCAGACACCTCTGTTTAATTGTTTCAGAGCAAGAGGATGTCTACACAGAGAATTGCTGTTATACAACAGACTCGTTTAAAAAAGTAATAGCATTTACATCACTGAGCAGGTTGCCATATTCTTGTGGTTGAATGACACTCTCAATGAATATACACATTTATTAAATGTATGTATTTTTTCAAAAGTTTTTGCTCACACACAGGATTTCACTGTGGTAGATGTAACTTTTTGTTATGTAGCATTCTTTATTTACTATACAAGAGAGTTGTTGGATCTGCTATAGTGATGTGTCTGTGTTTAAATGGTTGTCAGTGTGCTAAGTAGGGCATTTCTGGCAAGCTTAACGCAGGTACAGCTTGCAGTAAGTGGACAAAAGTGTGTTGTAGTTGGGGATTTGATAGCTGGTGTGAAGGTCAAAAGTACACAGTGTGTTTGTGTGATGACTGTGTTTTGAGTGTAGTGTTGTGTGATTTTTGTCTTTTAGAGTTACTGGTCGAAAGGTTGTGGTATGTACTTAAAGGCAGGAAGTGCAGTGTGTGTGTGGTCAGAAATATGTAGTGTGTCTGTATAGCTTATTGGGAGGGTATTGTGTGTCAGTATCATTGATTGATGGCATGCAGTGTGTGTGTGTGTGTGTGTGTGTGTGTGTGTGTGTGTGTGTGTGTGTGTGTACAAGTAGTGGTTGTAATGTAGACTTGGGAGAGTGTGATCAATGGTGAAAATCATGAAGTGGGTGCATGTGTGTGTTTAGTGGTAGAAAATGCATTTTGTATTTGTCAGTGTGTGTGAGGTGTGAATTAGCTGTGTTTGCTGGAGTTATTTTTGTATGGCACAGCAGTAGCATTGTCGCCTGACAGCAAGAGGTTCTCTAGTTCGATTCTCTGCTGGGGTACATTGTGTGTGGAGTCTGCGTGTCCTCCTTGTGTTCGTGTAGGTTTCCTCTGGTTGCTCCAGTTTCCTCCCACAATTCAAAGACATGTGTCTGGAGCATTTCTTCTCACTGAAAATTGGCTTTGTTCCAAGTCAGACTTTCCCAGTAAACAAATATTAAATAAATAAATAATACGTTTCAAAGGTTTGTGGGATGGGTACTGTGTGAAATGGTTCATGACACTACGTATTCTAAGTGGCACTTACCCCAAGATTAGTGTGTTACTGGGGTTAGTGATAACATTTTGGGAGAGGGAGCTTGATTCCCATGTTAGAATTTTTTTTTTATGTATTTTATGTGTTTCACTGAGTGGGCATAGACTTGAGTAGGGTTAGTTTGCAGACGGCTCAACGGTAGCATAGTCTCCTCGCAGTAAGACGTCTGGTTCGATTCTTGGCTGGGGTGCCTACTGTCCGGAGTCTGCATGACCTCCATGCATTCATGTGAGTTTCCTCCCACGTCACAAAGACATGTATCTATAGCATTTCTCCCCAGGCCTCTGCTGAAAGTTGGCTTAGTTCCAAGTCGGACTTCCCTGGTAAACAAATTTTAAATAAATAACTATACTGGGTCAGTGTTTCTTTGTTAATGAGATGGTCCTTGACTAGTTTGGCATTAATGCGAAAGACCACGTCCATTGATAGTCAGCATCTGTCAGTCCGTCAGTCAGTTGCTCGGGCAGTCATACTTCATTTACCCAGTGCAAATGGAATTTACCCACTCTGGCTTTGCCCTTAAACCTGCTTTAAACCCACACATCTCATCTTTCAGTTTATTTTCAAGAATACCCCTAATTTATTTGTTAAGATTGTGCACTGCCACTTTAAAAAAATATGTTTGGTTTTTGTGTCGAGAAATGTGGATCACACTTGGTGAATGGTGGACTACATTACAGTTGTTACTCAGAATTTGCATATACTGTATGAAGTGCCATTAATATGCTCTGATATCAGGAATCAAGACAGGTTTATTAAGCAAATTTCTGCCATCTGAAGCTTTTGCTAAGCAGCCCTATGTGCTGTTAAGAGAGGGTCTCATTCTGGGGATTAACAACAGACACTGACAGCCAACACATAATTTGTGGCAAGAAGTAAAAGAGCTTTAAAAGCTGTTACATACTATGGAGCTTTTGCCTGTCCCTTGTTTTTTACTTATTTATTTATTGGTGGGGGGGAGGGGTAGAGTGGAGCCTTCCTTTTTAGATCTTCATTTGCGTAGTATATATGAATGGAATTTCCATGGCGTGGCACCTTCTGTCACTGAGCTGTGGATTACCGACTTTGCTGGTGTTTTTGTGCATTTAGTGGATTGGGTTTAGATCAGCTGTGTTAATTAAGTGTAGTGGCACATGGTGAGTTGTACTATTGTTATAACTGCTGCATTTTTTTTTATCTTAGCTAGGGTGGGGCTCCTGCATTTCATCTTGTTCCACAGTGGTCTCTGAACCTACAACTGAACTCTGTAATCAGTTCATTTAGTCTGTTTGTAGGACCTTTCTACTCAGTCTTTGTGATAGCTCAGCACCTAGTTATGTGCTAAATATCTGATGACTTGCTAGTGTCTGTTGGCATGGGCTTACAGTTTCCTTTATCACAGTCTGTCGCCAGCCTGCTTACTTTAGGAAATTTTGAGACCCTAGTAACTGCCTCATGCTTACTGACAATCATCTACTGTTGTCTTTCATGTGAAACAATTTGTGAGAGGTTCAAATATTGGAATAGCTCATTTAATCCATATAGTAAGCAATTTAATGCTGCATTATTGCAGTCATCTAAAAATACACCCGCTTATACAAAGTTGTTAAATCATTACTTAAGCTTGCTAGTTCCGATTTAAACAAATCTTAGCCCTGTAATAGTCATCACTCTAATTCAGCCACACTTAAATCTTCATCCAGATCTAAATTGAGTCACCATAGATGCAATCCTACACCTTGTAAGAACTCCTGAGGTTGAAAACACATGATAATCTACTAGTAAGAGTATACTTTGTATTTAAACACAATAATGCAACAAATACCAGATTAAGCAAAAGTAGAGTCACAATCAGCGGTCTGTCTTTCAACAGGATTTGTGATTTGGCCGTAACCCTTAGGTCCCATTCACCTTCTATATGAGCATGGTCTTGTTGTTGCCCACATTGTGTTGAATGATCTCCTCTACAGGTAATAGTTGTTCAGCTAAGGCATTTGTCTGAGGCAGGCAAGACACTTATCTTGAACAGTATATTTTCTTCCACAAGAGAAATGTGCTAGTTTCAATCAAAAGTAATTGGTTTTAGCAATTAACTGGTATCATTCTGGGAAGGGGGTACCAATTATTGTCTGCATGAGATGTAATGCTTGGCAGTCTGGCCTGCTTTGCCAGAAACAGCTTTCACCCTCACCCCCTCAATGATTTCACTTACTGGTTAACACTTTGACTGCCTCCACAGTGCCTTTTTGAATTTAAGGTTCTTGTATGAAATGTTCAATCACAGTAGCAGTAAGTCTAATTTAGAAGCTTTCCTGACACTAGAGCACATCCATATATGTGTAGTTAAGGAAACACCATTCCCTTGTCCTGATAGCATTGCCTTAGTATCAGGATACTGCAGTTATCACTTATTCATACTGTCTGTAGTGGCAGAGGAGCATCTGTTTTTATCCATTCTCATATTAAGTAATGCCTAATATTTTGAGATTCTGTTTCTGGGCTGCTTTACATCTTGCTCACATTTAATAATGTCAGCTATTGCATCATTGCTGTCTATAAACCCCTTTCAATGTCAACTAAGGACCACTTTAGTTACCTTGACAGGTTGGATTCCATGTATACTGATCCCAGTACCCTAACTTTGGGTGATCACAATTATATTCACATCACCTGGCAGTACCACCAATACATATGCCCAGTGTTTTCTAGATTTCATTAATACTAATTCCCTGGATCACATTGTCCAACTGCCCACAAGAAGGGATAAATTAGATGACTTTGTCCTTATGAATATCGCCCTCTGCTTGCACACCATCTAGTCTCATATCCTCCCTATTCATATTTGACCACTATACAGTCATATTTGCATTGAGGTTTTTGTACTAGCCAATCTATAAATTCAACTAGAGAGACTATCCAAATTAAATTAAAACCACCTTTTCCTCTGATAACTCTTGTACTTACACATAATTGTGGTGGGAATTTCAAAATCAAACTCCCATGGTAGAATTCTCAGATAAGCAATCTTTATAATGGGAGAAAATAATTATATAATTCTTATAAAATGTTTTCTACCCTTTTTCAATTTCTCCAAATCTTTTGGGTTTCTAATACCATGACGGGAATGGACCCAATCCTAAGCCAAAGTATAATTAAAGTTCATGAAATTAGTAGTGTTTCAGTCTTTGATGTCAGCCAGAAGTGCTCTTCGCAGCACCCGCAATGTACCCAGTAATGACTCCTCCTGCAATTCGTACAGAGTTACATATATTGGTAGCATATCTAAATACGATTGTAGATTATTTTTTTATAAGACCCATTGCTCCTACTATTACTGGGACTGTTTGGGTATCTTTATTCCACAGTGCTCTCGTTTCTGCCTTCAAAACCTGATATTTTATGACTTTCTGTCGCTCTCTATGCAAGACACTGTAGTCACTGGGTGTTGTCTTCTTTTCATGGACCACTATGTCTGGTTTTCTAGCATCTGTCTTTTTTCACTTTAAAATATTTTATTTGTTTTGATAAGTCATTTAATCATACATGAAAACCAAAATCGAAACATTTTTTGATTGCATTTGTAAGATAGAAATAGTCCATGAAATTGATAATGGAAATGTTTAACCATAATAAAAGAAAAATAAAAAAGATAACACAAGAAAGAACAATCTAACATCAAAATCTAATATAAAACTATTTAGAATGGTGCCTATAAAAACAAATAAACAAATAATATTTTTTCTGCAGTAAAAACCAAACGGTGCTGGCAAGAGTTACCTCCAACAACAATGAAATGAACAGTAAAAAACAAAGCAGGAGGTAGCAGCCACGGCTATGTAGAATAACAGCTTTATTAGTAAAAGGGGTGAGCGCTTTTGTGGCACCAGCCACTTCATCAGACAATCAAAGAACAGTAAAACACAGTATTTCCAAGATGAGGGTATGATTATGTCTTCTTGCTTTAGTGTATACTTTTAAACGTAGGGATAAAGATTGTCTTGTCAATAATTTATACATTTCTGGTAATATATTATCAGGTCCAGGAGCTTTATTTGTTTTAAGCTTACTGATTTGTGATTTAAGTTATGTCATAGTAATAGGTTTATTAAGGTTTTCTATTTGCTCTTGTGTTAATCTAGTACGTATGTTTTTATTAATAAATATTTTAATCTTATCTACTGGAGAAATTGGGGGATTTGTAGAATTAAATATGTTATAATGGAGTATAAAGGCTCTTAATATATTTAAATAGGTAACTTTACTCTTAGTATGAAGATTATAAATGTATTTTATTTGCTTAGATTTAATGATTTATTTTTTAGTTCTGTTTGCTAATTGCCTTTTATTAGCAGGATTCATAGAATACGGATTTAATTTGATTCTTTCTAGATTAATCATAGTTTTATTATGAAGTATCTCAGAACATTTATTATTAGTTTGAACAAGTTCTGTTATTAAATCAGAATTTCCTTTTTGTATTTCCAATTTGAATTTATCCAGTTTATTTTGTAGGTCCATCATGTCTTTGTTCCATGTTTTCCTTTTATTAATATACCTAGATAGTACTCTACCACATATATATGCTTTTAGGGAGTCCCAAATGTAAATTTCTGATATATCTTTAGTTATATTCATTTCAAGAAAAGGTTTTATTTCATTTATATAAAATTCTTTAAAGTCAGCTAAACTTGTTATATATGATGGTATTCTAGTAATGGGTATTGATTAGGGCTGTACTGAATAGGGGGGTTAACATTATTCGTCTGAATACAAATAGTTGTACCAACTATTCAGCCAAATACGAATATGAATAGTTGTTTTAGTCAAGTCATGAGGTAAACTAAGCACTAAACAAAATAGTTAAACAGCAAGTCAAGTTTTGCAAACTGTTCTGTGCTGTGTTCGGCTGTCTGTGCACTATGACGAGGGCTAAAAGGAAGAAATTGTTATTGTACATAATCATATACATACATTTAACTCACCACAAAATCAAAAAAAACACAACGGAGCCATGACCAAATAGCTGTTAAAGCTTTTTACTGATGTTGCCAAATAGCTGTCAAACTTTTTACTGATGTACATTTAACTCGGGGATACTGCATTAGCTTTCAAAAACACCAATCGTTCCATGTTGTCAGCATTAAGACAGTTTTTTGTTTCACTGAAGGTATCACCAGCCCTACTAAAAAGACGTTTATTTGGCACACTTGTAGGTGGTGCGGAAAGGTAGCGCTTAGCCGTATGACACAATGTTGGAAATCTGGACATGGTCATTTTTCACCAATTCAGTGGGTCAGTGTCTCTCAGAACACAGGGTTCTTTCAGAAAATTGCTCAGTTCTGTTTCTATGGAGACAGAATTATCACTGTTCAGTCCCCGAACAGGCTGCAACTGATCCCAAGGTGACCAAAAGTTTTCTGATGCTGTCTTTGTCTTTTTTGTTGGTGGTTGTTCATTCACTTCAGTCATTTCAGAAACAACTTCAGATGGCTGATTTGTAGGCTGAATTGACATTGGCTGACACAGTAACAATGTCTGTTTTGGCTTTTACCTGCTGCACAGGTGTCAAGAAATGCAGCTTGAAGCGTGGCTCCAAGCCGGTCAAAACTGCGTAAATGCCATTTTCATACAAGTCGGAAAATCTCCTTGTTAAGGATGTTATTAGTTCGCTGACTGTCTTTTTGATTCCATTATCAGGGACAGCGTTTTGCTGGATTTGTCATCACATTCAGCAACGTACATAGGCACAGCTCTCTTTTGCTCCAACAACTGATCCAACATCTGATACGTTGAATTCCACCTGGTGACAACATCCTGATGAAGCTGATGTTTTGGTACACCGAGTTCTTGGATGGTGTGAAGGCATGAGGTAGTGCTTGAAGAGTGTCAAAAATGTCCCACAATCTTCCGTGACAATGTTATCAAGTCAGCAACAGATGGCTGTGTCAGAACTGGATCATTCAGATCCAGCTGCAGAGTGTGGGCAAAACAACTGACACTGGGCAAATCTGCGTCCGTAATGCTTTGACTGTGTTGGCACCTCCATCACTTAAGACCAGGTGGACATGTTCATTGTCAGTATTGCAGCGATTCATCATGTCAAGTAGAGGATCAGCTAGTTGAGACCCAGTGTGCTGTCCATCAAATTTTTGACAATGAAGGATGGCAGAGCTGCGTGCAAATGTGTCATCAATCCAATGTGCAGTTAAGCTCATGAAAGATTCTGTTGTTGTCTGTGCCATCCATGTGTCTGTGGTTAGGCAGAGAAATTGTGCTGGACATGGCCCCGCATTGTGTTGTACATCTCTGGTATGATTTTTTCAGTGAAGTATTTGCGGCTTGGTCGCACGTATCTAGGCTCAAGTACACCAATCAATTCTTTAAAGCTTCTATCATCAATAATTGAGTATGGCAGTCATTTTTGCGATGGCACAATGTATATTGTTCACCTCAGGACTATGAATGTGCCATGTTTTTTTCTTGCCAATCATGTCGCTCAGTGTTTGCTGAACCTTGCCAGTCTGCTGAGCGTCAGACGTCCCACTTGCTGTTGCTGCTTTCTTGTTAACGACTTTGTTGCTTTCCTCAGGATGCTTATAGGACAAATGATTATTTAGTGAAGATGTTGTAAATTACTTTGCTGATCCACCTCCGTGAGAGATGACTGCTTTGCACAACTGGCACATCATTTCATCATCACATATCTTGAAATAATTCCAAATTGGACTTCGCTTATCCATCAGTGAACTACCCAAATGTAAACTTCACTTAAGTTACAGCTATAATACGATCATACAAAAATAAGCTACAAGGTAACACAGTGTCATTAATATGCTGATGACTGTCTTGTATGTCAATAAGCTCACTGGCGCAACCAACGGCCTAGCATGCACAGGGATAAAAAGATCTAACATGATGCCAGCCACCTCCCTTCCATACATTCCACCACAGCAGGTAGGTAAAATCTTACTGGTACAACGTTACGGAATACAGACAGCCCACCAGTTGACATGGACCATGCTGCCACTACAGCTACAGACTGGCTGCACTAGTGAGCTTACTCATGTACAGAACTCTATATACAGAGATAAGCGGACATGTGACCACTATTCTTATTCGGTCTAAGCGCCACTGTTCGGCCGAATGCGAATAGACTATTCGGCCTGCTATTCAGAACCAAAGCAAATATTCGGTACAGCCCTAGTATTGATTGTATAGGGTCAAGTTCCATTTCAAATATTAATGTGTTCTCTGATAAGGGGCAAGTTATAACTTTAAACCCTTCTAATTTTGTTATGAAGTCATTTGATATGTATACTCTATCTATTCTAGAGTTAGTTTTGTGCCTATGTGAGTAAAAGGTAAATAATAATGAATTGGGATCAACAAATGTATTAATATCTTTAATAATTGCTGTGCCTATAGATTTCCTTAGATCTCTTGATGTGGAAGATTTTTTTCTTTTACATTTTGTATCAGTATCTTGTTCATCCATAATACAATTAAAATTTCCTGCCAATATTAAACTACCTTTTGTAAGGTGAATTATTTCCTCAAGATGCTGGATTACTGTTTTAATTCCAACTCCCAGAATCCAGTTTATATTTGCTAGTGTATAAATGTTCCTATTTATTTCAATTGATGCCAAACAAAACATTCCTGATGAATCATTATAAGTACTTATTATTTTAGGAGCAAGCAATGTATTTCTAATAATATAGCTACCCCTCTCTTTTCCTGTTTAAATTAGGAGGTCACCCACAAAGTATAATTATTGGAATTTAATTTGTTCCTGTCTTCATCTAAAAGGTGTGTTTTTTGAAGAAATACCAAATGAGGATTATGTAAATGTATGTATTTGAACAGACTTTTCCTTTTAATACTGTTATTTAAACCATTGACATTAATTGACAAGCATTTTATGTTTTTAATGTAGATCTAGGGTTATATAAAGGTATACTTGTATAACTTCTGAAAATTTAAATATGTTATTGGAGAAGATGTATTCTGCCATACTAGTAGGATAAATATATTTGTAAAAGGCACCAAATATTCAAAAAACATAAAACTTCCAAGTTTATAACTTTTATGAATAAATTCAACATTCAACAGAATGAGGTATAAAACCTCTTGCCTGAATAGTTTAACTACCCAAGCAAACTCTTTAACTATCACTATTACGTACATACAAGTGCTCACTACCTAATTGCTTCCTGTAAATGTGTTAACTTTGTTACAAAATGTTTTAAAATTCAGCCTATGTCAAGCTGTAAAAACTTTATAAAAAGTATATAATCTCCAAAAAAAAAAAATCTGTATTAGATTTTTCTTTTTCCCCCTTCTTTTTCTTTCCTTTTTTCCCCTTTTCCAAACTTTTCTCTTGTTTTTCCTCTTTTAGTTTAAGCTATTTGATTATATATTTTAATAACAATCTACGCTCCTGAATAGTGTAAGGAAACTATCATAACAATAAGCTAAAATTATAATACACGCATCAAGTTATCATAGACTTAAATTTTCAATACAAATTAATTGACTTGAATTAGTTTGAATAATGCATCACACATAGAATATAAATCATATTTTTCTGCTAAGACAACATCCATAGTGATAATTTACATAGCATATAGTTCAAAATAAATATGCATAAATATAAAATATGATCTTTGTTAAGGTCATATTCAAAAGTATTTAGAGTTAATTCAGATTATAACTCTTACACTGGTACATTATCTCATATTTAATTGTGGCCAATTAAGGCCATTCCAATATTTATTGGTAAGAAAGTGATTTCAGCGTATCTCATACTCTTTAAGCACTACTATTTGAAGGTGTGTCTGTTTACTTTTCTTTTTGACTCACCCACTCTTACCGATCCTTTGTGTCAGTTTAGGCTTCCTGCTCCTTTCTCCCACAGTACCCTATACAAGTGATGATAACTGTGCTACATCCCCATTTTCTGTGTTTTGAGTTCTGGGATACATGAGCTTTGTGTCTGATTCTCAAGGTGCATAGCGATCTTGGTGCTTTAGTATATATGCATTTGTGCTGTTGTCTTATTTAATAATGTTCACTACATTTCAGACTGACTACATCCATAGCATCTGCCCACATTACAGATAGAATAGGAATCATGGCTTTCTGCTAAGACAACATCCATAGTGATAAGTTACATAGCATATAGTTCAAAATAAATGTACATAGATATGTAATAGGATCTTTGTTAAGGTCATATTTAAAAGTATTTAGAGTTAATTCAGATTATAACTCTTACACTGGTATATCATCTTGGATTTAATTGTGACCAATTAAGGCCATTCCAATATTTATTGGTATGAAATGTATATGTATATATGCTTAGGGTATGTAAGGCTAGGTTAATATCCGGTCATGTGAGGGTTATGTCTCAATCAAGTTTTCCATCCTTGCTCTGCATGATGAGTGATTTCAGCGTATCTCATACTCTTTAAGCACTACTATTTGAAGGTGCGTCTGTTTGTTTAGTTTTCTTTTTGACTCACCCACTCTTACCGATCCTTTGGGTCAGTTTAGGCTTCCTGCTCCTTTCTCCCACAATACCCTATACAAGTGATGTTAATTGTGCTGCATCCCCATTTTCTATGTTTTGAGTTCTGGGATACATAAGCTTTATGTCTGATTCTCAAGGTGCATAGGCATCCTGGTGTTTAGTATATATGCATTTGTGCTGTTGTCTTGTTTAATAATGTTCACTACATTCAAGACTGACTACATCTATAGCATCAGCCCCCATTGATATCATTTCCTGAAACCTAGGTCTTCTTGTTACTTTAATTATCAGATTTATACCCTGGCCAGTCTTTGTATATTCTAGCTTATGCCTTTATGTTTTGCTTGGGTTGGGCCATGGTAATGATAACGCTAATTTTCTTTGCTTGTTTTTAATGTACCTGCTTGTCTTTCATTGGGAGCTAGGATTCTGTATTTATGCAATTTAAATCGGCTCTTTATAAACCTTGAGCCTTTTATCTTATGCCTGCTCTACAGTAAGGATTGTTCTGCTATAGATAACATTATTGAGACTCTGATTTACTTTCTGCAGTGTCTGACATTTAAAATACTGTATGCAGAGTCTGTATTAAAACATTTGTAAGCCGTTATAATCTTATTAATGTTTGCAAATTGCTTGCATCATGATTTTATACTTTAAAGCTTCGAGCCATTCTGTATTTAACTTTCTCATTGTTGCCCTTTGACCTGGACTTTGTGATCAGTCAAAGAGTGCCAGAAATAGTCAAACAAGTTTGTATAATGATCAAATAACAGTACTGTTCCACTGGGAAGGAGAGAAGCACCTCGTGGGCATGGCGGGAAGATAGCTGTGTTCAAAAGTTGTCAAAGGGGAAGGTAAGGCTCATGCTCTTTCATTTAATTTAAGCGAGCTGCTAAGAACATTAAAAGAAAGGAAATAATCGCAAAATGATGCATCTTTTGTGGGCTAGAAACCGCCCAAAAGTGAAAGAGTGTCACGGGTCTTGCCCAGAACAAGTAAAACATCAAATATACAGAATTCATTGACATAAATATTATTTTATCTAATTAACCATACCATGTCCTGGACAGAAGGAAACAGTTATGTTGAGCCATATAGCATCTATAGTTGGTGAGTTCTTAGTACAAAAAACTCACTTCAGCAACTAAACACTCTCTTCCTGTTAAAATAAATGCATTCAACCCTAAACAGAGTCATAGAACATCTAGCATCTAATATTTAGTCTAATCAAGCAAGTGTAGCTGTCACATTTAAACTGTATGTGAATGTTATGTTATGAAAGTTTTTAGATTTGTATTACTTATGTAGGTACTTCATAGATAATAAGAGAAAGGTATTTGTTAGCTTTAAGGAGGTAAATTAATAACTGAAAAAGGTACCCATTTTAGATGAAGGCTTTCATAGTAGAAAATGTAGGTTTAACATTTTGACTCGTCATGTAAACATTTAAAAAGCATATATACCTTGAGTAATTATTGGTCCTTTAGTTTTTTTTTTCTTTTGTTCTACAGTTTTCCAACCATTTTTTTTCAGCAATTCTTTTTGGAGTATTATTTGTCCAGTCCATTGCCTCCACTTGATTCAAAACATTATTGTTGAATAAGCATTTTGTTGCTAATTCCACAGTCTCAAATGTTTTTATACCTTCTGGAAGGAAGATTTTTAGTCTTGCTGGGAATAATAGATGTGTTTTAAGTTTTCTTTTTTAAGTCTTTTATTAAAGGAAGGAATTCTCTCCTCTTAGAAACCACAGTTGAAGAGTAGTCATTGTCAAATCTGCTTAAAGCAGCTTGGAATTTAATAGGTGAATTTGCCTAGGCATTTCTTAGTATAAACTCTTTGTCCTAACTAGAAAATAGTCTTACGATTATTTATCTTGGTTTAGTTTTTGATGTAGAAGGATTTTCTGAAGCTGTTAATGATCTGTATGCACGCTCAATGCCATATGAAAGTGCTTTAGGTTGTTTCAGTATGGCAGGGATCCAGGATGTAAGAAATTGGTTAAGTTGTCTCCTTCAGTTTTCTCAGGTAGTCCATATATCCAGATATTGTTCCTCCTAGATCTGTTTTCTAGGTCATCTAATTTTTCCAGTAGATAGGTGTTTTGTTTTAATAAAAACTCTGCTTGGTGGTGTTCTTCTGAAAGTCCAGAGTCCATATCATTTAGTGATTGTTCCTTAGCTGATAGCTGTCCTTTTTGTTGCATAACTATTTCTTGACGCTATGCCAGTTTTGGGAGCATTTGTCCTTGAAAGTACCCTGTTTGTTATCAATCTTATCAGTTTTTAGTGGCAGATCCTGGATGTTTGATCACACACAATGCAGTTCCTTCTTTAGGGAAGACTCCTGTAATGAGCTTTTTTATATGACTCATTCAGAAGTGCTGATGGAATTTATTTTCTTTTGCTTAATTTGACAGGAATTTTTTTGATGTCAGGTAATAAAAAGTCCTTTGATATATGCCCCAAGGTATTAAAAATAATTGATAGTAGAATAATCTTCAATTTGTTTTGAAATTTCTGTCAGAAATAGTATTAAGATAAGACAGCTGAGAGACTATGCTGCTACCAGGTCACCATCTTGGCCATGCCCCCTAGCATCTGTCTTTTGAACTGGATGATCCCATGTGATGTAAACTTCATCATTTTCTATGATGCTTTGTGACTGATGTTTCCAGTGTTTTTCAGCAACTTTAGTACCATAATGTTTGCACAATTTCCAGTGCAACAATCTTGCCACGTTATTATGCCTTTCAGTATACAGTCCTTCTGCCATTAGTATGACACAACCAGCAGTGAGGTGTGCAACTGTTGCCAATTTGGTTTTACAAAACCAATATTTGTCTGTTTCTCCCACATGTTTAATGGACTTTGTGAACCAATGTGTACGCAGCCCACTTTCTTGGTCTGCCAATATTAACCTTTCATCTCTTGGTTTGAATTCGCCTCTCCTTAACCATTCCTAAAGTGCCTGATTCTCTGACCCCTGCTCCCAAGAAGTCTGATAGGTTTTACAGGGTGCCTGAAAATTGCACCCTTTTGTTCAGAAGTCCTGCTGCTGACCCCTCTATGGTGTCTGTAGCCTCTGATAAGCCATCTCAATTGCTTCCTTCATCCAAGTTACTACCTTCTGACAAGGGCAGCAGAACCATGGACAATACTGGATAAGAAGGTTTATACTTCTGCTACCCTACCTTTTAGGGCAACTAATTATCAGACCCATATAGCTAGGTATGTGTTAGCTCTTCTTTCTCAGGCTTGTCAGCTTTTTCTGATCTTCCAGACCCTGACAGTAAATCTTCTGCTTCTTCCTTGCTAGGGACTTCCTCTCAAGTAGTTTGTCATTCTATCCCATGTAGTTGTGGTGCAGCAAATGCCTCTTCTATGGCTGCTGCTTTTGGTTCATTAATGAGGTATTCTTGGCTTAGGCTTCAACCTTTACCTGATGATATTAAGGCTAAGTTAATGGATGCTCCTATGGATAACAAATTTTTTTGGGGGAAGCATCTGCTGATTTGTCTCTTCAGCACAAGGGAAAGGCCTTACAGGAGCTTAAACATGTGTTTGTTTATCCTGTACCTAAATTTCAGTGAACTACCCTTCTAAGCCAGCCTTTTGTTCATAGGCAATCTCGCCCTCCTGCTAAAGGTAAAAAGGGTGGTGGTTGTGGTTATCTACATGTTGGTTTTACTTTATTTCCAGCATACTGTATTTGTTTTGTTGCTGAAAAAAAAATATGCAGCAGTAACTTCAAGAGTTGTGAAAACCAGATAAATATTATGCCAGCATTCTGCAGGGAACAAGGCTTATAGTTACCCAATTATTACAGCAGTTACAAAGTATGTCCTCTCTAGATGTGTGTCTCCTTTAGTAATTTTGCAGAAAATTACACAGTTCATATGCGTATTTTGTCTTGAAACTGAAGACTGACGTCTAAATTGGCTGACATTTCCATGACAGAGAGATGGAGCTCGTGCAATTGAGGAATATTAAATGCTATATATTGTTTAGCATGTCAGTAAAACAACTTTTTTATTGAGTCGTGATATACTTAGGCTGGTACATTTATGGCATTTGTAAGATGAGAGTTTTTTCTAATAAAAAGTTTCATTAGGAAAAAAATACATTTCCTATGTTTATAAAATAGTCTTAATTTAAAAGCCTGTTGCGTCTTCATCTGCCATACGAGTGATAAACCCAATGAAATGATTTTCACAACTGGTAGCAGACTTAATCAATTAGACAGGCTGGTTTCTTATAGATCTCTAACTTTTGAATTCCAGGTAGATGAGAACTGATATGCTGAACAGCATGTGACTTTGAGTCCAGAGGCTGCAATGCAACTTACAGCAAGAAATGTATGACATAATAGTAGTTTAATACAGATGTCTGCTGACCAGGGCCAGCTGACAGCCCTGTCTTCGTACAGCAGTGATGGGTAGTGTGGAATGCATGCCCAGCAGCTTGAAAGAATGCAGGAAGTCTGAGGGTTCCAACACATGGTGTCCTGCTCAGGTACAGTGATGTTTAAGGGGAACATGGATGCACAACATCAGTGGTGTCATAGAGATGTTAGTGATGCTTAGATTGGAACAGATGCCTATCAGCATGAAAGAATATAGATAGCTGAGGGTTTCAAAACATGATAACCTGTTGGTGTGCAGTGATGTGTAGGGTGCCATGGATGCATAGTAGCAAGAAGGAATGTAGACAGCTAAGGGTTCTGCTACATGGTGCCAGGATGAAATAAAACAATGTACAAAAATAGCTTTCCGTGTTAGTTGATTCTATTGTTTAAAGGGCAGACTCGCATCTATGATCTCAAAGACCTAGGTTTAGCAATTGATCTGGACAGCAGAGTGTTCGCTGAGAAGAAATAGGAATGAATAACTGTTAGGTGCTGCCTTGCAGAGGAGGGAAATGGTACTGTCCACTAATGGGTAGGCTAGGAGAGTGCAGTTTTTAGACCATTTTTCCACCTAATCCAGTGGAATGGTGATGTGCCACTTTCATTGATGGCTGGGGTGGGTTATTCAGCTTATAGGCCAGATTTGTATATTGGGGCATTCAGGTGTCTGTGAAATACTGACATGAGAGTGGTCTGTGTATCTGCTGCTTAGTGTCATTCATTGCCTGCAACAGCATAATCAGAAATGATGCAGGCAGCCCTCAAGCCTTGACTGAATACCTAATATCCACTTCTTCTCCATAGTCCATTATGTATTTTGGAAACCCAGCAGCTGTAAGGTAGCTGGCTAGCAGGACATGGCAGAGGATGATGGAGGGACAGATTCATGGTGGAAAACAGGGAGCCACATTTCAGGTTAAGGTACAAAAAAGCAAGAAATAAGAATAGTAAGTTTTGTGCTGACTGGGTAGTATCACTATTCTCGTGACATAAAACAGACAAATTAGGAAGCAAAACACAAAATGGCAAGCAGTAAAGCAGGAAGCTGATCGCAGGCAACAGGACGAGCGTTTATTCAAATCTGAATACCACAACACAGTTAAAATCCAATAATTCAATAAAACATAAGCACTTTCATCCTGGTTTTTAATATTTGTAGTGTTTTTAACACACACATTCATATTTATATTTTATTTTTTATATATAACTTTTATTATATTTAAACCTACTATTAGTATGGTCAGAACTCAACTGAAGCAAACAGTGCAGCAACCATAAAAGTTCAACTAGAAAAGAAAAAGCATCAAATGCACTGTGTGCAAAATTCTGTCTCTGTGTCTTGGGAATTCACCTCTATTCAATGCTCATAACAGTCCACAACTTAAATAGGGACTCTCTGGTTAAAAAAAACACAATATATATTTTCCACAAATTGTTGTCAAACTTCCATTGCATTTTATGCCACTAAATGTGAGCATTTGTACGATAATATATGCTGTTGAATATCTAATACAGAAAGCTTTTTTCTAGATTGCTCACTGCAAAAAAAAAAATGACTGTGTAATTAAATGTATTTTTCCTTAACCTCGCAGCTGTCATCTCATTTTACAATCTATTAATGTGTATGCATGTTTTTATGCATATGTAGTCACAATAATAACTAAGATGTTTGAGGATGCTAGATCAGTGTCTCTGACTTGATTGAGTTTCTAGATATTTTGTTGGTATGGAAATGTATGTGATGTGTGTGATGGTCTGTGTGTGCATGTGCTTCGCTTGATGTTTGACATCTTGAGAGATTCTGTTCTTGCATTCTTATTCTCTTCAAAGTATAAGTGTATATGTATATATATATATATATATACTAGGGTCATGGTGGTCCTGACTTGGTCCTGATTTTTCTGTATATACTAACCTAAACCTGAAAGTTAAATTAATTTATTTTTATTTTTATTTTAATTTATTTTAATTGATATTTATTACTACAGTCATCTATCATTTTTTTTTTATTGTATGTTAGTATGTTGTTCTCATGGTTTTTTCAAATATGAATCAAACTGTGTCAAAACACTTTTAAATATTTACATTTCATACCATGTTCAAGTTATGTGTTTGTATTTTATTTAATTTTTTTTATTTATTTTTTTTTTTTTTTTTTTTTTTTTTTTTTGGAGTAAAAAAGCACTGACAAAGAATTTCAGGATTCAGGATCAGATTACTACAAAATAGTGCATAAGCAAATGACAAATAAATAAAATATAATTGTTAAAAAAAAAACATTCATTATAAACAAAAAAAAGCAAGAATACAATAATAAAAAGTGAAGTAAATAGGTATAAAAGTTTATTTTATACAACATGCTATCTTACACACTGTGTGAAAAATATATATATTAACAATGTATTTTTTTTATTTAACATTTTTTTTACCAGGAAAGTCTGACTTGGAACAAAGTCAATTTTAAGCAGAGGCCAAGTCAAACAGAAGAGAATAAGGGAAGGACTGAGTTATACAGGCTAGCCAGAGAATTTTAGTGGGTACAAAAAAAAAAAAATGAAGAATGAACATCTAAATGATATGTGAAGTGATTTATCATTGCATGTAAGATGCTCAGAGAGGTAATGTTTCAGTTGTGTTTGATTTTGTTGTAGTTTTTGTGTGTGTAATTACACTTTTACACTTTTTTAGCTACTTTGTAGTTGTACCTTCTTATCCTTCTATTAACTGAACACTTCAAAAGTACACTGGCAAAAAAGCTTAAAGGTTTGGAATTTGCATTTGCACTAAGACTAGTGCTTGTGAATGAATATATGGAAGGGTAAGGTACATAAAGTTTACTAGTGTTCTCATTCAACATTCAACACACAATTTGTCAGTGCAGGGACATTTTTTTTTTTAAAGAAATGTTTTTTTTTCATGACAAAACAAACCCACAATGAAACTGAATGACTACTTTTTTTGCCAAAATAATTGCTCCAGTCTGTAGAGATTTCAGTTGTTGTTTATGATGATAAAGTGTTTCAGATACAAAAATAATGGTTTTGTGTCACCATTACTGAAAACTCATAAAATGTTTTTGCCCTGTCATTTTAGGGCGTTAATTTTCCACACACTGCCCAAAATAGGGACTGTCCTGTATATGAGGGCCAGGTGATAACCCTTTGCACACATTACAGGTGCCACTGGGCTTAAGACTGCAACACAGTCACTCTTGCAGTTTTTCATTTATGGAACCCATATATTTACTTTCTCTTTCTGTGGTGGTCCAAAGGAGTTCATTTGGATTACATTGTCATCAGGTCATAAGACTGTATCCTTCTTTAGGTCTTTTTTTTTTCAACATTTTCTTTTTTCTTCATTTTTTTGCACTAAAGAAAAAGATAATATAGTTTAATATTAAGTTTAAGGCATAGAGAGCCTTCCCAAAGTACATGCCAGTGTTTTTTTTTTTTGTTTTTGTGACTTTAGTAAGTGTTCAAACCAATGTGTGTGTGTATGTATGTGTGCTGTGTAGACTATTCAGCATGTGCCATACTGACTGAGCATTTATTTCATGTAAATAAGTATGTGAAGCATTGATCCCATTGCACCATAGCCACCCCCCCTGTCTTGTTGTCCACCACACCCATCAGCTGTCTCTCCAGCCCCTTTGATTTGAAGTCACCAGCCGCCACTGTCCACAACACCTTCAATGAAACCAAGTAGAAGTGAACAAAAGTTTATTGTAATGCCAACAAACAAAGAATGGTTAAGCGCTTTCACTTGAATAAAACAAGCTTCCTCAGAACACCATAGCTTGCATCACAGTTGTTTAAATAACTTTTTGGCGCCAAAATTCAGTTTGAAATTTTAAAGCTATACACACATCCTTGACCATTGTTCTCTATTCATAAAATATTAAATAATATTCATATTATTTCTAAAAGAAATGTTACATATAATATGTGTTGATAAAGTGAACAAGTTAAAAAACTGAAAAAATGTTAACAAAAACATTTACATTTAGATCATATCAAAACATGTTTAAAAACATATAACAATATACCTAATAGATAGTTCATTTTAAGACCAATAGTGGTTTGACAGATACAGTGTCATTTAAACCTGGTATAGTGGAAGCATCCGTATATATTTTCCACCAAAATTCTTTATATAATAATAAATTATTAAAGTCACATTATACAAAGCATTTTTTTCATCCTTCCTTCTGATGCTATAAAGGTGAGAGTATATATGTTTATTTAAACTCCTTTGAGTCTTACCTATATAGAATCCTGAACATGTTCTACAGATGGCAATGTACACCACCATTTTAGTTGTACAGTTGCCCCCACGGAATTTAATTCTAGTGTGTTTATAATTATCCAATTTCACACTGTCTCCCTGAAATATAGTGTGACATTGTTTACATGCCCCACATTTTGCAGTTTTCATGTATTCTGTCTTCTTAATAAAGATACCCTTCTCTAAAATAGATTTTATGTTGGCCCCTACCTTATAAACAAACCTTGGGCATTCACCTAATGTGGGTGCTATATCTTGATCAGCAGATATTATATGCCAGTTGTTCATTAAAATCTTCTTAACTTTACCTGAATATATGCCAAATTCCAAAATGCAAGATTTACCAAAAATGCAAGTTTCAGACTTCATATCATGCAATGTATCCACAGTCGAAACAATAGCTGTCCTATATTTTTCACCCAACAAAGGCTTGTACTGGTTACCCCATTTCCTCACAACATAATTACTTACATTTTCCATAACTCTAACGTCATAGCCTCTGTCCTTAAATAAGGACGTAATAAATTTCACCTCATCCAACATGTCCTCATACCGTGAGGTCATCCTAACTGCTCTAATAAGCTGACCCTTATATATATATTTGTGAATTGTTTCTTCGGATGGTAGCTAGAATATTCCAAATAACTATTCGAAAAAGTGTTCTTTCTATAAATTTTGGATTTAAACTCATCCCCTGTTTTTGACACAAATGTGTCTAAATAAGCCACACCTTCGTGACTGCTAGAGGAGGTAAATTTTAAAAAATTACTGCTACTATTGATGTATTGTAAAAATAATGCTAGCTGTTGTTCTCCACCATCCCAAATCAAATATATGTCATCAAGGTATCTGACGTAATATTTTATGTATGTCATAAAGTGACTATCTAAAATAGTCCTCTCTTCCCATTCAAGCATGACCAAGTTGGCGTATATGGGAGCACAAGCTGCTCCCATAGCTACGCCTTTGATCTGCTTGTAATATTCTCCCTCAAATATAATGTAATTATGTTCGAGAACCAGGGACAACATATCCGTAAGAAGACAGATGGTGTCCCATTGGATATCTGTATGTTTTCTTATGCTCGTAGCAAAAGCTGATAGACCATCTTCTTTTGGTATACAAGAAAATAAATCTATGACATCAATAGTCACAAATATCAGATCTGAACTGGATAGGTAAATAGGATACTGTTTCAGAAAATCCCATGAATCCTTAGCTATATGTGGAATAGTGGTGTATATATGTTTCAAATAGGTATCAATAACCTTACCTATATTAAACGTCTTAGACCTACTCCCTGATATAATGGGTCTAAAGGGTGTTTCATCTATATTCTTGTGAATTTTAGGAATACCCACTATAGAAGCTAATACAGGATGTTCAACCTTAATATAAGTATAGATGTCATTATTGATCCTGTTATCTAGTAAGTATTCTTCAATACATGTGTCTATTTTTCTATACCCTATGTTGATCTCATTCAAGGACAACATAGAATAATTTCCAGAATTGTGTAGTATTTCATGTATCTTACAAGTGTATAAAAAACTATCATAGATGACTGCGCCCCCCCCCCCTTATCTGGTTTCATGATTCTGATGTTACTAGCACATCTTAATTCCTGTAATACCATGCTCTCTTCTTTTGTTAAATTGGAACTGATCTGATGTCCATCGATTTGTCTATCCAACTTGTAAATCTGTTTAGTCACTACTTTATCAAAGATAGAAATGGTGGGGTGCATGGGGGGTATATATGTACTTTTCTTTTTGACTACTGGAATGAATGGCTCGGCATGAGAAGTGTCACCCACTGTTTTTTTATCTTTAAATAAAATAGCCAGGTTAAGCTTTCTCACAAATCTTTTTATTTCACAAATACAGTCCACTAGATTGAATCTCTTAGTGGGAATAAATTTAATCCCCTTAGATAGTAAATCAAAGTGTCCAGTATTTAAAATGTAGTTAGTATAGTTGTATATATTAAAGTTCCTATAGGTGTAAGTAACACCATCCTGTAAGATGCCTACATTATTATTACTGGACTCACCTATTGTCTCAGTAACAACTGAACCAGAATTTAACGTGGGGTCTTGGATATGGATGGTAGTGTGAATCTCTTCTGTAACCCCTCGTCCACTTTTTCTCCCTCTCCTTGTGTTTTCTGTATAAAAAATCAGAGTTAGCATTTCCATCAGAACTAGATTGTTTGTATGTATTTACAATTCCTGTCTTTTGATCCCCCCTCACATACTTAGGGTACTTACTATGATCTTTTTTCCCATACATATGCTGTACCTCTTTTGTATTGGTCCAAGTCCCTATATAGTTTTTTCATCTTACGTTCATATATTTTTGAAATATTAGATTCAGCATAGGAGAATTGTTTGACATACAAATTCTCCCACTGAGAAAAAAAGAAGTCATTTTTAATCAAAGTGTTTAATTCTTCCACCTCCTTAATTAAATAAACCAGCTTCTCGTCATTAAATTTCATCAACACAGACATATACTTAAAACCACATTGGTCAAATAAACTATTAAAATCTGACAACATTTTCAGTAATATTCACACCCATAGGTAATTTAAAAAATCTAAGTCCCATCGGGACTACCTTTAACTCTATACATCTGGAAAGATAGGCATTGTCCAGTTTAATACTGTTAATTAGAACCAACTTTTTACCCAAATCATATATAAAATCCTTTAAGGTACCTTTAGACTTCTCCTTTGAAGTGTGTCTTTTGTCACTGATCTCTGCAGTCGGAGCAGTGTCAAAATAACAGTTCTTTTCAATAAATGTTTTAAACAGATCTGAATTTACATGTTTCAAATGTTTACTTTTGCTGTGCCTACTGACATCAATATTGTCCATCATACCATTGTCAACAGTGTCAATATTAGTGTCCATACCCTTTGCTGTAGTACCATCTGTATCCAAACCCTTTGCTGTGGTACCATAAGTGAAATGTGGCTTCATTCTTTTAGGCTTAGTGCCTATACGATAAGCTTCTTCATTAACATCACCAAATGAGAAATCAAATGTGAAGTCAGGAGTACCAATTTTACTACTACTCCTTTGAGAGCCTGCTAAAGAAACAGGAGGTATATCCAAAGAAATAATGTTTGTATTCCCAGTGTTTGCCATAACAGTACTTTTACAGGAACCCTGTCCATTAGCAATGGTTGTTGAATATGTCGACAAATTAGACAGTCTTAAAACATCTTCTTCACAGTTAGTATTCACTTGACCAATATCAGTAATACAGTTCTTGTTGTCACGGCTGTGTTCTACCTCTGAACTGTGGCAGTTATTTTTCCCTTTGTAAATATCTAAGAAGGAGCTGCTTAGTTGATTAAGTAGGGTAGTAAGCTTGATTACCTCTCCCCTCAGTTCAGTCAATTCAGCTTTCACCGACTGATAATCCTGGTGTGCAGTCAATTCAGCTTTCACCGACTGAAAATCCTGGTGTACAGGACTGTGTAATGAATCCAATGAGGATGAAAAAAATGCTTTGTATAAACATATTAAACAATATGGTGACAAACATTATTTTAATTTTGGTATAGTGGACATTGTGCACACCAATAACAGAGGGGGTGACTTTAATAATTTATTATTATATAAAGAATTTTGGTGGCAAATATATACGGATGCTTCCACTGTACCAGGTTTAAATGACACTGTATCTGTCAAACCACTATTGGTCTTAAAATGAACTATCTATTAGGTATATTGTTATATGTTTTTAAACATGTTTTGATATGATCTAAATGTAAATGTTTTTGTTAACATTTTTTCAGTTTTTTAACTTGTTCACTTTATCAACACATATTATATGTAACATTTCTTTTAGAAATAATATGAATATTATTTAATATTTTATGAATAGAGAACAATGGTCAAGGATGTGTGTATAGCTTTAAAATTTCAAACTGAATTTTGGCGCCAAAAAAGTTATTTAAACAACTGTGATGCAAGCTATGGTGTTCTGAGGAAGCTTGTTTTATTCAAGTGAAAGCGCTTAACCATTCTTTGTTTGTTGGCATTACAATAAACTTTTGTTCACTTCTACTTGGTTTCATTGAAGGTGTTGTGGACTGTTATGAGCATTGAATAGAGGTGAATTCCCAAGACACAGAGACAGAATTTTGCACACAGTGTATTTGCTGCTTTTTCTTTTCTAGTTGAACTTTTAATATTAGTATGGTAAATAAGGGATTTGTAAGCACTCAAGTTTAGGTTTCTTTAAGATGAACAGTTGTACAGGTGGGTCGATATCAGAACATCGAAATATTAAAACTTTGAATGTTCTGATATCAAGCACTATTCAGCGAACGCTAAGAATAGCGAAGCTGCAGAACAGCAAATTCTTTCCTCGGGAAAGAATTCGGTTGGCCATTTCTGTGGCTTTGCTATTCTTAGCACTGTGGTGGAAAGTTACGGGTTGGGTTCAGGTAAGTGTGTGATTGTTTGTACGTTAGGGTTAGGGGTGGGTTAAGTGAGTTAGGGTTAGGGTGCAGGTTAAGCGTCTGTGCGATAGTGACAGACTTTAGGGTTAGGGGCGGTTTAAGTGAGTTAGGGTTAGGGCGCGGGTTAGGTGAGTGTGCGATAGTGACGGACCTTAGGGTTAGGGTTTGGGTTAAGGTAAGTGGGTAGATAGTAGTAGTATGTTTAGTTTAGTGTAGCATTAGATGTAGGAATTTAAGTGTATGTGTGTGGTTGCTGTTTGTTTGATCTGCTTGTGTTGTGTGTATGTGTTTTGGAGCAGCAAATTTTTTCCATGGGAAAAAAATTTTCTGTTCTGAATGTTCAGTATTTTCATGTTTAGATGTTTTGGGGCCGATGAAATAGTGTTAGCTATTTTCATCTTTCAATAACGTGATATAAACGCGTACAGGTGACCATGTTTTGGGACTATTTAAATTGTCGGTTATTTAACATTCATTTATCTGTTGAAGTCCTGGGGGCAACCATGATGAAAGCGCTTATATTTTACTGGATTATTGGATTTTAACTGTGTTGTGGTATTTAGATTTGAAGAAACGTTCATACTGTTGCCTGTGATCAGTTTCCTGCTATACTGCCTGCCGTTTTGTGTTTTGCTTCCTGATTTTACTGTCTTGTCTTGGTGGTTGGAAAACAGAAAAACTAGTGGTCACCTTTGCTAGCAGACAGGGAATAAGGGAGTGAATAACCCAGATGAATTCTGTTAGGTAGCATGATTGGCAGTGTACCCAAGGTGGTATTTAGTCCATGCAAGCAGTATTTATGATTTTAGTTGTTTAAATGGCAGTCATACGGTGTTTTTGTACTGTTAGCAACATTAGTTCAGCAAAGGAGGCAATTTGGCAAAGAGCTGTTATGCTGATGCCATTGGGGGACATTGCCTAGGGCACCAACCAGCTGACATCACAAAGCAATTATCCCACTTGTTACAAATTAAAACAATTTTTTCCTGTTCAATGAAATCTGGGTTTGATATGTAGTCTTTGCCTATATTTCCATGCAGCACACATTCTTGAGATTGGTACACATTGAAGCAGTCACTTTTGGTCCCAGAAATGCAATATTCCCCCAGTAAAGATCAAGTGGATTTTAATGTTTGGATAGTTAGTAAGTAAATAACTAATAAATAACCTTCAATGTGTACCTTTACCTCGTTTAACTTACAAGTGTCCACTCCCTCGGCTATAGTCCTCATGTACAAACAATGGTAAATGCTCAGTCTGTCAGTATCAACTCCTTAGAGCTGCAATTGCAATTTAAATGTAATATAAAATGAAACCACCCCATCCAAACTGTGTGTTCACAATGGCAACCCACAAGATAACTTGTGGCACCCAGTTCTACATGATAGCATGCCTTTAAAGGTCATTAGTAGGTGTCTGATCTGTCAGTATTTTGTCTCTTGAGAAAAACAGGCCTCCTCTGTAAACTGCAAATATGATTTATTTACAGTACCATTTCCTGCAGCTTTTTGCAGTTTCTCACGTTCTTTACATAGCTTGACTGTGTTGCACTTATATCAGTGAGGCCAAGGTATTCAGTGTCTACAATTCCTGTAGTGGCAGTAAATCTTTGTAGTAGTGAAGCCATACTGTTTCACCTTGAAGTAAAGAAAATGGTTCATCATTCATTAGCTTCCAAATTCTATACTTCAGCCTCCACCATCACCATCCCAACCACAGGAGTTACTGTGTCACCTGCTTCTGCAGATCAAAGGATAGAGAGAGACTTGTGCAGTTAGAGCACTTTAAATAAGGCAATGAGTAAGTTGTGCAAATGTTTAACCAAATTAGGGCATCCATACTTTAGTAGCTACAGCATCACTAAACGTATCAGAAGGAGTTTACTGACAAAGTATGCTTAACTGTCAATGCATTCCAGTGTGGTATTACAGTATGTGCTTCGCTATGGAAGTGGAGCAGTCTCGGCTAGCAGTGCTGAGTAACACAATCAGACAGCCTGCACTCAGTGTGCTATAAAACAAGATCGTAACTCTTCTGTCTTTTCAAACCTTGGCAGGCTACCTTTGAAGTGAGGTTAATGTATTCTCTTTGGAGTTTAATTTTCAAGATTTTGTACCCTGGCTGCCCTTCTTATTTGGCAGAGTTTTCACTTATTTAATACCAGGAAGAGAAAAAAAAAAGGAATCAGCACTTAATAATTTACTTTTGTGTCCTGCGTATAGGAGAAAAGCTGAGCAGTACTGCTGTGGTTCTTCAGACCCAGTGCTTCATACCCGAAGCTCTGCCTTGTACTTGCTATCAGTTGCTATCAGGCTCTGAACTTTGAATGGACGTCATTTGGTATTTCTAAGTTGCATCTTTAAAATGGAAAGTGTGGGACTGTATGTCACATAATCGGTGTTTTTGTCATGGTATGAAACTGTTGGATTTTTCCGGGGGTGGGTGAAGGGTAGATAAAGAAGAAATGATGCATAAATGAGCCTGAAAGCACTTCTGGTTTTACAACCACAACAAACTGAAGCAAACAGTTTAAGGTCGGGGTGCTTGTGTGGTGCTTTTTGGAATAATTGTAGGCAATACTACAGGTTCTTCCTCATAAGGAGAATTTGTTGAAGAATCTGAATAGTCAAAAACAGGGGGATGCATTTTGTTCCTATTGTTAAATTTATACAGCCCTGCATCATACTATTTTGTAACCTACTCACCCCAGAATGGCCTGCCAAGGGCTGACATGATTGTAATTTTTCAGGTAAAGGTTCTTAGTTATGCACTGTACTTTGAGTTTCCACAGTATGAATTTTTTTTGCCATTCCTTATGTATCAGATGTTGCTTATGCCTTTACTTTATGCCTCTCAACCTGCACACATTGAAACAGAAATAGAGGCCCTTAAAAAGTAGGTACCTCCAGCAAAAGTCTGGGCATCTAATTAGCATAAAATCTGAATAGCAAGTAACTCTTTTAGTTTCTAGTAGGAGTGTGGGATACTACTCACAAGCATGTGTGAAGGGTATTTACCGTCTTTTAGTACAGCCATCATAGCTTTCATCCAAGATGCTCCATTTAAAATATTGTTAAAACTTCTAGATTTTTATTACATGTTTCCCTCCTAACTGCCATACTTCCAGGGAATACCATCCTTTCCTGAAGACTTCCCTGTTCAGGCAGGCTACTATCTTGGTAGCATGGGAGGGTTCAGCGATTTGGCATCATGGATGGTATTGCCTGTGACATCACACTTGTAATACTCGGTTAGGAATTGCATACCACCCCATATTATAAAATCCCCGACTCTAGCCTTGTATAGGATGCTGCTTCCTCTCTTATGAGGGAAATGGCGGTCTGATAGGACATAGACTTGCAAGTTTATCTCACTGAATAGGGAGAGCCTACTTGCTGGGTTACCCCAGGATATATCAAAACCCTCCTGATCCCTGCAGGTAAGGGAGGCTTGGATGGAGGAGAAACAAATGGACTGACTGGGACTATAGGCAGATGTTAGTGGTAAGAGGAGCAATGGACAGAAAAACTGTCGCTGCTTTCTGATGTACACATTCATTATTCAACTGTTAAGAGATCCAATCCTTTTCTGTGATAATTCTCCTTAGGGCACAGGAGTTGTGCTGCTTCCAAGCAGATTGTCTGCTAGTAGTGAAAAAAACCCTTAGTGTTTGTGTGTGTTGCATTCTGAGAAAAAAATATTCACAAGGAAAAGTTAGACAGAATATTTAGCCTCTAAAGATTTTATAAATATGACTTCATTTTACCAGATTTAAGGCAAGAAATCTGAAAGAAACAGAGAAGCTCAGAAGTAAACTTTTGGCAGAAGCGCCTAATTAATAAAAGTTTTTTTTTTTTTTTAGGAAAAACGGTCTTTTATTATTAAAACTCAAAAAATCAGACTGGATTTTCACTCGTAACAAACTTCTAATTAATTGCAAGACATTTAACAAATTACTTATATACACTAAAAGGCTAATTAAATTACTGGATCAGTTTACTATATTTTTTAGACAGGCTTTACAGATTCTTTTTATTATGACCTGTGGTCTATATGCATATAGCAATGCTATCCAGTTTCTTTCATCTCAGTGACACTGTTCATCCCCACTCTTTTTACTATTATTAAACAGTTTGAAGTCCTTATTTATTTATTTATTTACTTACTGTTTGTTCACTGGTTAAGTGTACTGGTCTATTGACCCTTTTCAGCCATGACCTGAGCTCAAAAAAAAAAATAAAATACATCACAGTCTTTCAATCAACAATATTATATACAAAATGAGTACATAGCAAAATTCAGAAAATAATAAGATTGAATGCGGATACAGTAACATTAAAAGATCCAATCACAGTTCATTGAAAAAAAGACGTATAAAATACAAACTAAGCTGTGCATAAAATGCATTGTTATCATACATATAATACATAAAGTCTTATATACATGTGAAATATTTGCATATAAGATGTCACATTAGGAAACTGTGAAAAGTTTGTGAAATGTATTTTAGTATTCATGATATGGAATAGTAAGTTACCTAACCATTGTCATAGTAGCAGTTGCAGGTATATTCAATAAATAGATGCCCTTTAAGTGCATCTTTGAAGCTTTTAATGGTTTCTAGAGTTTTAATGTCTGTAGGCAGCTGGTTCCAGGTAGCAGGTCCCAATCTAGAGAAGGGAGTCCTGTTTACTTCTGAGTACATAATGGCAGGGGCGGCTCGTGCTATAGGACTGCAGCCCCCCCACCACCTGTAGAAAGAAAACAAACCGAAACCTAGAAAGAAAGAAAATTAAAAAATTGCGAATCCCGGAATTCTGCGCATGTGTGCATGAAGTTCCTAGAACTCGGAACTCAAACTCCAGACTGCTGACACAGCAGTCCGGATAGGGAGAAAGGCATCTCTGCCTCGCAGATGCCCAGAAGTCTGGGTGGCGATGTCGTCACAGAACAGAGGAACTCCGGACTGCCTGGTCTGCAGGCTGGACCAGTTAGGAGGAGAGTTGAGCTGTCCGAACCAATCAGGAGGAGGGTTGAGTTCTCACGGACCATTCAGGAGTTCTCACAAGCACTAATCAGGAGGGGAGTTGAGTTCTCGCAAGGAACACTAATGGCGATATTATTAGGAGGAGAGTTGAGTTCTCAGCTGGAAGGCGCACTATGCTTCGTTCAGGTAAGTGTGTGTGTGTGTGTGTGTGTGTGTGTGTGTGTGTGTGTGTGTGTGTGTGTGTGTGTGTATAACTGAGGAGTCTTTATTGCAGAACTGTGTGTGTTATAGCAGCTGCAGAATGGAACTGCAGAGTCTCTTTATAGCAGAAACTTTTATGGCTTAACTTGAACAGAGCCGCGGAGTCTTGTGTGTATGTCTTTTTATCAGAACAGAACTGCAGAATCTTTACAGCAGAAACAAAAAGATGATACTGAAACCGGTAAACCAGGAGTAATAAACAGACTGGTTTACTGGTTTTAGCATCATCTTTTTATTTTTGGGCTTTGTGGTCTTTTAGGCCGTTGCTTGCACTTACTCTTTATAGCAGAAAATTTTATGGCTTAACTTGAATGGAGCCTGTGACGATTGGGGAGATATGGGCGAAGGCTGCCAGCCTAGTCAAATAGAATTTTAATATATAATTCTATCAACTGTATAAATAAATGTAAAATACAGGCTTGTGTTTTTAAATGTAGGAAAACACTGTGAAAGTTGGAACTGCAAAATATGTGACAACATTGCACTCTACTGGCCCAGTGAAGCATGTTATATCCTTTCATGTTAGAATTCGGCCCGAGGGCAGCTGGATGAAGATTTCATGCCCATTGTTTTAGGCTAATGTTTATGACTAGAATTTAGATATGGAAGGTGCTTTATTGCTTTAGTTTCTGTTAGCATATACATGTAAAATGTCTTGTATCTGTGTAAGTTTCTCTGCAGGTGTTATATTGCTAAATAATGCAGTTTGTGGCCTGAGAACTCAGACCAGGTGTTATGATGATGCAATATGAATACTGGGAAAATCTAAGTGTCACAAATGATGTAATTTTGGGAGGGCCTTAGAGACATGTTTGTTAGTAATGTTTAAATACTATTTCTCACAAGATACCTGGGGAATTTTAATCTGGATATCTAACTTATCAGCACTCTGCTTATGCTCACATGTAAGTTTTTAGCACTGTGATATCTTGTAGGAATAGTTAAAGCTAGTAAAGATTAATTCGGTATTTTTCTTTGAAACCAGACCTGTCCTACTGTATTATTTTAAGTTTCTGTGTGATCTGTGAACTCTTAGATATCTCTGTGGTGTAGTAGATTTGTCTTGTGTTTTAATTATTTATTATTAAATATTTTTAAAACCTTCTACCTGTGGCTGGTTTGTGTAGAGATGAAGTATGCTTTAGAGTACATTATATATTTATAGAGTTTACTGTCTAAGCCCTTCCAATAAGCCTTATACTGTATAGTCACATTACCATTGGATATTAATATTGCACAATAATAATTGGACACCCTTTTAAGGGCCTTTTTGTAGCTGATATTATTAACTGGGTGGTGACAATAATTACTACTGTATAGTCTGGGTAAAGGGGCACAACTGGAGAATCTATGTCAGCCTTTCCCAGGAGTGTCTGTGAAGTTGTATAAATACTTATCTCAAAGTGTGTGTGTGTTGTGTCAGCTACTTGGGCAGGGACATGAAGCGTTGGCTGGACAGAGAGGGTACTGGAGGTTCTAGCTTGCCCAGTTAGGCTGAGACCTGGACCTTATAGCTGTTCCAGTGGGGAGTCGTATTGGCGATCTGGTGAGCAAGGGAGCAGCCAGCCCCAGACTGACTGTGATCTCTGTGTGCACTTAAGGGAAATTGTACTTTATTGTGTGTATTAGTCATCCTTTCCTCTTCTAGGAGACAACCACCCTAGTGTTAGTGGTGAGGATTGAGGCTCCTTGATTGCTGGGCCAGGGCACGGTCATCACAGAGCCGCAGAGCTTTTAATTTGTGTGTGTATAAAATGCCCCAGCTACATGTGGCGAGAATGAGCTAGACTCAAACCCCGAGCCTTGGGAAGCAGGTAGCTACAGCGTAGCTTCCCTAGTACCCACCATCACTTATGAAGTTTTGTTCTGTTCCTCATAATGTCTGTGGTTTTCAGGATTTTAGGCTCCCTACCCACCACCACTTGTGAAATTTTGTTCTGTAACTTCTGTTCCTCATAATGTCTGTGGTTTTCAGGATTTTCAGTTCCCTACCCACCACCACTTGTGAAATTTTGTTCTGTAACTTCTGTTCCTCATAATGTCTGCGGTTTACAGGATTTTGAATTCAATAAATAATGACAGGCATTTAAATTTCAGACTTCATATTCTTCAGAAAGTAAATGTTAACACAAAACCTTTTATTCTTGCAATTTTCTGTTTATATGATCAATATCTGAAAATTGTCCCTATTTTTGGGGCTGTATAGTGGCTTTGTCCAGTTTTTTTTGTGCTAAGAGGTTGACAGCTATGGTGAGAACTGAATTCACTGAATATGTTTGGGGGCTGTATCCCCCCATTATTATCTTTGTCTAGGTGTTTTGTGCTAAGAGGTTGAAAGCTGTGGTAAGAACTGAATTCACATTTAAGTTTCAGTCTGTCTTTCATGAAACAGCTGGTTTGGTATAGTGGTATGTTTCTCTGACTGTAGTGCACAAGGGTCCTGTGTTCAAGGTTTGGCAGTGAAATGCATGGTGGTAATGCAACACTTTATTCTAGCAACTTTCCAAGATTATACAAGCAATGTTTAAAATATGTCCCTAGTTTTTGGGCTTTTGTCACCCTAATAAATTTTGGCTTTTTCCAGATTTCTTGTGCTTCAAAGTTGACAGATACAGTTGAGTGTTGAGTAGATTTTACAAGGATTTGAGAGCTTGAAGAGAAGTTTAGTGCTGCTTATGCTACATTTGCTTGCATTGTTAATAGCACAACAGGTAGTGTACTTGCTTTTGATGAAGAAGGCTGTGGGTTCTACTCCCACAGTATATAGATGCATTGCTGATACTGTACTGTGTTGTACTTTTAAAGGGGGTAGATGCTGCAGTCCTGAGAATGTTCTCTTTGGCAGAGATACCTAGTAACAATGAACCTGTTATCAGTTTGCCATCCATTCCCTGTTGCAATATTACTAGCTTATCATTTTGTTTATTGTAACATAGGCAATTTATTCGTGAAGGGCAGCAGGCACTTTATTTGTCGATGGAACAATGAAATATAAAGTTGTTTACTGGCAGCAACCTCTTCATTTAGTTACAGATCTCTTTAATGTGGAATTGTTTAGATGACTTTTACTTCTGCAGAGATTGTGCATATTTACTGATAGTGGTGGATTGTAGAAGTTTGAGTAGACTTTTATGATGGAAATATTCTGAACTGGGCAGTTTTGTCATTACTGGTGCATGCATTTTGTTTCATTGTTTACTGGAAAAATATTCAAAACAATAGATTTAAAATGCCGTCTAACAACTGCACTGTATTATACAGGGAATATAATTTAATACAATCAGGAAGGTGTATCAAAGAACACATGCATGTTTCCTGTGCAAGGGGCCTATGATTTGAAAACAGCCCAAAGTTGATCTTTGGGCAGATGTATTTTCGTTGAATGTGGGTTTCAAAGCTGTTTCAATGAATGCGAGTTTCAAGGGCAGAGAAGTTTTAATGCCAAGTCTATTTTCATTGTGAGACTGCATTGCTTTATTTAGCAGATGTCTGTTGTTAGCATAAAATAAAACTTTTAAATGATACCCAAATCATTGTAGAAGTAAAGCAGTATGCACGTTATAGTGTTTATGGTAAATAGGGAGAATAGCCAAGTAATGGGTCATTTGAATAGCTACAGGGGGGAGGCCCCATTCCACCATGATTTTGTGAGGGGGGAAGGGTGGCAAACTCAGACAGCCCTGGCTGAAGTATACCTCTCAACTGTCCAGATTTTTGAAGAATGAATAGATTTTTGTTTCTTATTTTTGGTTTGTTCCTCCTACAATTTGTGGTTTTCTGGCAAATCATTTAGGAATGAAGTCACTAAATGATGACAGACATTAAGTTTCAGACCCTACTATTCTATTATCTTTCTAAGTTCATAAGAGCAATATTTAAAAATTGTCCTTATTTTTGGGCCTTTGTCCCACTTCTGTTTATGCCTTTGTCCATATTTCTTGCTCTGAGGCTGAGAGGTATGACAAATGTGTCAAGGCCATCACTGTCAGCCAGAGATACTTCAAATTGTGCATACTTGTTGCACCCCGCTACCCCATGTTAGTGACTGTGGATGTGTCCAAGTAAGGCAAGAAGCAGTTATGCAGTGCAAGTGTACAGAGTATCCCACCATTCATGGCAGACACAAGTACTACAGTGGCTTTTTATCTGTCCTTGATTGTGTAGAATGTTCTGTTTTTCTGCCATTTTATGGTGTTGATTTCTGCTTCTTCTTATTCAGAAAATGCATGTCGTTGCAATGCCTGTTGCTCTGTGTTTAAGTATCAGTGCTTTAATAACCATCAGGTAAACTTGTATGAGACTGTAAGATGCAAGTAAGCTTTTAATAAGCATAATGTTAAAGAATTACCAACATTGAAAGCCTTTTTGTTGTTGCCAAGCAGAGAATATTTACATAACTAGATAGCGTATAAGCGTTAAGTATTGAAATGCATATGACGGTATTTGTACTAAAGGACAGGATTACAGTATTTTCAGAAGCTGTTTACATTTGTTGGAGACTTGCAGTCATCTTTGCAGGCTTTACCCGTAAACTAAACAGAATGCCAATCTATCATGTGGGGTCCATAACCTGTGCAGTAATCCTTTAAGCAATTTATCTTGAGCTTGTTTGTTTGCTGTACGTTTTTTACTTTGATCATGTTTTCCCTATGAAATAAGTACATAGTTGTTGTCAGCAGGTCTTTTTTGGATAAGAAACATTTTTACAAGTGGGGTTATCACAGAGATTGCTACTTTCAGCATGTTACTTGGCACTTTTGTAAAGCTGAATATAAATTATAATTAGAACTGCAGTGCAAGGAGAAATGGTTTGAGTTAAGTGCTGCTTGTTTTTTATACTTGATTTTGACTGGCATTCCAGTAATGTATTTAAAAAGTTTTTTTTTCATGCCTCGCAACCTTTTTGTCTCCATCTAGATATTAAGTAAGCTGTCATGTAGCCAGTGCATTGAAATATTTGTTTTTCTTCTACACTTCATTTTGTCTTGATTGGACTCTTATAATGATGGTTTGTCAGTGCCACCCAGGGACCGTATTATATTAAAGTCCCAGTTTTTGTGGTTTTTAGCATAGTTACACCCCTTCCCATTGGGCCCCACCCATTCAGCTGTCTCCTGCAGACCCCCTTTGATTTGAAGTCACAAGCTGCCACTGCATAATGGTTGACTTGCAAAGGTAGTTTCACTCTTAAAGGGAAGCAGTGAACACGTTTATCACATTGTAAATTAGGGTACTTCGAAGAAAAGTGTCCCAATAAGGCACCACAAGCTATTTGGAATTTTTTAGCAAATTGCAGTGGTTATCTGGGGATCTGCCATTAAAATGAATATGCAGATTTCATTCTAAGCTATATGTATTCTGTGAGTATTGTGGGATGAATGCAAAACGAAGGCTGTATTGAAGTTTGGGTATTAAAATATTTTTAGCAATGGCCCTGTGAGTAGTAGGTGACTGATCTTGTAACATAGTTTTAATTGAGCAAGGACTTTGTTAGACTTGTTAAAAAGAAGTAGAAAGTTAAACATTTATCTTCCTCTGTCTCTGTTACTTTATATAGGGATGAGTTATTGGGCTTAGTTAACCTCTTAATTTAGGCTCATAACCCTGCTTATTCTGGATTTACTGGTAAGAGAAAAAGAAATTCTACATTTTCTGAATATTCCCAATGCAATGAGCAGAGAAGTTGTTGTGAGGGGCACAACTTTTGTATTTTCTCCTCTGGTAAATGATTCTGACTTTGAGGAGAATATTTCTTTTGATTGTCCCTTGGAAGAATTTTATTTTTCTGAAACCAAATCTATAAAGGAGTAATTGTTTCAATGGCCACATAATGACATTCCAGTTTCTTTGAAAAATATGATTTATTACAACTGGAATTTCCTCATCCTACTTCTGTTCCTCCTGCTGTTCCAGCTTTGGAGGATGTTTTTATTATGCCCTGCACATGCCTGACAGCCAGTTTATAGCCCCAAAAAGGCAGATGGCCTGTATAAAGTTTGTCAGTCATACAAATTGTTGTTTTCTAATCCCAGATCTGACTCTGCAGTAATTTTCTTGGCAAATTCTTCTAAAGCTAAAAGTTTAGTAAATGCTAATCCCCCCCATGTGATAAGGATGGAAAATCCTTTGACAGATTTGGAAAAATAGTGTATTACTCTGCTACGCTTATTTTTAGGATTATTAAATGTCAGGATCACGTGTTAAAGTTTTTGCTTGCTTCATTTGAGAATATGAAGAGCATTATTGCCATTTTTCCTTCTTTTGAGGGAAACTTTTCTAAATTTACATATTCCTTCTGTATCTGAAGTACCCAAATATGCTTTGAAGTGTTTATTTTATTCTAAATTTGTTGACTGGTGTAGAGCACCGATCCCAATGGATCTAGTTTAGTCTTAGCCTGGGGTAAACAGAATAGATGCATGACATTATGTACAGAGTGAAAGACAAAATATAATATCTACATATATTGCATACATAGTATCAAAGTTGGCTTGATGGTATAAGGGCAGTAGATGAACTATATTATATACAGAGTGACTGGCAAAACACAATATATACGTGCATTATATATGGAGTAGAAATTGGAGTTGGCATGCTGAAAGCATCAGAATGAAGAGTAGAGTCAGATCAAAGTATGTAGAGGGAAGAAAGGTAGGAATAGGTTAATTTTATGATCAGAGAGGAGAGAGAACAGTAGCATTTTCATAGTGTCTTGAAATATACATTTATTTCCGATTGAAAAATGGGGTAAGAAGAGTGATTTTATTTATTTTTATTTATTTCAGTTTGATTACCGGGGAAGTCCACTGGGCCAGAATGTGCCCATTTTCAGTGGAGGCCCGGGGAGAAAAGCTCCATAAGCAACACTATTGCAAAAGGTTAGATAATGCAAAGGTAAAATATATATATGAATTCAGAATCAGGTACAGTAAGTGAATAAATTGTCATTATAAATGTAATTAAGACAAATGTTTGCAGGTATTTACATTCAGAGCAATAAGTTTCAACTGTCTGAAAAATAAGCATCAGAGGTTACTTGATATTTATAATATATACATACTTGGGGTAAGAGAGAGAACTTGCTTGATTTGAGGATGTTAGCTTAGGTTTGTTTTAGGGGAATAGAAAGAAGAGGTTATAGCCTGGGATATAGCTATTCAACACAGTTTCACTCTATAGGTGTCATAATCTGTCATAGGAAGAATTGTGGCAGACAAGCATAGCAGGATCAGGACAGACCCTCATGAATGGAAACTTGAGTCAGGGATTCGTCCAGGATTTGATCCATCTGTAGGAACACTTAATGTATATCTATTCATCTCCATTCAACATAAGCAGCTAGCAAAATTCTTTCCCATGATTCCTTGCAAATAGGCCTGCAAAACCTATGCATTCTAATATCCTTGGATGGGAATGTTTCTGCATGCCTTTCAACCCTGTCCACTGATATCCAGGGTCATTCTGATTATTCAGAAGGACACTCAACGATCATTTTGGTGACTGCCTTCTGGACCAGGCAACATTCATTTGGAAATGACCAAGGGCATTTACTACAAGCTTTCTCACAGACTGGACATACTCACACAAGATAAGTTGTTTAATACACCCCAACTTGAAACAGCTTCAGCTAACGGCCAGGATGATAGCGTTTTAATACCTTTTAGGCACATATTTTCTGAGGATGTGGCGCAGATGTTAAAGGAGGCATAGAAGCCTGCTACTAGGAAACCATACATTGGCAAATGGAAAAGATTTTCTAGCTGATGTCACACTAAAACCCAGGACCCTTTTAAGGCTAGTATTTCTCTGTTCTGCAACATTTGTGCGAGTTGTTATCATATCCTCTGGCCTTTCATACTCCTCTATCAAGGTTCATTTGTTGACCATTATATCCTCTCTTTCAATGAATTCCCATGTCAAGATGTTTTTGAAAGGGGTTCTGCATACTGGTTCACCTAGAAAACAGTTGGCTCCTCCTTGAGATTTTGGTTGAATTTTGGGAAAAAAAATGAATTCTTGCTCCATTTGAACCTGGTCTTCAGGTTTCTTAACATGGAAAGCAATTTTGCTGATTGCTCTGACTTTAGCAAGAAGAATATCTTGAGTTGCTAGCACTCATTTTTCACAAAGATGGGGCTTTTTTGAAAACTAATCCTCATTTTTAACTAGAGTGGTATTCAAGTTTACTTTAAGCCAATGTATCCATTTCCCTGTCTTCTTTCCAGAGTCTTAAAATGAAGGGAAAGGATTACTCATACTCTAGTTGTCCACAGACAGCTCAGATACTAACTTGACAGGACAAAAACCTTCAGAAGTTTATTTATCAGTTATTAATTTTTTTATGAAAGCAAAAACAAGGACAACCTTTGTCAAAGCAGACTATCTCCAAATAGCTGTCCCGTACTATCTACTTTTCTTATTTCCACCATGACATGAGAATCCCAGGTAGGGTCAAGGTACGTTCTACTAAGGCCTTGGCTTCATTAGTGCCTTTTTAGAAAAGGATGGATTCTGGAAGCATTCCAGAGGCAACAGCTTTATCCTCTGTACATACCTTTATAAAGCACTGCAAACTAGATTCATTTTGCTGGCCTAGAGTAGGGTTTGATTTGACCATTCTCCAGGGGCTACTGGACCCTAATCCTTCCTCCTACCAAATCTTATAAGCTATGATATTCTACTCATATAGTCAGTACTACTGTAGCAGTGATCAGATGATTAACACAGTACAGTTGTGTAAGTAAGCTTACCATAATAGATGTTCGAATGATCACAGTGGCAGCAGCTACTCCCTCCTCCCCTCTTATTTTTTGCATGATTTTTATCTGTCAGGGTGAGGACATTGTTATTTATCTAGCATTGACCCTTTTCATGATTCTAGTCTGTCTGTCTTTCAGTTGACATGAAAGCTCTGAAGGGCTTGCCACCCAGTCCACTGATTTCACCCAGCTCTGCTCAAGCTGTCCATGGTCTGGTTGCATGGAAGGTGTGTTTAAGGTTTGGAAGCTGGATGGCTGTTGTATCCTATGCAGGATATAACCCGTGTAACTAAGGCTATTTATTACCCCGATTGTTCAATCATCTAATGTTATGTTTACTTACACAGTTGTATTTTCTGCACATTTTGTGCAGTATTTTAAGCACTGTGTCCTTTTAGGGAGGAAAGCATTGCTGAGTCAGTACATTTATCCAGCAGAGAAGTGCAACCAAACAAGCAAATAAAATAAATCATGTGAGTAACAATAGGATACATGGCTTGCTCTTTAAATGAATAACTGAGGCATTTTCTTTGAACTCTAAATTGTTTTTGGTACATCTTAGTACTGTTGCTATTCATACTTAATTAATTAACAAGAGACAACACTCTAGGTAGTGCTGATATTTATTTCCCATTTTTATAGTTATTACCTTAAGAATTTTCTACTGTTGTGTAAATAAAATCATGTGCTCTCTTCTTCGGTCATACCCGTTGTAAAAGTTTTTCTTTCTTTCTTTTTCATACGCTTTGTACCACCCACACGGCAGAGTTATTTCATCATGCTGAAACCCTTAATTTCTGCTAGCTATAATACTCAGCAATTTTAATAACATGAATAATTAAGATTTCAAGTTTATCAAGTGTTAACGTAACTGCTTACACATGTGTATATTCAGCATAAAACATATAACCAGAAGACCTTATAAAATTCTAACAAAGTGAGACATTTTTTTGGCAAAATGAAGTACATAAACATCATAGTATTTTTCAGAACTAGAAACCATTTGGTCTTGACTGTACTTCCAAACATATCACTGAACTGTCCAGAACTTCCCAGAATATGCAGATTTTTTTGTCTCATATTTTTGATCTGTCCCTCATAACATTTGTGTGTTTTTTTTGACAAATCATTGAGGTTTACAGACACTAGATAATGACAGACATTTGAGTTTCAGACTTCATTCATATCCTTCAGAAAAATGTATGTTAATGCAAAGGCTGTTACTGTAGCAACTTTATAAGTTTTTAAAAGACATATCTAAAATCTGTCCATGATTTCAAGCCTATGTTCCTGTGTTTTTTTTTTCTTTTTCTTGAATACTTGGGCTAAGAGGTTGAGATATACGGTTTCAAATAAATACGGAGTCTAAATGTAGAACAATAATGCTCAGTCTGATGTTTTTAAAATATAACTAAGAGATTACTGTGGAAGTTTAAGTTCAGAGGAGATCCACCTACAGGTTAGATAAATTAGCTGGAATGTGATTTAGGAAATGGTTGTTACCAAAGTTTTTTTAAAGGACAATTATGTGTGGAAGTGCAAGTATTCAGTGATCAGAAATTATCTGTAGAGGGCAGTCTGTTAAAATTGTCACCTACACTAACTAGTTTAATGCGTAAGAGGTTCTGCATTCAGCAAGTTTACTCTTCAGCCATAACACAAACCAGTGTTTAAGAGGACCTGAGTGATTTCTGAATGAAGTGTGTGAGGTGGTGTGGTGTGTGTGTGTGTGGTGGTGGTGGGGGGGCATGCTGACTGTAAAGTGATAGATGGGATAGGTGGTTTTGTTAATCTGTTGAGAGTCTTAAGCAAGCTTGAGGAAGGTGACAAGAACATAAACATTTAAAATATAAATGAAGTGTTGAGATTATTAGTATGCAGTTAAATTCTTTCTCATATTTCATACTGTAAAATCTAACACTGTTCAACTAAGTAAGGAATGCATGTAAGCAACAAGGATGTTTTCATGAATTTTATTATTGAAAAATATATATTTTTTGACAACATGCGACTCCCTCCTGACCTTTTGTTCCCTGTTTTAGCTTTATTTCTGTGCGTGTTTTGCAGTGTGGTTTATTTCTGGAAATATCTAGAAATATCTAAATGATAGACAAGAACAGGAAGCGCAGAACTGGTAATGGCTTTGCTGTGTGGTCTGAGCCTTGGTCTTATCTTAGTAAAAGCCCTGCACATATGTGTATACATAAATGAACATGTCCGCAGGTGCATCATGTCTAAGCTGCATGCCATTGCTTTAAATCATCTAGTAGGATGCTGGGTATATTTTAAACTACATAGATTGTTTACATTTTGAACACAGTTTTCTGTAGAGAAAGTGTTATGAACTAGATGGATCAGTGAGCAAACACTATACTTCGTATTTCTTCTGTGCTAATGTTCCCCCTAATAAAATATATAATGCAGCAGCCTACATAGCAGAACATAGGGTAACTACTTTGATGATGTGAATAGTTTGCTTCTGCTAACATTTTATTCTATTTTATTTATTTGACATTTGTTAACCGGGATAGTCCAGCTGGGCATCGATCCCATTTTCAGCAGAGGCCCAGGGGGAAAAGCTTATTATTTGAAAAATAATATATAATATACAGTAAGGAAGTAAAAATAAAGAACAGAATTAGTACTAACATCAGATAAATACAAAAGAATGATAAATATACAAAATAAAACATATTCCGATAGAACATTTGTGTAAGAAAAGTACAATTAGTAAAGAGATGCAAGGTGCAGTGCAGAATAGTAGTGAGGTATAGATTATAGATTTAGTTAAGAGCGTAGGAAACCATGACGACAGAGTGAAGTGTAAAGTAGGAAAAATTATGGAAGTGAGGGAACTGAATATTAGTAGTATAAAAGGGGAGTGGTTAGGAAATAAAATATATATAGTAAGCTTACTAGAAGTGAAATGCAAGATGGTACTGAGATATATCTTAAGTAGGAGTATGGGTTGAGATTCGTGACAATGGGGAAAAGAGTAGGGAAGGGCTGGAAGAGAGGTGGTAAGTGAGGAGAAAAAGGAGGGGGAGGAGGGGGGGGTTGTACTAGAGGAGAGATGAGACTAGGCAGGATTGAGACAGGAACAGAGCCAAGTGTTGTGGAGACATTCTCCTACTGATTTTTTAAAAATTGTGACTATTTAGAATCAGTCTGATGGCTATAGGAATTTTGTTCCTGGCTAAGACCACTGTGTTACTGTAAAGGCCATGGCCTATGGATCCTTTAGGTATGTAGATTTTTAAGAAATGTTGATGTTCTTCGTGTTTCACTGTTGCAGTCATCACATTTGGGTTATCCCTACCAGGGTAGCCCTCGGCAAGCCCGAATACCAGAGACTTAGTATTTCTGCGTCGGTTGCTGTTGCTTAAGGACTGACGTCAGGTCGTCAGGAGTATAAAGTAAGGCAGCCGACACCATTACACCACTCTTTCTTGCCATGGAGCCCGAAGCAGAAGCAGTTTGCATGATTGCCAGTCGACCGCTACCTGAGTTTTCATCTACCGAATTGAAGTTTTCTAAAGCTAAGTACCCCATTGGGGATCCTTTTTTCTTGCACTAACCAATGTCAGAAAAACTTAATAAATGTCTCGCCTGTGGAAAGGAAATACCACTCCGAGACTTTCACTCTTACTGCATCACTTGTTTAGGCCCAGACCACGACGTCCCCCATTGTCGCTTCTGTGCTTTGTTCAATGCCAGAACTATCCATCGTCAGGCCCTTATTGTAGCCAGATATTTTTGTTTTCAGTCCTCAAATTCCGATATAGCTTTGGTAAGCCAGCTGACAGCCGATCTTCTAAAAAACGTAAAGATAAAGACAGAGACAGACCGCACAGGTCCAAGCCTACCGAAGACGCTTGCGTTAAACTAGTAGTCAGTCCTCCAGTACTCAGTGAGGCGCTTTCACAGCCCCTGATGCCCGCTTCAGTTGATTCGCAGGCCACTACCAAGACCCTTTCGGAGTCTGGTATGCTGCAAAACTCTTCATCAACTAAGGATCTTGCGGTCGTCTCTACCTTGGATGGGTCCGGAGCTGCTTAGCAGGCACCGGCTTCCGAGGAAGTCATTCACACTACCAAATCTCGACAGAAACCAACGTCTTCTTTTGCGACTACCATTCTTTCAAAAACGATCGAGTTTCTTAGGCCCAGGGTTCGAACCACACCCAAAAAAACGATGACCCATTCTCAGGCGCCTGCTTCCTTGCCTCAGTCTCAAATGCTTAAAATGGTGGAAGACCTTATCATGCTGATCAGGGGAAGCCAAACTACCCCCTCCAAAACGAAAATAAATTTGTTCCCTGTAGTTGTGTCTGAACAAGAGTCAGACGACTCTGATGAATCCGAGTATGAAGACATGCAACCCCTTTCCACTTATGAGGATTCTGATGCAGAGGACCCACTTATGAGGATTCTGATGCAGAGGACTCCATTCCTTCAGCCTCTCCCCCAGAGGATTTTTCCTTTGGGGAAGCCCTGCATACTTTAAGGGAGCATTTCCAGTGGGAGAATCAGTACTACCCTCAGTCTAAAAAGAGACTCAGGGAATTTCTAGATCTTCCATAGCACAGACCCTTGGTCATCCCCCAAGTCCTGGATGTTGTGGAGGATGTTTTCCTCGAATCCAGCTTGGCTCCTGATACCCTACCTCCTGCTCCCAGAAAACCAGACAGGTAGTATAGCGTCCCTGACTCACACAAATATCTTTTTAAAAATCCAACTGCTGACCCTGAGGTAATTTCTCAAGGATCAAAAGGGATTAAAGCAACCTCTGCTAAGAATCCCGCCCCGACAGACAGGGATTCCTGAGCTTTGGACAGATGGGGTAAAAAAGTATACACCTCAGCTACTGTTGCTAACAGGGCACTAAATTGTCACTTCCATGTGCTGAAATTTCAGCAACATACCTTGGAACTCCTTAAACAAAAAATGTCTTCCTTTCCTGTTCATAGATTAGTACTAGGCTAACTGCCCTTGTGGGCCATTTTAAGCCTGGCCAATTATCCTTTGTGAGACTCAAACCCTGTACCTTGTGTTTGTAAGGCAAACACCTTAACCATTAGGCCACCCTCCCAACCCCTGCTCAAGCAGATTCTAAGAATTACAAGACTTAATGCATTCTGAAAGTCAAGTAATTAAACACACTTTACACTGTGGTTTTGACACCCTAGAAGCTTCTTGCAGGGCAGCAGTCACTGGACCTGTGATTAGAAGACATGCATGGCTTAAGGAACAACCCCTTCCAGACCATGTGAAATCCAAATTGTTGGATGCCCCCTTGCACAAAGATAATTTATTTGGCACTAAGGCAGACGAGGTCTTAAAAAAGATGGAAGTAAAAGCAAAATCTGTGCAAACAGTTAGGATTCCTTACAGATCTAGACCCTTAGGTTCAGCAGGCATTGTCCTTCCAAGCACTGGTCCTTTCCTGTTCCGAGTAAACCGGCCCAGCCTAGGCCCCATGGAAACGCCCCCTCCCCCCCCCAGACAGCAGCCCCAGGGAATGCAGAGATCTAAGCAGTGGACTACTTCCACTTTAAAACCAGGGAGTTCTAAGCCATCCCCTTATGGCAAGAACTCACAATGACTCACCTCCTTCACCCCCCTCTGCCCACCCTCATTTTCCCCTAGGAGGAAAACTCTCCTTTCACTCAAGCACCTGGGCCACCATTACCAAGGACCAGTGGGTTCTGAACATTGTGTCTCAGGGATACAAATTTTCCTTCCACACCCTCCCAATCCCAACAGGGTTCCCAGATCTACCACCAAATGGGCAGAGGCTCAAAAGCAAATCCTTTCCCTGCAATCTATGAGGGCAGCAGAGCATGTTCCTGCAGAACAGATAGGCCAAGGCTTCTACTCCAGACTTTTTCTGGTGCCCAGAAAAGAGGGCACCTGACACCCCATCCTCGATCTATCCATTCTAAACACCTTCCTGGTGATCCCAAAATTCAAAATGCTCACCCTCCAGCAGCTGCTACCCATGCTTTCCAAGGATGCATGGCTGACCATCCTAGATCTAAAAGAGGCCTACCTCCACATTCCTATCAGGGAATCATGCAGGAAATATCTCCGATTCAGGGCGGGAACTCAACACTTTCAGTTCTCTGTGCTTCCCTTTGGCTTATCTACTGCTCCCAGAGTTTTCACAAAATGTCTGGCTCCGGCCATTGCCTTTTGCAGACAAAGAAATATTCAAATTTACTCATACTTAGATGACTGCCTTATTTAGGCAGACAGCCAGGAAAAGCTGCTCAAGCACATTGGCTTTGTAAATACCCTGCTAACCTCCCTGGGATACACAATCAATGAAAAGAAATCCAAACAGGTGCCACCCAAAAGATAATCCACCTGGAGCAAGTCTCAACACAGCATCCCAGATGGCATACCTTACACCAGAGAAACAACTTTTCTTGACAACCTACTTCTCTCAACTAGCCACCAAGCCCCAGCTATCTGAAAGGAAGATCCAGCAAGCTGTGGGGTTCAGGGCATCTTGCATTCTACTCATTTCATATGCCAGACTGCGTATGAGGAAACTTCAGTGGTACCTAAAGAACCTTTGGTGTTGACACTCTCAACACCTGGAAACTCTTCTACCTATAATTTCTTGCCTCAGAAAGGATTTTCTTTGGTGGGCAAAAGCATGCTCCCACAACAAGGGACTGCCCTTCTCCCCACCCCCTGCCACCCAGACCCTCACCACAGATGCATCAGACTATGCTTGGGGTGCACACCTGGATGGCAGGTGCATTCAGGGCCATTTGAGCCCACAGCAAATCCCTCTACACATCAGTCAAAAAGAGATGATGGCTGTGCACGCCTTGATAGCTTTCAAACCCTTTCTCTCTCCAGGGGTTCTCCTGATCAAAACAGACAACACTGTTGTGATATGGTACATCAACGAGCAGGAAGGGACTCACTCCTACCCTCTCTGCAGGCTGGACATGACCCTTTGGCTTATAGCCTCTTCTATGCATCTACACCTATTAGCATAATACCTATCAGGCTCTCTCAACTCTCTGGCAGATCAATTAAGCAGAAATCTTCTGAACCCACATGAGTGGCAACTCAACAGAAGTACCTTCACCCTAATAACTCAGAAATGGGGGACCCCAAAGGTCGACCTCTTTGCCTCCCACACCAACCATCAACTCGGCAAATTCTGCACCAGGGAGCATCACTGCATGGCTTGGAAAGTGGATGCCCTGTCCTTCCCCTGGATCAATCTATTGGTCTATGCCTTTCCTCCCCTACCTCTCATCCCCAGGGTACTGTGCAAAATAAGGGAGGAAAAGCTAAGACAATTCTCATAGATCCAGACTGACCCCAGCAACACTGGTACCCCTTGCTGTGCAGCCTGTCCCCTTTGCCTCCTTGGCATCTTCCTCAGATTCCAAACCTCCTGACCCAGAGGGAAGGGGAATTCATGCATCCCCAATTGCAGCCACTCAGTTTTGCGGCTTGGCTTATTCACTAACCCCTAACCAATATGCCATCCTCAGTAAACAGGTTCTGGATGTTATCCAGGTGGCCAGATGCCCTAGCACGAGAAAGTCTTATGCAGATAAATGGTAAAGGTTCTGCACTTGGATCCAGGCTCAGGGAGCCAATATGGCACAGCCCTCCATCCCTCTCATCCTAGTTTACTTAGCTGACCTACTACACAGTGGCCTCTCTTTCTCCTGTATAAATATTCATGCCTCTGCTATTTCTGCTCATTTTCCCACTGAGCAGCCCTTTTTCTCACACCCTTTGATCAAACAGTTCCTCAGAGGGACTAGCAACTTGAGGCCCCCCAGAAAGGCATCTACACCAGCTTGGGACCTTAACTTTGTCTTGGAAAAGTTCACCCTGCCCCCTTTCATACCAGCTTCTTCTGCAGAGCTAAAATTTCTCTCCTGGAAGACAGCATTCCTTCTGGCCATCACTTCAGCCAGAAGAGTCTGTGAGCTGCAAGCACTCATGGCTGTGGAACCCTTCATCATCTTTCATGCAGAGAGGGTATCCCTCAGAACTAACCCATCCTTCATGCCCAAGGTAGTGTCCAGTGTGGCTCTTAGCATATCCATGCATTTGCCCACCTTCTTTCCTAATCCCCAGAACAAGGTGGAAAGGATTCTTTACTCTCTAGATGTGCACAGACAGCTCAGATTCTGTCTGGACAGGACTAAATCCTTCAGAAAATCTGATTAATTGCTGGTTAGCTTTGCTACAGGGGCTGAAGGCAAAGCCATCTCCAAGCAAACCATTTCCAAATGGGTACCACACTGCATCCATTTCTGCTACAAACAACATGGAAATCCTCCCCACAAGGGGGTCAGGACACACTCCACCAGCGCAGCCTCCACCTCTGCAGCTTTCTTCAGAGGAGTCCCCACCAGGGACATCCTGGAGGCTGCCACCTGGACATCTGTTCACACTTTTACCAAGCATTACCACCTGCCTCTCTTCTCCAAATCCAGGGCAGTGTTTGCCTCTACATTCTTGCAGGGAATCCTAGCTAGCCCCTAGTTTCCTTGAATGCCTCCACCCTTTTCCTCAGCTTTGGGAATCTACCTAAATGTGATGGCTGCAACAGTGAAACACGAAGAACATAATACAGTTGTGTACATTTACCATAAATGTAGATGTTCGAGTGTATTCACTGTTGCAGTCCTGGTTTCCCTCCCTCCAGCCCCCTTATTCTTTTTCTCCTTTTGTTACCCTTCTTCCTTATTGTTCTCCTCTCTTTACAAGGGACATATTGGCATTTATTTTCCACTGGTGGGGTTCTTTCATCAGAGCCTGGCCTCCTGTTTTGTGGGCTCCTGACAGATTAGGGCAAGAAAAACTTATGTAATGGCATCAGCTGCCTTACTTTATACTCCTGACAATGTGACGTCAGTCCTCAAGTGACAGCAACCAATGCAGAAATACTAAGTCTCTGGTATTCGGGCCAGCCAAGGGCTACCCTGGCAGGGATAACCCAAATGTGATGACTGCAGCAGTGAATACACTCGAACGTCTACATTTATGGTAAGTGTACACAACTGTACTTTCTCAGCCTCGAACAGAGTGACTGGGAATATAATACGTGAGAATGGACAACATCATGGCAGAGCAGGATGAAGGTTTGTAGATCATGAAAGGAGCAAGGAGCAGTTGACAGAGCAGGAGGGCAGCTCAAGCCAGTTTCAAGATCTTAGAGATAGACAGTGGTATGACTTATAATGTTGATTAGCAGCAAGTCTAGCAATTTTATTGTGGCAGAGCTCAAGTTTTATTTTTACGGAGATTTGTATTTTGGTTAAAATGGGACAGGCATAAAGTAGAGAGTTCAGATACAGATTCTTAGTTTTAGTACTTGAATTTGCTTATTTGTCCTCAGCACTTGTTCAGAACATGTTGTAAGCACTAAATAAGCTACAAATTACTACAGCACTCAACCTTCCTCATTACCTAGAGGAAAACAGTTTTTGTACTTACTTTCCTCTCTTGCTTAGAGAAAAACAGCTCTTGTACTCACTTTCCTCACTTGTCAAGAGGAAAATAGTTTTTTATTCAGGCATGTCCAATGGTCAGCTCCCAGTGTTCTCTCCTGTCTATCTGATGAATCTGGGCATCTTGGGGCAATGTAGCAATTGCGTCATGTACATAGACAACCCTCTCCTCCTACCACTCAACACTACAACCTATGAGAGAGGCACTTATGTAGCCAAACTGGATGTAAAGCACTCTCCAACCAAGACTGAACTTGACAGTCAAGAAGGGAAGGTAAACACTTGCACCACACCACACTCATCATATAGTCCCACTAAACCTACACTAAAATCCACACATAGAAACACAAAAACATATGCAGAGGCTCTTAGTAATCTTCTCAAGCAACAGGGACATCCATAGCAGAAATGCAAGCAACCACCACCCCCCATTACAACCCAAATGACACATAGCCCACAGACTCAGTGTGCCACTCAACCACAGCCCATAAGGCAAAACAACATACCCAACACACTAGTCATAGGTGACTCTGTAGTCAGGCACACTGATGTCCCACTCATCAGGCTAAACAAAGAAAAGGTTACTGTCAGTTGCCTGTCGCATGCCAATATCCGCCACATAACCCACACACTCAGGTCACTCCACAACAAGTACAAATATGACACTGTCATTGTCCATGCTGGTGTGAATGACCTTAGACATACCTCCGTGGACTACATGAAAAGAGACATGGAAGAGCTCTCCAATCCTGTAGCCCAGGCAGGTATGACCCTAGCCCTGAGTAGCATCCTGCCATTGCCCAGAATTATACCACAGTACAAGGACAAAATGATTTACTTCAACAATTGGCTAAGTTTCTGGTGTCATTCTAAGGGGATCCAGTATCTGTCTGCCTGGGATGACATGGTCGACAGATCACAATGCTTTGCCAGTGATGGCCTGCACCTGTCACCCCTGGGATTCTGGATACTGGCTAAGGCTCTTGACGCCCCTATAGTGCCTTTTTTAGGCAAGGTTCAAATGACAAATTCACCACCATAACAGGAACAGGCAAGCAAAAACTGAGGGTAATGCTACTCAGTGCTAGAAGTCTAAATCTCAAAATGCACTCCCTCAAGGCACTCCTTAAAATGGACAACACTGATATCTTTGCAGTGACTGAGACCTGGTTCAAGGATCCAGAGCACACCCCTGCTTTACCATGCTATAATTCATACCACACTTTTTGGCCATCTAACCTGGACCGGAACCCCAAAGGCGGAGGTGTGTCCATATTCACTAAGGATATCCATACCTCCAGGCTACTTGCTCAGCATAATGCATCCGAGGTTATCCAAGTGCATCTAAATCTGGGCAAAACTGCAATCCAAATTGTTGCTTGCTGCAGATCCCCCACCATCCCCCAGGATTCCCACTCCTGTTTTCTTGATATACTGGTAAATATTAGGGATCAACCAAACACCTTAATAATGGGTGATTTCAACTATCTCACCATTAACTGGAAAAACTACTCATGTACCAACTCCTTCGCTCACCGCTTTCTGGAATTCATAAATTCCAATGCCCTGGATCAACTTATCCACACCCCCACCAGGGGCAACAATATCCTAGACCCAGTCATTATCAACATGAGTGACCGGTGTTCCACACCTGAAGTAAACTCGTTGGTCAGATCCAACCATCAGCTAATCAGTCTAGATATCCATATCCCATCCCCACCCCCAATTAAGAAAACCATGGTACAAAGTTTCTCCAACGCCAACTAGAAGTGGCAAACTTCATGACACCCATGCAGATGGACAAGATTTTTCTTGAAGAGTGCTAATGAGGAACTTTGCTTGACATAGATGGGTAGCTTGTTCCAGAGTATGTGAAGTCTCTGGGACAGGAATCTATCCCTCCAGCATGTCCTGTTTATTGTGGGGACAAGGTTTAGGTCCCTAGAGCGTGTAGCTTGGAGGGATTGGGATTTCTTTAGGTGTGGCATGTCCAACAGCTCTAGGTTTGACATAGCTTTATATGTTAGGCAGAGATCACCTCGGAATAGGTGATATGCTACTGAGTAAAGCTGGAGTTTTTTGAGATGGTCAGTGTAGGGCATCTGTTTGAGGCCAGTAATCCTTTTGTGAGGTGCTTCTGTGGCCTTTCCAGCTGCTGCTGCTGCAGATGTCTTGTGAGGTACATTCCAAAAGTGGCATTGTACTCTACAATGGGTCTAATGACTGTCGATTACAGGGGAACAATGACCTCTTTTCTTGAATGAGAACCCTTTTGTGATGAGGTGTGCCATGCAGAAGGATTTCCTGACTACTGTGGCAATGTGATTATCAAAGGAGAGACTACTGTCCACCTGGGTCCCAAGGTCTCTTATCACACATTCATCATTAAGTAGACTGACGCCTATGTGGTAGTTCATGGGTACAGAGTTTTTAGCAAAAGGGATGACAATGCACATTTTGGCATTGAGCTTGAGGCCATGGCTCTGACACCAGGCATTTGTCTCAGTGATGCCCTTCTGTAGGCTGTCCACATCATTTGGGGATTTGACTATAGCGCCTAGTTTGCAGCCATCTGTGAACTTCATCAGCCAAAGGCCTTCTGTGTTAGCCTGTACTTCAGAGAAGTAGATACTAAACAGGAGAGGTCCCATGATGGAACCCTGTGGTACTCCACTTGTTACTGCTTTGAGGTCAGATTTGGAGTCTGCAACTTTTACAGTGTGGGTTCTGTCAGTAAGCCAGTTGGCAACCCATCTTGTGACATAGGGATATATACCTAGTTTAGTGAGTTTAGCTATAATTCTAGAATGGGGGATGGTGTCGAAAGCCTTGGCGAGGTCAAGATAGGCTGTGAGAACCACCTTATCCTCATCCACGGCTTTGGTGACTGCCTCAAAGAAGTTGATCAGGCTCAGGGGCATGGATCTGCCTTTTACAAACCCGAACTGGGTGGGATCCAGAGTTTGGAGGTTACCAATGTCTTTGTTTGAGTTCCATGATGATACGTTACATGGCCTTGCAGACCAGGCTCGTCAGGCTAATAGGTCGATAGTTCCCAGGATCAGTGGTGGCTCCCCCTTTGTGGAGTGGGATAACTGTCGCTGTGCACCATTCAGTGGGCACAAAGCCTGATGCAAGGCTATCATGGTGCTTAAGTGAGGAGCCAGTTCATTCTGAAGTTCGTGTAAAATGCAGCCTGGGATGTTGTCTGGTCCCATGGATGCTGTGTTTTTCGCTTTACAGAGTGCAGCTTTTACCTGCGTAGTTGTGATTACAGGGACTCTGCATTCTTCCTGTATAGATATGGGCCCTTTAGGGGGTGAGAGGGGGGTAAAGTTAGCACTGAACCTATCTGCCAGGATGTTGGCAATATCAGTTGGTTCTGTATTTTTCGTGCCTTTGTGCTGTAACTCAGAGCAGATCTGGGTGTTGCCATCTAGATTCTCGACATAGCTACAGAATGCTTTGTGGTTGTCCTTGGATTTAGTGGCAATTTTGTTTTCATAGCTAGCTTTGGAGGATTTTATAAGGGATCTCAGCTTCTTACTGAGGCTGACCAGGGAGCTCCTCCACTCATGGGATTTTAATCTCTTTAGCAACAGTTTCTTCCTTCTGTTATACAGTTTGTTTATTGCAGGGGACCACTAGATTGGCTTCCTTTTTTTGGAGGATAGCGTCTTGGTTCTGTTTGGGACAGCACAATCCATGCACTCGTGTAAGTGCTTATAGAGTGCATTTGTGTAGGATTCAGCAGCTTTAACTATATTGTCCGTCTGCATGGGTGTCATGAAGTTTACCACTTCTGTCTTAAGAAGCATGAAGCTGGCTTTGGAGAAATTTTTTACTGTGGTTTCCTTAATGGGGGGTGGGGGTGGGGGATGTAGATATCAAGGGTGATAAGCTTATGGTCGGATCGGACCAACGAGGAGTTGATTTCAGGTGTGGAACACCGGTCACTCATGTTGGTAATGACTAGATCTAGGATATTGTTGCCCCTGGTGGGGGTGTGGATAAGTTGATCTAGGGCATTGGAGTTTATGAATTCCAGAAAGCGTTGAGCTAAGGAGTTGGTACACGAGTAGTTTTCCCAGTTAATGGTGGGGTAGTTGAAATCGCCCATTATTAGGGTGTTTGGTTGAACCCTAATATTTTCCAGTACATAAAGAAAAGAGAAGTGGGAATCCTGAGGCATGGTGGGGGATCTGTAGCAAGCTACAATTTGGATTGCAGTTTTGCCCAGAGTTAGTTGCACTTGGATAACCTCGGATGCATTATGCTGAGCAACTAGCCTGGAGGTGTGGATATCCCTAATGAATATGGACACACCTCCGCCTTTGGTGTTTCGGTCTAGGTTACATGGCCGAAAAGTGTGGTATGAGTTATAGCCTGGTAGTGCAGAGGGGCTCTCTGGAGCCTTGAACCCAGTCTCAGTCACTGCACAGATATCGATGTTCTCCATTTTAAGGAGTGCCTCGAGTGAGTGCATTTTGAGATTTAGACTTCTAGCATTGAGTAGCATTACCCTCAGTTTTTGCTTGCCTGTTCCTGTTATGGTGGTGAATTTGTTATTTGAACCCTGCTTAAAAAAGGCACTATAGGGGCAGCAAGAGCCTTAGCCAGTGTCCAGAATCCCAGGGGTGACAGGTGCAGGCCATCTGTGGCAAAGCATCGTGGTCTGTCAACCATGTCATCCCAAGCAGACAGATACTGGATTCCCTTAGAATAACACCAGAAGCTTAGCCAATTGTTAAAGTCAATCATTTTGTCCTTGTACTGTGGTATCATTCTGGGCGATGGCAGGATGCTACTCAGAGCTAGGGTCATACCTGCCTGGGCTGCAAGATCGGAGAGCTCTTCCATGTCTTTTTTCATGCAGTCCAGGGAGGTACATCTCAGGTCATTCACACCAACATGGACAATGACAGAGTCATATTTGTACTTGCTGTGGAGTGACCTGAGTGCATAGGTTATGTAGCGGATCCTGGCACCCGACAGGCAGCTGACAGTAACCTTCTCCTTGTTTAGCCTGGTGAGTGGGACATCAGTGTGCCTGGCTATAAAGTCACCTATGACTGGTGTGTTGGGTACATTGTTTTGCCTTATTGGCTGTGGTTGAGTGGCACACTGAGTCTGCGGGCTATGTGCCACTTGGGTTGTGTTGGGGGATGGAGGTTGCTTGCGTTTCTGCTTTGGTAGTCTCTGTTGCTTAGACAGATTATTATTGAGAGCCTCCACGAATGTTTTTGTGTTACTATGTGTGGATTTTGGTGGTGTAGATTTAGTGAGACTATGTGATGAGTGTGCAGTGGTGCAAATGTCTATTATTTCTACATCTGTGTCAGTTTTTCCCTGTACTATGATTTTCTTCCTCCTACCTTCTAGAAACATGTTGGTTGACTGACAACCTAAGACTGTCCACGTACATTATATTTACTATTGCCCTTGTGGACCAAGTTGTGGCAGAAAAGGGGCTTTAAAGGAGGCCAGTGCACTTAATCTGGTTAACAAATGGGTTACAACAGTACTACATTTATACACATTAGTAGCATGACATATAGCAGTAGAGTTCACAATGCATAAATCACACTAGCTGAAGAAAAACTTTAGAGTTTAAAAAAGACAGAGCTTGTGTATCTCCTTAGATAAGATGTCAGGAATTGTGACTGTGTGTCCCCTACCTCTCTTGCATGATGACAGTAGTCACAGTCGCAGAGCTGCTATTGTGTCATGGCAGCAAATGAATGTGACAAATATAACACTGAGAATGTCTGAAGAAATGCTTGCACTCAGCCCTTTAAATTAGAGTGTTGAAAACTACCAGAGGTTTAAGGCTGGCTTCACCACATTCTGATGAATTCCGTTTATGTTTAGACGAAAGCTCTCAACTGGTTAATCAGAAAAAAGTTTTTAGTCTTCCTTACAGACTGTGGGACTTTGTGATGTGTTTTTTTTTTGGTTACTGTGTTTACCACATTAATGACAAGCTTTTAATTGGGTTTATAAGTGGGATTATCCAGTTTTTCAACATATTCATCTTAGAATGCTGTTTCATGAAGAAATCTAATAAAAATATTTATTTGTATTGCACCGAATTCGACATAATACACTCAGTGGAAATTTCATTTCTGGTTTCAAGAAACTTATTGCTCCACTTCCATGCTGGTTCTTTCTGCTTGCCATATACGTATCAAGATTATTTTTGAAGGAAGTTAATGTCTGACATCTTATCAGACTTCTCAACTTGTCCCTATTTTAGAAGAGCGCACCTACTTTCAGGCCTGATTTACAAGTGCACAAGATGTACCTATTTTTTGGGGTCTGTCACTATTGTATTTATTTATTTTATATTTTTTGTCTGTCTCTGTTTTCAGGCTTGATTTACCCCTTCACAGAATTTTCTGAATCACCTTCATTACTTGTTATTTTTCGAACTGTGTAGTACACAGAAAACCACATTACATTACCAGAATAGTGGCAATAATAAAAGAAAGAAAACACACATCTTCCATCTCCCTTTAGCAGACAGAAAAATAAATGACATCATGTGGTAGAATTTTGCAGTGCAATTCAGTGAAGTCCACAGAGCTTGCATTTGTCTCTCTGATGATGTGCTTATATTTTTCCATCATTTTGGTACTCTGTTTTTGTAAAGACGTGTTTCTGAGTGGTATCCCACATTCCTACTGGAAGCAGGAAGAGTTATATGCTATGTGGTATTCAAATTTTATGCTAATTAGATACCCAGACTTTTTCATGGATATACCTACTTTTCAAGGGCCTTTGCATCTATTCTTAATGTCTGCAGGTCGACAGGCATGTTTCTAATTGTAAGGTTATAGGTTTATAGGTTAGTACTAGGCTAACTACCCTTGCGAGCCATTTTAAGCCTAGCCAATTATCCCTTGTGAGATTCAAACCCTGCACCTTGTGTTTGTAAGGCAAATACCTTAACCATTAGGCCACCCTCCCAACCCCCTAGGGAGGCCTATTCTATAATCTTGGAAGGTATGTTAATATGTTTGCCACTTTTTTATTACTGGTACTTAATTTCAGCATCACATTCTCCCCCCTCTCACTTTAGAACCCCCTTTTCCCCTCGGGGAGTGCGTTCCTTGCATAAACTTTCAAACAGAACCATGTCAGACATTGCTTTATAAACCTGACAGAAATTGTCTCACAGTAACCTGTTGTGTCTTTCGGCTTTTCCCAGTTAGGGGTCTCCACAGTGGAACTCCGGTGTGCTAATGATTGGCAGTAGATTTTTACATGCTGAGTTGCCAGCCCTGATGCACAACCTTCAAGGAAGGTACGCCCATTCACGCATGTCTCCACACAGAAGACGCTCTAGCTGAGAATCGAACAGGACAACGTCTTACTGTGAGGCAACAATGCTACCGTAGCACCACCACTGCAGAAACCTGTATGAAGCAGAATGTAATGATGGTTTCTAAATGCCTTTTTGAATAACTCAGGTTTTCCAGTCCTATGATTTTGTAGAAAGAAATCCCTTTACCTTTTTTAAGGTTGTTTTGAGTACCTTATTTTAAGAATAAAAAACAAAACACAGCGTTGTATTTAATAATGGGTTGGATAAGTGAGGTATAAAATGGGACGTTGATCTCCCTAGCATGAATATTCATGCCTTTTGGAATTATCTAAGCTAGAGAACATACTTTTCTGACTTTGGAAGATATACTACAGGGAAAAAAAAGTTTAAATTGTTGTCTTCCATTATTTTTTCTGATGTATTTATTTTGTAATTATAATTTAAATACTTTTTAGAAGGTCTTTCAGTGTGACATTTATCATATAATCATAAGAAGTTACTAGGCTATTGGCCCCAGGGCCTGTACAAGCCTAAAAGGGGTTAATGAGGTACTCTGCTTGACATGGAGTGGGAGTCTATTCCACAGAAGGGGGAGTCTCTGGGACACAAATCTGTCCTGCCAACAAGTCCTATTGATGTCACAGACCAGGTTGAGGTCACACATGTGGGTTACTCGAGTGGAGCTTGACTTACTGATATGGAGCAGTCCCATCAAGGCAGGGTTTGAGATTGCTTTGTATGCCAGACAGAGGTCACCTCTGAGGAGTCTGTAGAGGACTGAGTAGAGGGACAGGGCCTTTAGCCTATCTGTGTAGGGTAGATGTTTGAGGCCCTGGATTCTTCTGGTGAGGAACCTCTGTGGTCTCTCCAGCTGCTGCATGTGCTTTGTGAGGTACATGCCGAAAGGGGCATTGTACTCAGTAATGGGTCTTATAAGGACAAATACAGGGATGTTTTGACCACCTTGTCCCTGGATGAGATACCCTTACTAATGAGGTGGGCCATGTAAAAAGCTTTCCATACAAAGGAGGCAATATGGTGGTCAAAAGTCAGTAAGCCATTTACTGGCATTATAGGAAAAGTCAGTTTTACTACACTAGCTAGGTTGTTTTTGTAGACCAGTTTGGAGAATTTTTGGCCTCAGATTATTGAAACAGTTTTGTAACCCAGTTTATATAATCATCAGTATTGTTAATCAATACGCTTGGTCATAAGTAGTTCTTTCTCTACTTTTAAATCTAAGAATAGTCAAAAAAGAGGCAGCCCCACTGTGTGACACACCACTGGTAGCCACCATTTAGATAGACAGGTCATTTTGTATCTGACACATCTTATCATATTGCTTAATCCACATTTTACCCACTGAATTACATATAGATTGACAGTTAATGCTTTTCATTTTTCAGTTATTTCCTTACTTAGAATACTGAGTCAAAAGCTGTGGCAAGGTCAAAATAAGAAGTATGATCTGTCTGACCTTCAACAAGTGCTGATGGCAATCACATCAGAGAATGTCACAGAATTTAGACGGTAGGATCTGCCTTTGACAGACCCATATTGCTCCATGTGTAACACTAGTACGTCCCCTGTATCATTTTTAACTCTCTCAGGCTGATAGGTCAAAAATTGTATTGGTGTGATGTGGCCCATGCACCTCCACCCCATTTTATGAATTCATTCCACTTTAATCTGTTAACGTAGGTGAGGAATTTGTACACTTTTTTGTTTATTGCGATTGAAATGGTTTAGTGTGTTGATATGGGTTTATTTAATTTCCTTTATCCAATGCAGGAAACCACCGGTTATGTTGTTTTTATCCATTTAGCTTGAGTTTTCAGTTTTACTTGCAACAGCAATCCTCATAAAGTAGTTATATAATGTAAGTTGTATGCAGATAAATGCTTTAGTGGCCCAAAGAGTGAAACATAGGTCACCTCACAGCAGTAAGTAAGCCACAAGTGTAAGGAGAGTTGAGCTAATTTCTTGGGATAGTCAAAGGATTTAAGGCCTTTATTTATTTATTGTTTCATTGCAGTGACAAGTGGAGTGCCACAGGGTTTCGTCCTGGGACCTCTCCAGTTTGGTATCTACTTCTCTGAAGTACAGGCTAACACAGAAGGCCTCTGGCTGATGACGTTCGCAGACGACTGCAAACTGGGAGCCATAGTCAAGTCCCCAAATGATGTGGACGTCCTACAGAAGGGCCTCAATGAGACAGATGCCTGGTGTCAGAGCCATGGCCTCAAGCTCCATGCCAAAATGTGCAGTGACATCCCCTTTGGTAAAAACTCTGTACCCATGAACTACCACATAGGCAGCAGTCTACTTAACATCAAATGCATGATAAGAGACCTTGAGACCCAGGTGTACAGTAGTCTCTCTTTTGACAGTCACATCGCCACAGTAGTCAGGAAGTCCTTCTACGTGGCACACCTTATCATAAAAGGGTTCTCATCCAGGAAAAAAGAAGTCATTGTTCCCCTCTACTCGTCACTCATTAGACCCATTATAGAGTACAATGCCCCTTTTGGAATGTACCTCACAAGACATCTGCAGCAGCAGCTGGAAAGGCCACAGAAGTACCTCACAAAGAGGATTACAGGCCTCAAACAAATGTCCTACACTGACCGCCTCAAAAAACTCTAGCTTTACTCCGTAGCATATCACCTACCCTGAGGTGATCTCTGCCTAACATATAAAGCTATGTCAAACCCAGAGCTGTTGGACATGCTACACCTAAAGAAATCCCAATCCCTCCGAGCTACATGCTCTAGGGACCTAAACCTTGTCACCACAATAAACAGGACACACTGGAGGGATAGATTCCTGTCCCAGAGACTTCCCATACTCTGGAACAGGCTACCCGTCTATGTCAACCAAAGTTCTTCATTAGCACTCTTTAAGAAAAATCTTGATGAGTGAATGGGAAATAGGAAATACACCCCGGGGATCACTTCTATGTCTCTGCTGGACAGTGGCACAGGAAAATAACTTTCTTGGGTGGCGTAAGCTATAGTACCTTGCTGGCTAGGCTTACGTAGGCCCATGGGCCGATAGCCTAGTACCTACCTATGAACCTATGCATCATTAGAACCTTTCTAACTGAGGTAGGTGCTAGGATTTATAAATACTGTATTCAACGATGAGATTGATAAGGGAAGAGTCTAGTGCTAAGATGATGTCTTCGGATCTTTAAGGTATTCCCTTGGAAATTAACCGGACAAGATAGAAGAATTTCCTAACGATGATGGAAACATGATCAGATCCGAGAAAATTGGCCACATCAGTATCTAGGTCTGTTATAGATTCATAGGTAAGTGCTAGTCTAGCTGCTGTTGTGGGCAGTTTTACAAATGATGCTCCGGCCATGTCTTATGTATAACTGTTCACGTTTGTTACGCTTACAAATTTTACAAGATTGTGAACTCTTTGGAACTTTTCTCCTCGGGTCTGCACTGAAAATGGACCTTTCGCTCATTTGGACTAACCCATTTAATAAATGTCAAATAAATACATTTTAAGCCTTGTCAGTTCTCTCTTGGTGCTTGAAAATAACCTATCCCATTTGATGCTACATAGGCCTTACCCATCCCATGATAGATAATTATATATTACCCCTTAGTGAGAATAACTGGGATCATGCCATAGATAATTTGAGAGGACACATGCATGGCATACAGCTTTTAGGAGCTGCCTGTGTCCATTAGTACTACAGGGGGCAGTCGTGGGGTACATTTTCTTATTCCCATCCACATATCTAAGTTGTGTTTGAATATGGATAGGGGTGAGCTTTGTTTTTATGTGGATGGGGGAGTCTGGTCCAGAGCAGCGGTATCATCAGTGAGATATACCTGTCCCCCCAAAACATTCTTTTGCTCTGTAGAAGAGGTTTAAATCCACAGACTGTGTGTTTCTGATACTATCTGACTTTCTGATGTGCAGTAAATCCATCAGTACTGGTGTAGAGGATGTCTTGTATTCCAAACACAGGTCACCGCTTAACAGTCTGTAGGATACAAAGTATAGTGACAGGCTTGGAGTCGGTCCATGTAGGATATGTTGTTTAGGCCTCGTATCCTTTTAGTAAGGTATCTCTGTGGGCATTCCAGTTACTGCATGTATCTGGACAGATACATGCAAAAAGGGGCATTATATTCGAATATTGGCCTAATGATGGCCAATAAAAGAGAACAGTGACATGCCTAGATCTAGGCACAATCCCTTTATTTATACAATGTGCAATCATAGAAGAACTTTCTTAGGACAGTGGACACATTTCTTAAAAGTTAAGTCACTGTCCACATAACTTTCCAAATCCAAAACAGCTAGGCCAACTCTTAGTGGCATATTGTCTATGTGGTAGTTCCGTGGGGTAGATGACTTCCCAAAGGTAACGATAGTGCATTTCTTGGCATTTAGTTTCAGTCCATGATTTTGGCACCCATTATTTATTTGGGGCAAACCTTTCTGCAGGATGGCTATATCGTTGGGGATTTGGGTCTATATCATATGAGCGAATTGCACAAATTGCGAACACTCCTAACATCGAATGTACTGCACCTCGAACTTCCTATTGTGGGGGGCTGTGCCCCCCACACCCCCCGCTGAATATATATTCCATCTCTGAGATCGCACTAAAGTGAGGAAAAGGCAAATATACCACCCTTCACTGTACCACAATCTCAGAAGAAGCACTTCAAGGTCCGGTACGTTCAATATTATGAGCGTTCACAATTTCTGTGATTCGCTCATATGATATAGACCAGGGGATTAAATGACTGCTCCTAGCTTGCAGTCATCTGCAAACTTAATCAGTAAGAGCCCTTTGGTATCAGCTCTTACTTCAGAGAAGTAGATACCAAACAGAAGAGGTGCCTGTACAGAACCCTGGGGAGAATCCACTGGTGAGTGGTCTCTTTGTGGAGGTAACTTCCCATTTTGATTTCCTGTGTCATATCTGTAAGGCAACTGCCAATGTAGTGGGTGAATTAGGGGGTTATTCCCAGTTTATTTAGCTTTTCTACTTTGACCATATCTATTTGAAGAACACTGCCATTTATAACATATGAGATGGGTGCAGTTGTTTTTTTGCTGAATGCTAACTATACTGCACTTTTTGAGGGGTTTTTTGCATTTACTTGAGACTGTTTTCACTACACCGCGTGAGGGCATATTCCTGTCCTTGTTGGAACAGGTTAGTGTTACTGGATAAGTGGATAACAGTGTCCAGTTTGCAGTCATCAGCAGACTTGATCAACAACACTTCACGGATATTGTCTTGGTTGTCTATAAAATAGATGTCAATCAGTAGAGGGCCTAGCACTGAACTTTGTGTAACCCCACTAGTTACAGTTTTACATTCTGAGAGGGTACCAGCAACATTCACTTACAATCTGTTGGACAGCCAATTTGTAATCCAGCAGGCAGCATAGGGATTTACATTACATTTGTCTGTTTTTTAAATAATACCACCATGGGAGATGGTGTCAAAAGCCTTGGCCAAATCAAGTTAAGCAGAGTGTGTGGTGAGTTCATTGTACACAGCCTCTGTAACCTTTCCAAATAAGTTTATTAGGTTTACGAGACAGGAGATGCTCTCTACAAGAAAACAAAGTGAGTTGGTTCTAGGAACGTAAGTTAAGTTCCATATGTCTGCATAAATGAGGTCTGCTGTGAAACTTTGTATGCGAGGATGACGGGGATAATGGGCAATAACTGCACAGCTCTGGTCTGTAAAGGGGTCACCCTTATGTAGAGGAGTGACAGTGGCTGTTCATTGGGAGTCCTGCACAAACCCTATAGTTAGGCTCAGTGTGAACAGTTTAAGTAGAGGCTCAAAGAGTGTAATGAGAATGCAGCCTGGTAAGTTGTGACCCACAGGGGTTCTGACACTTGTTCCACTGTGGTTTCTTGGCAAACTAAATTTACAGGGCTTGTGGGTGCAACAGTGTGAATAAGGGGGGTAAAGGTACCACTAAATTTGTTTACTAAGCTACTATTTCCTTGGATTGGAAAGTGTGAAATGGATGAACTCTGTGCCTTGTTGAGCACCATACCTTCATTTGCTAACTTATCTGAAGAAAGATTTGAAGTTCCTTAGGTATCTGTAGCTGCCTTAAGTTAGTGCTCTGCTTTACATTTCCTCATAATGTTCTTACGTTCCTTGTTGTCATGTTTCAGTGTGGTCATGAGGTATGGGGAATGGGATTTCTTATAAACTTTCATTGTTTTTGTTCTTTTATCATAGAGGTTTTTAATAAAGGAGGTTTATTCCTGAATTTGCCATTATATTTAGGGAGATGGGTCTGGATTCTTATATGCAACTGTTTAGGTGGATAAAAACTGGAAGTGAATGTGGCAGCACACTCAGCTGGATCCATTTGCGGAGTATTGCTGGGAATTTTGCATAGGTCTTCTACAAGCTGAAGTAGGTGTACCCAAGAGAAGTCCCTAGAGATGGTCTGATTTGGTAGTGGATGTTGCCACTGGGCCTGACAGATTTGTGGTCAGATTTAACTAGGGATAAGGAAATTTGTGGTGGAGTACTGGCAGTGACTAGGTTATTAAGGACCAGGTCAAAGATATTAAAGCCTCTAGTGGGTATTTTTTTTAATTTGCCCCAGTGTATTTAAATTAACAAATTCAAGGAAATGCTGCACATATTTATTTTTAGAAATGTAAGTGTGCCATTCAATGCATGGATAATTGAAGTCCCCTAGCAAGAATGTATTTGGTTTTATATTTAACTCCTTAGTGGTGTTAAAGTAATTTCCATTATCTTTGGGGGATGTTGGTGGGGTTCTGTAGTTAACACTTAAGTAATAGTTTGATTTGTCAAGGGGGATCACCAACAGATCCAAGTTAGGTTTGTAGGTAATCTGACATGAGGTGATGGTGTTGTTGACTAATACATATACTCCCTCACTGTTAAGGGCCTGAAGGCATGATATACACTAAATCCTGGTATAGTGTGATTGCTGTTGTTGCACTGAAAACATGTCTCAGTAACTACACTGATGTGAATATATTTGAGTTGCATGAAGGGCTCAAGTTCTGACATTTTTCTGTTCAGACTCCTAGCATTGAGTAGTAGTATGATGTTAAGATCTGGGTTTGAGTTTGCTATGTCAGAATATGTAGTAGGGAGACCCGACCAAAAAAGGCACTACAGGGATGGCAAAGGCTTTAGCCAGTATCTAGAAGCCCTGGTATGTGAGGTGTTTGCCATCCTGTCATGAAACAAGAAGTCTTATCTACTGTCTCATTCCAGGTCAGCACATACTGCACCCCCTAGAATGACACCAAGTACTTAGCCAACCCATTAAATCCAATTATCTTATTTGGGCATCATTGTTGATGAAAGCCACATACTACTGAAGTCCAGTGTCTATCCTGCCTTTTTCCCACCTGTAACATATGCATTTTAACTTCCATCATGTTTCTCGGTCTGTCTGTGTGGAGTGCCTAAGGTCATTCACTTCCACATGGGCCACTAGGTCATATTCATATTTGTCTAGATTAAGGGATTATAGGGCCCTTGTGACATCACTGATCCTTGTACTGGACATGCAGCTTATACTTATCCTGTTCTTGTTCAGTTTGTTGCGTGTGGAGTCTGTATACCTAACTGTATGTTTAAGACATTTCCCTGTGTGAAAGTAGGCTTGGTGAGCCTCAGAGGCTCTGAATTGCTTGGTTGGTGGCTCTTGGGTGATCGTTGTAGAGATGCAGTATTGTGGGAGTGGAGAATGATTAGGTGGTTTTGCCTTGTGTGCTGGAAGTGGATACCTTTTAGAGGCTTAGGCACGTTTTTCTTTACAGCCTAAGCATAAGTCATGAGCTTAGAGGTATCTTGTGGTTAATGTGTTGATGTTCTTCGTCTTCCATTGCTGCAGTCCTGACTATTATCCTCAGTCTTTGTGCAGGTTGGGAAATATTTCGTTTCAGACAAACAGAGTTGAACATTTTGGTTTTTCTTGCCTCAGTATTTTACCGGATGTCAGAAAAAGTGAATAACTGTATTTCTTGTGGGAAACAGATACCTCATAGGGATTATCATACCTTGTGTATACCTTGTTTAGGCTTGTGCTAGGTTTAACAAACGCACTATTAAGAGGAGGTTAGACTGTGCCAGGTTAGTGTTTGGGAAGCGTAATTATAAAATGCCGCCGGATGAAGGATAAAACAGTGAAGCCTAGGGTTGAGGAACCGGCAGTCCGGAGGTTTTACCAGGAGTTTCCATGGAGTCCCAGGCAGAAACTATACTCTTACAGGATGTGCCTTCTCAGGAGGTAGGCCAGGCTGAGGGGCTTCTCAGGTGACTGTTCTTCCCTCTCTTCCCAAGGTAGTTAGGGCCTCTCCTTCTGTTGCCAAAATGAGAGGTAGGCCTACTTCAGCTTCAGTGGGGGCTTCTCCTACCATTTCAGGTTCTGTACCTAAGAAACATATGCTTAAGATGGCAGAAGATTTGATTACTATGATTAGGCGTTCTATGCCCCCACCTGATAAGAGGCCTAGGGTGGAACCTGAGTTTGAGAGTTTTGAACAGTGTTCTGAGGCTTCAGAATCTTCTGTGGAAGATTTGCAGGAGTATCCTACCTATTCTGATTCTGATGTGGATGATTCCACTCCTACAGCGTCTCCACCTGAGGATTTCTCATTTTCAGAGACTTTGCATTCCATGAGGGAGCACTTTAAATGGGAAGGCCAGGATTACTCTGACTCCAGGAAAAGGCTTAGGGAGTTCTTGTTTTACCCCAGCATAGGCCTTAGCTATTCCTCCTGTGTTGAATGTGGTGGAAGATGTTTTGCAGAGGCTTCCCTGAACCCTGACTCTTTGCCTCCTGCTCCTGTTAAGCCTGATAGGTATTATAGGGTGCCTGAAGCTCATAAATATTTGTTTAAGAGTCCTAGGGTGGACCCAGAAACTATTTCCCAGGGGCCTAAGGGTGTAAAAGCTTCTGTGGTTAAGAATCCTGTCCCCACTGATAAAGAGGCGAGGGCTTTGGATAGGTGGTGTATACTTCTTCCACTCTAGCCATGAGAGCTTTGAATTGTCAGTTTCACATGTTAAAATATCAGAATTACCTTCTTTCACAATTGGAATCTAAGGTGGATGCTTTGGCGGAAGGTATTGAGTGTAAAGAGTTGCTGGATTTGGTTCATGTGTCCGAACAAGTCTATGCAAACTGTTAAAGATTTTTTGCAGGTACAGCCACCGAAGTTTAGTAGAAATTGGCCTGCTAAGGGGTGGACATATCCTGCTTATGATTCTCAGTCTAGGGGTAGGTCTAGACGTGGTAGGGGCAGGGCTCAAAGTTCTTTCAGGCCTAGAACAGGGAGTTCACCTGCTCAGACTTCTGGTGAGGGCAGGGGTCAGTCCTTTCGTAAACAGACCCAATGACCTGTTTTCAGCTGCCAGCAGATTCACGTCTGGCAGCTCCTTTGGGGGGAAGACTGTCTCTTTTCAAAGAAAATTGGGATTTAATTACTCAAGACAAATGGGTGTTGGATATCATTCACCACGGTTACAGATTTTATTTCCATACAATGCCCCCTTTCAAAGGCATGCCAGACGTTCCTCCTCTACAAAGAAAAGAGGCTCACAAGCAAGTTTTACAGTTACTTCACATAGGGGCCATTCAGCCAGTCCCTGTGTCAGAGAGGGGCCTAGGATTTTATTCTCGCCTGTTCCTTGTACCAAAGAAGGGGAACACGTGGAGACCAATTTTGGATTTATCTCTCCTCAACACGTTTTGGACATTCCCAAGTTCAAGATGTTGACGTTGCAACAGCTTTTACCTCTGCTGGGCAAAGATCACTGGATGGTAACTTTAGATCTCAAGGAAGCTTACCTTCATGTGCCTATAAGGCTAAGTTGCAGAAAGTATCTGCGGTTTCGAGCTGGAAATTCTCATTATCAGTTCTCTGCATTGCCCTTTGGCTTATCTAAGAGTATTCACAAAGGTTCTGGCTCCAGTGATAGCTTACTTCAGGCTTCAAGGAATTCAAATCTATCCTTACTTGGACGACTGCCTGATTCTGGCTCAAGAAAAGGAAGACCTTCTACAGCATCTGGAATATGTTATAGCAGTGCTAAGATGCCTAGGGTATTCTGTGAACGAAATAAAGTCCAGTCTAGTACCCTCTCAAGACATGTGCTTTCTGGGTGTAAGACTGAATACAGCAGCCCAGATGGCCTTTTTAACCCCGGACAAACAAAAGAGTCTGTCACTTTACTTCCATCAACTATCTCATCAGTCCGTGCTGACTGCAAGGACAGTCCTTCAAGCATTAGGGTTCATGGCATCTTGTATTCTGGTGCTTCCCAATGCCAAACTGCATATGAGGAAGCTACAATGGTATCTCAAAATGTATGGACACAGCACTGCCAGGATTTGGACACTGTCATTCAAATAATACCTTGCATTCAAAAGGAATTTTGTGGTGGGCTCAGGAATGTCACCTAAACAAGGGACTCTCTGTGACCCGGCCAGAGGCAAGTCAGATTCTAACGACAGATGCCTCGGACATTGCTTGGGGAGCTCATCTAAATGGAAAGTGGATACAAGACAAGTGGCCTGCCAGACTACAGCATCTACATATCAACATGAAGGAGATGTTAGCAGTCCAGTTTGCATTAATGGCTTTCAAGGAGTTACTTCTTCCAGGGCAGGTGTTGATTCTAACAGACAACACAACTGTCATGTGGTACATCAACAAGCAAGGGGAACACATTCTTATCCTCTATGCAGGCAAGCAATGATTTTATGGGAGACTGCGCTAAGCTTGCAACTAACTCTTCAGGCAAGGTTTCTGCCAGGAGCACAGAACTCCTTAGCAGATGTGTTACAGACAAATCATGGATCCCGTGGAAACTGGATCTTCATGTATTTCAGAAACTGACAGTGTCATGGGGAACTCCAGACATAGATCTGTTCGCTTCTCCACTAAACCACCAGCTGCCAAAGTATTGCACAAAGGGTTTCATCACACAGCTTGGAAAGTGGATGCTCTGTCTTTCAGTTGGAAAACCTTCATGTGTATGCCTTTCCACCTCTACCGCTTCTTCCAAAGGTACTATTAAAGGTCAGACAAGACAGGCCAAGGATGATTTTGATAGCTCCAGATTGGCCTCGGCAACACTGGTACCCACTTCTACGGAGTCTGGTAAAGAAGCCTCCATGGCCTTTACCTCTGATTCCTCATCTGTTATCTCAGAAGGACGGTCATCTGCTCAATGTCAAGCTTCACTCTCTTCATCTAACAGCCTGGCATATTCTGTGTTGACACACAGCAGGTCTCAACTTCCTCAACAAGTTTTAAATGTGATTATGGAAGCTAGAAGGCCTAGTACTAGGAGAGTGTACGAAAAAAAATGGAAGAGATTTTTATTTTGGAGTACAGCAAAGAATTTGGAGATTTCAGAGCCTAATTTGAGTGTGGCTCTTCAATATCTTACTGAATTATTGGACAAAGGTTTGTCCTTCTCTTCCATAAAGATTCATGCTGCAGCAATTTCAGCTCACTATCATTGTGACCCACCTTTGTTTTCGCATCCTTTGTTCAAGCAGTTTCTTAGAGGGGCAAAGAATATAAGACCCCCACGTAGAGCTCCTACTCCTGCTTGGGATCTCAATTTTGTGTTGGAAAAACTTACTCTACAACCTTTTGAGCCTGCAGCTACTGCTGAATTGAAATATTTGTCATGGAAGACTGCTTTTCTGTTGGCTATTACTTCTGCAAGAAGGGTGTCTGAGTTGCAGGCCCTTATGGCAGTAGAGCCCTTTTGATTTTCCATAAGGACAGGGTATCAACTAATCCTTCCTTTATGCCTAAGGTGGTTTCTAGTGTGGCTTTAAACCAAACTATTCATTTGCCGCAGATCCTCAAAATAAAGGGGAAAAGATTTTGCACACTTTAGATGTACACAGGCAATTGCGTTATTATTTGAGCAGGACTAAGAATTTTAGGCAGTCTCAGCAGTTACTTGTTTCTTTTGCTTTGAGTTCACAGGGCAAGCCTGTGTCAAAACAAACTATTTCTAGGTGGATTGGCTTTGCATTGCATTTTGTTATTCCCATCATGGCAAGGAGATTCCAGCTGGGATCAGGCCTCATTCCACTAGGGCTACTGCCACTTCAACAGCATTTCTAAGGGGGGTGGCAACTAAGGATATTCTGGAAGCAGCTACTTGGAGTTCAGTGCATACTTTCTCTAGGCATTATCACCTTCCTATATACTCTAAGACTAGGGCTGGTTTTGCCACAGCTGTTTTACAAGGCATGTTATCAGCTCCTACTACTTTATAATTTGCCAGCCTCCCTTACCTCTGCTTTGGGATTCTACTGCAGCAATGGAAGGGCTAAGAACATAGTACAGTTTTGTACCTACCATAAATGTAGATGTTCGAGGATTCCATTCCTCCCTCCTTCCCCTCTGTGTTTAGGGGTGGTTGTGTAGGTGAGTTACATGCTTATCTTTTATATATATATATATATTGTTGTATATATTATACATGTTTTTGGTGCAGGTTGTTTTGGGACTTGTCTTTTGGGTCTTCTGACATCTGGGGCGGACTATACCCAATAGTCAGGACTGCAGCAATGGAATCCTCGAACATCTACATTTATGGTAGGTACAAAACTGTACTTTGTGGATGTATGATGCTCACCGATACTGTGCTGATGCAAGAAGTCTGCATCCATGTTTCTTAAATGTTAATATCTCTTGCAGGTCTTAACAGTCAAGTGGTGTAAGCAGTGAATAGTCTGCAAGCATAAGGCAGTTGCTGCACTGTCTTCAATCACCTGAAGCCATCAGACTGGTCACAGGTAGTATGATAGCAGGCTATTAAGCCATGTTGCCAGAGACTGGAGGACTAGTGCTGATTGTAGTACTCAGGGGTTGGAGGGCAATTACTACAGAAGACCCAGAAAACTGATAGAATTAGTGTTTGGTACAGTACTGCAAAGTTTGGTTACATGGCGGCTGACCTAGCAGTACTTACTTAAAAGAAAGAAAATTAGTTTCCCAAGAATGATAAAATAGAAGCAATTTGCCTGTTGGCTGCTACCTGGCTGTTATTAGACCTTGTCTTACTGCATCTGTATTCATCCTGGAATCAATGTCCAGTTGTTGCTTCTCTCACCTGAAGTAATACAGTAGCAATCCCAGTCTGGTTTCTCAGAAGCAGGTGATGGGCTTTTTGGAGATCAGCAGTCTTGTCCCAGATGTTGCAGGGATCTGTAGTGTTGTTGTAGCATTCTGTTGTTAGATAACCTGGATATCACATACAATAGTCCAAAACCAGACCTATTGGGAAAGTGCCATACACTCTGCCCAATTAGAGACAGTCAGGAATCAATATCCCTCTGCTCCGTCTCTCATCAGGAGCAAAACAGAAACATTAATACCAAGCTATTCCTGAGAAGTAGTTTGTAGATTACCAATGATTGGTAATCGTGCACAGATGCTTGTAATTTTAAAAGTAAGATGAAAAAAAATGGAGAAGTACTCTGGATTTTGCAGCATGAGCTAAGTGATTGGAAGATGTAACTGAAGCTTTCACTATATAAGGGGAAGGCCTTCCCAGTATGAATTTCTAGTGATTGTTAGCAGTCAAATGCACAGTAGGGTTGGGCCACACAAGAACTACAGAGTTTAATAGCAAACTATGGTGAAGATGGTTGAGTGAAAGAATTAGTGATCCAACAGCAATCAGATCAGTGGTATCTGCCAGAAATTAAAACCTTTTTTCTGTTCTGTTTACTTCTCAGCTCCTACCACAAGTTACCTATACATAATCTATTTGCACATAGAGAGAATAGAAAATAAATCTTTGCTAACTTGCACTAACCAGTAACCTTTTAAAAATCCAAGAATAAACACATTTAAAGTAAAATAAATGTAAAGTAAAACAAATGTAAGCCAAGACAAAGTGTAATAAAAACAGCAAGTAACAAAAACAACGCCAATGTGGTAACCGAAATGGAGAATTCCAAAATAGTCACACAACAGCAGGAGAATTCTTAGATCAAACGCCAGCCCTGAAAGATTTAAGGTAGTCTTGTTTTTGTCTTGTTTTTATTACTAGTGTTATTTTTGAAAGCTAAGCAGTAATTGTTTTTTCTGTTTACTTTATTAATTTTGTGATTCTACCAAAAACGTATTTTGTTGAGTTTACTTAGCAGACTTATTTGGTTATTAAGGATGATTGAGGTTACATCATTATGGGTAATGTACTTTACATTAGTAGGCAACAAACAAAAAAATGCATTTTAAGCCAACTAGCTATAGTTTTCATTTACTCATTTAATTGAGCCTGACTCTTCCTTACCTCAAGGACTTTAGCATGTTAGGCATGACAAGTGCTACTATAAGTTCTTAGAAATTCATACTCATTACTTCAGTAATGCTGCCTTTCCATTTTAGCCTCTGCCAGCCCCCTCGTCTCAGGCCTTCAGTCTTTCCCAGCATCAGAGTCTTTGCTAGTTGGATGCTGTCTTTTGTTATGTGGCCGTAGTATTTGAGTTTTAGCATTACACTCAAGTCTTCTAATATGCAGTATGGTTTTATTTCTTTCATTACTGACTGATTGCAGCAGTAGCGTTGTTGCCTCACAGCAAGAGGTTCTCCCGTTCGATTCTTGGCTGGAGTGCAGGGAATGCCTTCTGTGTGGAATCTGCATGTCCTCCCCGTGGCTGGGTGGGCGTTCGAAAGACATGCGTAAATGGGCATGCCTTCGTTGAAGGTTGAACATCGAGCTGGCAACTCGGCGTTCGTGAAAATCTACTGCCAATCATTAGCGGACCGGAGTTCCACTATGGCAACCCCTAACCGGGAAAAGCCGAAAGACAACAACAACACAACTGACTGATTTGATTTTCCTGCAGTCCATGAAAACCTCAGACATTTTCTCTTATTCTTCAGTTCAAAAGCACCAATTTTTTGGTGAGCAATTTTACTTACATGCCATCTCTTACAGTTGTATGATGTTATTGGGAAAACCATAGCTTTGACCATGTAGGCCTTTGCTGATAGTGAGAAGTTTTTAGAAAATGTTATCTAGTCCAGTTTCTGGAGAATATGTGGCATTGAGTCCTTTCATTGGAGAATAATTATTGTACTTTGAGGATGTTTGTTTGATTAGTTGGATGATCTAAGTTATTCCAGGTTAGTAGTTGTACAAGGATATTTATAAACTAGGTTATGTAGAAACAACAGCAAGATCTGGGAAAGTGCTATCCTGGATTGTATGTCAGTGCTTTATAGAGACATTCGACACCCATTTTATTGACTGTGTACTTTTTATAGTTCTCATAACTTTCTTCTGTAAGATAATTTAGCTAGCAGTTTTGCTTCAGTATCTAATTGTTTGGCCACTATTAGGCAGGGTGTAACACTCTAGAGGACTTAATTTTTTTATATCTTTTATTGCTCTATCCACACAGTCTTTGAACTTAGATTACTGTCAGTTGTGGTTGAAAGGTGTTTCCAGCTGTAAACATGTTCAGCAGGGACTGATAAAGTCTTAATTCCAATTTTTGTAAATTTCTGATGAATTTCCTTGGACTGCTTGCTAAAACCAATTATTTATATCTTTTTTTCAATTCACAATAGCATACTGTACTTAAACCATTTGTTTAAGACATCTGAGCTTTTTTAGTAGCTTAGAAAACAGTTTACCAGAATCGTGTATTTAGTGACTTCTGTATGTTAAAGCATTGTATTTCTGGAGAGAATGGATCCTTGTGGCCCTCCTTGGTTTGATGCACAGCTGTTACAGTGAAATATTTGACTAAGTGCAATCTGTGGTTGTCCTGATAGATAGATAGAGAGGGAGAGAGAGAGAGATAAAAGCATTGAATGTGTTGACTTCATAGATTCAGAGGTGTTTGCAAAGCTATTGGTCAGAGGTATTTTAAACCTAGCCAAGCTCACTCCAAATTTACAAAAATATTGCTGAAATTTGTAGCACCAGTGTACACATGATGAAATGAAAGATCTTCAGCGGTTCTAAGAAGATGACAGATGTTAGAAGCCTTTTTACAATTTGCAGCGATGTGGTTCAGAGGCCTGACAAATGCTGTGTAAGTAGTATGTCCCAATCCGAAACCATGCTAATGTTAGTGAACAACATACAGACTAGTATATAATGTTTAATTTTTGGCTGATATCCACCTTTTACCAGTGGGATTATTTTAATTTATTTTGATAACTTTGTGTGCGTTCCTGTGTGTAAGGCTTCTGCTGGTGAATATTTTGATCTGACTTGCCTTATTGTCATGGATTTGTGGTACCATTCACTGTAAGAATATCTCATTAGTGTTCAAAGGTAGATGAGATGGGTAGATAGGAGACAGACAGCAGTAAGAACCTACTGGATTAGTGTAGAGGATATGTTCAGAGAAGAGACTGAAGGACTTCAGAGATTAATAGGTACATAGGATTATAATGTATTATTTATTTATTTAACATTTGTTGACCGGGAAAGTCCGACTAGGTTCCACAGATCCTGTTTTCAGCGGAGGCCCGGGGAGAAATCCTCCAGAAGCATGTCTTTAGAATTCTAATATAAAAGAGAGTGCATTTTATTTATTTATTTTTATTTATGTATTTAAGATAAAGAATTATAAATAAGAGAGACTGAGCAGGAGGGTAGATTTTGGTGATTATTAAGAATAAAGGGGTATTACAGCAGAAGAGTTTTCCAAGTTGTATTACAGGCGCTGAATAAGGAAGTAAGCTGTTCTCACAGGGACATAATTATGATTATATGATCTCAGATTTGTTGTTCTAACAGATAAGAAACAGATTAGTATTTAAACTGAAGGAGACATGGTCAACCTGTGTATTATGGAAGGAAATAGCTTCCCAGTTTTAGACAGTTGAAAGAAAGACATTCGATCGCCTAATCTGTTAATGGATTTTAGGACTTTTAAGTGAATAGCAGTAGTGAATGCAGGCTGATTGTTCATTCAGAGGCAGCTGTTCTAAGCTATTCATTTAATTACTTTGTGTGTGCGCACACATGCGCTTTTAAAAGTAGCTTTTAAACAAATTTGGTTATTTTATGATAAAATGGTTTGAGTATATTTGAATGCAAGTTTAGAGGTATTATTAAACATGAATTGACTTAAAACTTTAGGAAGACGGTTGGATAAACTAGAGAAAGTATGGGTATTGGAGTTGGTAAGTTTTAATTTCTAGAGGCTTATTTCAGTTGTCTAATTTAAGTTCTGGGTCAGGTGTAATTTTTCTGTTAAGTATCAAGGTTTATTGCTTTGACCACAGCTCTAGAAGTCATGCTGGCTCTGTTACAGCAGTAATTGCAGACCTGGCCTTGTGAACCTTGGTTGTTGGAGTATCCTTTACCACATTCCACAGTAAAAGTCTTTAAATGTCTTATAATGTAGGTGTAGGCATAGGGAGGGTAAATGAGTGTGCTTGCTGAACAAATGTTGCTTAAAAGGGATAACTTTTTATTGGTTAACTGCACATTTTCCAGTGTCTTGTTTTCTTCATTGAGTTATATATGTCACAGAAATATAATGATTCATGCCATTAGTTCTGAGAGAGAGTAGAAATTAGCAGCAAGCTGTTTATGTTACTTGAAGTGGAAGTGTGAAATGGGCAACCCCCATCACTGTGTCACATCATAAATATTGCATTCTGAGTTTATTTCACAACAGATGCCAGTAGTTGATTAATTTTCTTTAGTCTTACATTTTTGGAGATAAAGCATTATAGTTTGTCATGTGTTCTAGACATTGTTAATGAAGAAAAACTACTTTGATGAGCTCTATGCCCATAGACTGTGAAGGTTTCTGTTAACCCCATTGACAACTTTTGTCAGAAATAATGTTAAACCAATCGATGTGAAGTTGTATAATCTCACCTTCATTCTTACTGATGGGTTCGGAGTCAACCATCGGCTCCGATTTGGTCAAATAGCAAAGCTCGAGGTCTCAAAACAGCTCTAGGCCAAAGCCCTATCCCACAATGCACCACTACATTCCCCAGATCTAGTTTGCTGCTGCAACTGATCGGGTGTTCTCTACAGCTCTTGGCCATTGGAGAGAGAAGTTTTGTGTATTTTCAGTCAGAAATTTTCAAAAAGTTTATTGCTGTTTAGTTAGTTATTTAGAGTGTACTGTTCTCTGTTAATCCGTTTTCGGATTTTTATAGTTAGCAGATAGCTTTTCTTGTTGGGCTTGGCCTTTTTCTTTCTAGCTCTATCCCAAGCCGAGTTAGGCTTTGCAGTTTTGGTGCATTTTCTGTTAGCTGGTTTGGCTTTGGCCGTTTTTTGGCCCTTTTCTTTTCATTAGCCTGTCGGGCTTCTTTACAGTTTGAAGTTAGTTGCCTCCCTTTAATTAGCCGGTTAGGCTCATTTTTGTTTCCTTAGCCTGTTGGGCTTCCTTACAGTCTTAAATTAGCTGCCTTCTTATTCTTAGCAGGTTAGGCTTACTTTTTGGTTAAGTGGTTGTTGTGTATTTTCTAAGCATGTCAAAGAATGCTAAATCTGGTTTTAAGAGGTGCCCAAAATGTAACCAGAAGATGTCCATTACAGATGAGCACTCTACTTGCGTATACTGTTTGGGTGAGGTACACTTACAAGAGGTCTGTGTGATTTGCCATGGCTTTAGTTCCAAGGTGCTAGCTGAGAAGAAGCGCAAGTTAGTGGAGCGAGGCTTAATCAAGTCGGTCTTTCAATCTGGCCTGGGCTCTGCTCCTGGTCAATCAATCCCCACCTCTCCAGCATCTTCAGCCGGCTCGGCACCGAAGGACTCTTCGGTGTCAGTATCTACAAAAATTTCTAAAAAGCTACGGTCTCGGCTCCAGTGTCATCGGAGCTGACCATTCAGGTTGCTGGTAGGAGCCGGTCCCCAGTCTTGGAACCAGTATCTCCTACTTTGAGATCCCCAATTCTGGGGTCACCGGCTCCGTTGGTGGTGGTCTCTTGGGCTTCCAGACTCTCGGATTCGGATGTGGACTGAGTGGTGCGGAGACTTTTGCAGGAGCCGACACTTGCCAAACTTCTGTCGGTTTCGGCTCCAGCTGCTTCAGAACTGACAAAGTCCGCTCCTATTGTTGTGTTTGCTCCTCCTCCGACTCGAATTGAGACTTTGTAGCCGGAGGGGGCCATTCAGTCATTGGTGGAACCGTCAATCACTTATGACCTTTCGGTACCGACCACCCTGATACTCTCTGCTCTGGCGGTGGATTCTGGGAGCTGGCCATTCAGTCGATGGTGGAACCGTCAGTGCCGTCAATCACTTCTGACATTTCGGTACCGACCACCCTGATACCCTCTACTCTGGTGGTGGAATCTGGGAGCTGACATTCTCCTGTCGGTTCCGGGGGGGAGTCGAACTGATACATCAGTTCCAACTCTTCCTCTTGGGGCTTCTGCATGGATGATTTTGGCTCCTACCTTGGGCTCGGAGCCGGCAGTTCTGGTGCGGGAGGAGTCTTCGGTGTCTTCGGACCCAGGTGCTTCCTCACATCGGAGCCGTGGGGCCTTTGATGCCATGAAGAGGGCTTTGTCCACCAGGACTTCCACAACCTGTGATATGGCCTCCAGAAAGGCACTGGCTTCTTCTCCGCAAGCATAGGGACCCAAAGCCTCAGGACTTCCCTTTGGGGGAACCCTGCTCTTCTGAGACCTCCCCAGAGATTCCCACTGAGGAGGTTCCTCGGAAGAGGCTATGTAAGAGGAGACATCTAGATTCCCCTTAGGAATCCAACACGTCTGATTTTAAGGAATCAGAAGGGTCCCCCTCTGAGGATATTTCCTTCGGGGATATCCTTGAGATCCTTAAGCAGAGAGGGGACTGGCAGCCCCAAAACCCTACCGAGGACAAATCAGTGCTGCAGAAGGCTTTCGGGTCCTGACCCTCCACCTCTTGGTGTTTCTGCACTTTGATGAGTTAATGGACCTTTTGTCTCGAAGGGCGTGGGTGTCACCAGATTCTATGGAGCCTGTTCCTGGAAGACCGAACAAGTACATATCACACCCCATGACAAGGCATTTTTTTATCTAGACCCGTACTGGTTGATGCCATGGTGGTGGTGGCAGCCACTAAAAAGGAGATGTCAGAGACTTCTACGTGTGTCCATCCTCCTAATAGAGAGTCTAGGATAATGGACAGATTTGGGAAGTGCATGTTCAGTTCTACGACCTTTGCACTTCGGTCATTGAACTACCTGACCCACTTCACACGTCTACAAAGAGATCTCCTCAAGGAGCTTGGAGATACTCTCCAGGGTGCAGTAGCCGACTCGGTGACAAACAAGGTGACATCTCAGCTTGCTACCCTCAACTCCATTGTAAACTCGTCCATGTGTCTTGTGTCTTACACAGATGATGGAACGAGTAGGGCTGCAGATGCAGGAATCGCTCTGCGGAGACATTCCTGGATGCACTTATGTTCATTTGCGGAACCTTTTAAGTCGTCGTTTGTTAACGCCCCTTTTGATTGTTCCACCTTATTTGGACCAAAAGTAAAAGAGACCCTCACCAGATGTGAGCAAGACGGTAAGTCTGTATCTGCCGTTGGAGTCCATTTTTCTACCCCCTACTGGATCTTATTCAAAAGGCCAACAGGGTGGGAAAATGTGGTTCCATAAGACCCAAAGAGCCTTTCTGAACTCACAAGTTGAAGCCTCCTCCAGGGGCAGAGGGAGAGGCAATGGTGGAAGACTATGCCTACGTGGCAGAGGGGGTCCGCAGAACCAGGGTGACAAGGATCAGTTCCTTGGGAAACCCTATCAGCGCTCCTGAAAGGAGGCCCGACTGTCCTGCTCTGGAGGCAGTCAGGGGACATTTGTCTTTGTACGTAGGCGCCTGGCTAAATATCTCAGAAGACTGATGGGTACAAAATGTTATATCCAGAGGATATTCCATCCCTTTTCACTCTTACCCCAGACCAACAAAAGGAATCCTAGACGTTCCACCCAATCTACGGAATATAGCATCCATAGAGGTCCAGAAACTATTGCAAAAAAAAGTCATCCAGCCAGTCCCAGCAGACCAGCAAGGATCCGGAACTTACTCAAGGTTCTTTTTGGTACCAAAGAAGACAGGGGACTGGAGACCTATTCTGGACCTCAGCAGGCTCAACAAATATGTGGTGAAGACGAAGTTTCAGATGGTCAAGCTTCAGTCCATTCTCCCATTTTTAGGGAAGGACAGTTGGATGTGCTCTATCGATCTACAGGATGTGTACTACCATATCAAAATGACCAGGCCATCCAGGGATCACCTACGCTTCCGGCTGAGAGCCAGTCATTTCCAGTTTTGAGCACTGCCCTTTGGTCTCACTACAGCCCCCAGAGTGTTCACCAAATGCATGATAGTGGTCATGGCTCACTTGAGACATTCAGGAATCCAGGTGTTTCCTTACTTGGATGACTGGCTCCTTACCGCCCCTACCAGGCATCAGCTTATTCGGGCAAGGGACGCGACCAGGGATCTATGTTCACAGCTGGGCATTACGATAAATTTAGAAAAGTCTGCCTTATTGCCGTCGCAGCGTACAGTCTTTATAGGAGCAGACTTAGACACGATTAGCATGTCCCTGAAGCTCCCTCCCGAAAGAGTTATTGTACTCCAGCAACAGATTGTGGATCTGCTGTCAAAGTGGAAGGTACCAGCATCACAGATTCTCAAACTGCTCAGCACGATGGCAGCAGCAGTCATTGCAATACCCCTTGCGAGATCCCATGTGCGCATTCTTCAATTGTTGCTATTCACGCAATGGACCTTTCAGGAATTACCATTGAATCATCTAGTCTTGATTACCAACTCTTGCAAGAAAGACCTTCGCTGGTGACTAACGTCAGAGACAGTGACTATGGGCTGCCCATTTGTTCTTCCCTCTCCATTTGCAACGGAAACCACGGATGCCTCCCTGATCGGGTGGGGGGGCATTATCAGGGATGGACAGCCCAAGGTACTTGGCAGACTCACGAGGCTCATTTGCACATCAACGTCCTGGAGATGAGAGTGGTTCTTCCAGCGTTGCAGGCCTTTCAAGACTCTCTTCCCCTTGGCACGTTTGCAGTCCAGTCGGACAACATGTCAGTAGTCTGGTACATCAACAAACAAGGAGGAACCAAATCCTACCCCCTGTGTCGAGAGGCTCTGAGATTATGGAATTGGGCAGAGTCCACCCAGCGTTTTCTGATTGCAATGCACATCCCAGGGAAATCCAGCGAAATAGCAGACAGACTCAGCAGAGCTATTCTGCTACTTCACGAGTGATCTCTCAAAAGCAAAATAACGGAAATGATTTTCCACAGATAGGGCCAGCTTTGCTGCGATCTTTTTGCCACCCCCACGAACACCAAGTGCAGCAACTACTTTGCCCTGATCCCTCAACAGGTTCAATCCCCGAGGAGCGCACTTGTCCATGATTGGCCTCCGGGACTCCTTTATGCTTTCCCCCCTTTTCCATTGATTCCCAAAGTATTGCAGAAGGCCAGTCTTCTGGGCAGGACACTTATCTTGATTGCCCCATATTGGCCTCATCAAATTTGGTTCCCCTTTCTAAAGCCTCATCTACTAGAGGAGCCTTGGATCCTGGACCCAGTGCCGGATCTGTTGACCCACTCATCAGGAGCACTTCATCTCTCTCTTCAATCCATCAAACTGACAGCTTGGCTGCTCCAATTCCCAGAATAGCCAGGTTCCAGAATTTATTAGAAGCAGCACAACATATCCTTTTGTCGTCTGACAAATCTTCTACTAGGAAACTTTACCTTAGTAAGTGGAAAAGGTTTTCCATCTGGGCACAACAGAATAACATTGCCCCTTTCCAAGCTACTATATCTAATATACTGGAATTCCTGACAAAACTGTTCATCGAAGGAGCTGCAGTAGCAACCATTCGAGTCCAGCTCGCTGCTATTTCCAATTTTCATTTAGGTGCAACCGAAAATGGTATCATGTCTCATAAACTGGCTAAGGCTTTTTTGAAGGGTACGATGCACTTAAAACCACCGATCAGATCTCCAACTATGCCCTGGAACTTCAATCTAATGTTATCCAAAATTATTCTTCCGCCCTTTGAACCTGCCTCTTCTTGTGAGCTGAAGTATATTTCTTGGAAGACCATTTTCTTGGTGGCTATTACGTCAGCACGCAGAATTTCAGAATTGCAAGCTCTTTCCGTTAAGCCACCTTATCTGATATTTCATAAAGATAGGGTCTCCCTTAGGATGAATCCATCGTTTCTACCCAAAGTATGTTCGGAATTCACTGTAAATCAGATGATTGAGTTGCCCTTTTTCTTTCCCAACCACTCAAACAAATTGGAGTGTATGCTTCACAAACTTGATGTGCATCGACAACTTTGTTTTTATTTGGATAGAACAAAATATCTCAGAAGGGCTGATCAGTTGTTTGTCTCCTTCTCAGATTCAAGAAAAGGTGCACCTGTCTCTAAAACTACCTTATCGAAATAGCTCTCTGATTGTACCTCCTTTATCTACAGTGAAGCAAGTATTGCATTACACATTAAGGTCAAGGCTCATTCTATTAGGGCAGTTTCTACTTCTGCAGCTTTCTTGACCAGGTTGCCCATAGATTCTATTTGTGCAGCTGCCACCTGGTCGAATCCACATACCTTTATATCTCATTACAAAGTGGATAAGGCTTCTAGGGACAGAGCTTCATTTGGATCTGCTGTCCTGAAACAGGTACACCCAAGATTGTGGTGCTGAGGACACTACCCATCAGTAAGAATGAAGGCGAGATTAAACAACTTCACATTAAGAAGTTATGTACTTACCATAACGTTTCATGTGAGTTCATAGGTAGGTACTAGGCTATCGGCCCAAGGGCCTACGTAATCCTAGCCAACAAGGTTCCCTGGCTTATGCCACCCAAGAAAGTTATTTTCCTGTGCCACTTGTCGAGCAGAGACACAGAAGTGATCCCCGGGGTGTATTTCCTATTTCCCATCCACTCATCAAGATTTTTCTTGAAGAGTGCTAATGAAGAACTTTGCTTGACATAGATGTGTAGCCTATTCCAGAGTATGGGAAGTCTCTGGGACAGGAATCTATCCCTCCAGCATGTCCTGTTTATTGTGGTGACAAGGTTTAGGTCCCTAGAGCGTGTAGCTCGGAGGGATTGGGTGACAAGGTTTAGGTCCCTAGAGCGTGTAGCTCGGAGGGATTGGGATTTCTTTAGATGTAGCATGTTCAACAGCTCTGGGTTTGACATAGCATTATATGTTAGGCAGAGATCACCTCGGAGTAGGCGATATGCTACAAAGTAAAGCTGGAGTTTTTTGAGGCGGTCAGTGTAGGGCATTTGTTTGAGGCCAGTAATCCTCTTTGTGAGGTACTTCTGTGGCCTTTCCAGCTGCTGCAGATGTCTTGTGAGGTGGTTGGGAGGGTGTGGCCTCGGTTAAGGTGTGTGTGTTTGCAAACACAAGGTGCAGAGTTTGAGTCTCACAAGGTATAATTGGCTAGGCTTAAAATGGCTCGCAAGGGCAGTTAGCTTAGTACTAACCTATGAACCTATTCCAAAAGGGGCATTGTACTCTATAATGGGTCTAATGAGTGTTGAGTAGAGGGGAACAATGACCTCTTTTTTCCTGGATGAGAACCCTTTATGATGAGGTGTGCCACGTAGAAGGACTTCCTGACTACTGTGGTGATGTGACTATCAAAGGAGAGACTACTGTCCACCTGGGTCCCAAGGTCTTTTATCACACATTCAGTGTTAAGTAGATTGCTGCCTATGTGGTAGTTCATGGGTACAGAGTTTTTACCAAAGGGGATGACACTGCACTTTTAGGCATTGAGCTTGAGGCCATGGCTCTGACACCAGGCATCTGTCTCAGCGACGCCCTTCTGTAGGATGTCCACCTCATTTGGGGACTTGACTATGGCTCCTAGTTTGCAGTCATCTGCGAACTTTGTTAGCCAGAGGCCTTCTGTGTTAGCCTGTACTTTAGAGAAGTAGATACTAAACTGGAGAGGTCCCAGGACGGAACCCTGTGGTACTCCACTTATCACTGCTTTGAGGTCAGATTTGGAGTCTGCAACTTTTACAGTGTGGGTTCTGTCAGTGAGCGAGTTGGCAACCCATCTTGTGACGTAGGGATTTATACCTAGTTTAGTGAGTTTAGCTATGATTCCAGAATGGGGGATAGTGTTGAAAGCCTTGGCGAGGTCAAGATAGGCTGTGTGAACCACCTTACCCTCATATACGACTTTGGTGACTGCCTCAAAGAAGTCAGTCAGGTTCAGGAGGCATGATCTGTCTTTCACAAACCCGAACTGGGTGGGATCCAGAGTTTGAAGGTTACCAATGTCTTTGTTTATGAGTTCCATGATGATAAGTTCCATGGCCTTGCAGACCAGGCTCATCAGACTAATAGGTCGATAGTTCCCAGATCAGTGGTGGCTCCCCCTTTGTGAAGTGGGATAACTGTTGCTGTGCTCCATTCAGTGGGCACAAAGCTTGATGCAAGGCTATTATTGAACATGGTGCTTAAGTGGGAAGCCAGTTCGTTCTGAAGTAAATGTAAAACGCAGCCTGGGATATTGTCCGGTCCCATGGATGCTGTGTTTTTGGCTTTAGAGAGTGCAGCTTTTACCTGTGTAGTTGTGATTACATGTACTCTGCATTCTTCCTATACAGATATGGGCCCTTTAGGGGGTGAGGGGAGGGGGGGTAAAGTTAGCACTGAACCTATTTGCCAGGATGTTGGCAATATCAGTTGGTTCTGTAATTTTTGTGCCGTTGTGCTGTAACTCAGGGCAGATCTGGGTGTTGCCATCAAGATTCTTGACATAGCTATATAATGCTTTGTAGTTGTCCTTATAATTAGTGGCGATTTTCTTTTTGCAGCTAGCTTTGGAGGATCTTATAAGGGATCTCAGCTTCTTACTAAGGCTGACCAGGGAGCTTCTCCACTCATGGGATTTTACTCTCTTTTGCAACAGTTTCTTCCTGCTGTTGTACAGTTTGTTTATGGCAGGGGACCACCAGATTGGCTTCCTTTTTTTGGAGGATAGCATCTTGGTCCTGTTTGGGATAGCACGAACCATGCACTCATGTAAGTGCTTATAGAGTGCTTTTGTGTAGGATTCAGCAGTTGTAACTGTATTGTCCATCTGCATGGGTGTCATGAAGTTCACCACTACTGTCTTAAGAAGCATGAAGTTGGCTTTGGAGAAATTTTTTTACCGTGGTTTCCTTAATGGGGGTGGGGGCGGGATGTGGATATCAAGGGTGATTAGCTTATGGGCGGATCGGACCAACGAGGAGTTGACTTCACGTGTGGAACACCGGTAACTCATGTTGGTAATGACTAGGTCTAGGATATTGTTGCCCCTGGTGGGGGTCTGGATAAGTTGATCCAGGGTATTGGAGTTTATGAATTCCAGAAAGCATTGAGCTAAGGAGTTGGTACACGAGTAGTTTCCCCAGTTAACGGTGGGGTAGTTGAAGTCGCCCATTATTAGGGTGTTTGGTTAAACCCTAATATTTTCCAGTACATCAAGAAAAGAGGAGTGGGAATCCTGGGGCATGGTTGGGGATCTGTAGCAAGCTACAATTTGGATTGCAGTTTTGCCCAGAGTTAGTTGCACTTGGATAACTTCGGATGCATTATGCTGAGCAACTAGCCTGGAGGTGTGGATATCATTAATGAATATGGACATACCTCCACCTTTGGTGTTTCGGTCCAGGTTACATGGCCAAAAAGTGTGGTATGAGTTATAGCCTGGTAGTGCAGGGGTGCTCTCTGGAGCCTTAAACCTGGTCTCAGTCACAGATATCAATGTTCTCCATTTTAAGGAGTGCTTCGAGTGAGTGCATTTTGAGATTTAGACTTCTAGCATTGAGTAGCATTACCCTCAGTTTTTGCTTGCCTGTTCCTGTTATGGTGGTAAATTTGTTATTTGAACCTTGCCTAAAAAGGCACTATAGGGGCAGCAAGAGCCTTAGCCAGTATCCAGAATCCCAGGGGCGACAGGTGCAGGCCATCTGTGGCAAAGCATCGTGGTCTGTCGACCATGTCATCCCAAGCAGACAGATACTGGATCTCCTTAGAATGACACCAGAAGCTTGGTCAATTGTTGAAATCAATCATTTTGTCCTTGTACTGCGGTATCATTCTGAGCGATGGCAGAATGCTACTCAGGGCTAGGGTCATACCTGCCTGGGCTACAGGATCGGAGAGCTCTTCCATGTCTCTTTTCATGTAGTCCAGGGAGGTACATTTCAGGTCATTCATGCCAACATGGACAATGACAGAGTCATATTTGTACTTGTTGTGGAGTGATCTGAGTGCGTGGGTTATGTGGTGGATCCTGGCACCCGACAGGCAGCTGACAGTAACCTTCTCCTTGTTTAGCCTGGTGAGTGGGACATCAGTGTTGGCAGCAAACAAGATCTGGGGAATGTAGTGGTGCATTGTGGGATAGGGCTTTAGCCTCGATTTGTTTTGAGACCTTGAGCTTTGCTGTTTGGCCGAATCGGAGCCGATGGTCGGCTCCGAACCCATCAGTAAAAATGAAAGCGAGAATAACTCACATGGAACGTTATGGTAAGTACATAACTTCTTATTTTGCCATTTTAATACAGTAAAAAGGTAAGACACATTTTGTGGCATTCTGAAAAGTCAGACTGATATAAGAAAATGACCTAAAAATTGCCCACCTTTTCCTGTACTTTAAAATGTGAACATAAAGCATTATTTCATACAAAATTTCCCTGTACTCTTACAGCCTGTATGCTTCCTGTTAACAAAAATGTTTGCTTCCTACACTGAAGCTATCTAGTGAAAAGCAGACATTAGAAGTTAAAAAATAAAGTACAGTATGATGAGGATTACCACAAAAAACATTTAATTAAAAGATCATTGTAGGAGGTTAACAGCAGTCATTCATTATGTGCCCTTTACCACCAATTCAGCATCTCTTGTAAAACTGCAGTAACAGAAATGTCATAATTGTTTGGCATTCATAGTGGAAGTAGTAAACTAGACATGATCTTGTAGTGTACTTCATTCACTTCTGTTTATGTACATTGCCCTTTCAGATGGAAGTTACCTTTTCAGTGGCAGTCCAAGTCCACATGACAGATGATTTGATTAGGTATTGATGATTGAAAGATGGGTCTCTTGGTTTCAGCCCATCACATTAGCTTCCAAGTCAGACTTTGTCAGAGGGGTTTGATAAAAAAAAATGACATTTGTTACATAGTCAGTTTTTAACGTTTTCACTTCTTAAACAGTTAAGTAAATATGGTCCTTTTTAGCCATGATGTGACACCTGTAAATACTGGGGGTCTCCGTCTGTCTTTAGGAATTCTTATATGTAGCACACTCTGGAGACAGTACTAAAACAAAGAAAAACACAACAGCATACTTCTGTTTTCAATAAATCATCAAACAAATTAAAAATGCTTTACAGGTCAGTTGCTTCTTTTCCCTAGCTTGACTCACAAGCTCGGTCTTTGGTTCTTTTATGAACACAAGTATGTCCACCGTAAGTTCCAGTTATTCCACAAGCTAGGCATTCATGATCCTCCAGGTATATCTACAGATTTCTTCTAGCCATGTTTTTTACTAATATTGTCCAAGAATCCTTTCTCTTGGCCATACAACTCCCTCTCAGTGAGAGGTAAATGTCTCTGCCATCTTATGCTAAATCCCTTGCTTTTAGCAATCACAAATGGTGTTACAAATCACTCTCTGCTGCTGTTGGATGCTTTACCATAATATTTAGTTGTACAAGCAGCACCATTAGCTTTGTACCACACTGTATGGTGTATCAAGTTATACATTGAATAGCATTATAGCAGATTAAACTGCATATTCATGACAAAAACAGTATTTTAATATCCTTTTAACATCAACTCTGTCACAGCATAGAATAAACATCACTTCACATGCATTGAATCCACAAACTGTTGCACCTGTGAATTATTGACTGTATCTCTGTGAAATAAATATTTTTTTTATTTTGCTTTTGTTTATCGGGTTTGTCTTACTGGTTGTAGCCAAAAACATTTTCTAGTGGAGACCAGGGAAGAAAGGTTCCAACATGTTACAAACGTTCTTAAAACAGACATTCATAAATACGTGAAAAGGCACTATGTAATGTAAATACATTATATAAATTTAGTAATAAAATAATTTATATACATGAAATACAATTACCCATTCATTTATTTGTAAACAAAAGACACAGACACTCTTCTTTGCATAGGTGCATCAATCCCCCACAATCCCCTCAATTATATGTAGTAGTGTCATGCCTGCACAATAACAGTGACAAGTGAAAATCCCAGACACAGAGAGTGAATGAGTGCTGGCACAATATAAAGATTGCAGTGGTGTGTTTCCAGTTATAAGTAAGACCTACAAAATTACGCACTCAGTACTCTGTACTTGCTCCATGATCACACAATTGTAGTATTAAAGGGAAAGACCATACACAGTGAATTCCTATCAACAGTGTAATGCAACCTCAGCTGGCATTAATGTTACTCCTCACCACCTTACTAATGGCGGCTAATGCTAATCCTAACCCTGCCCCTGCATCTTACCCTTGAAGGCGCCTTTCTGTGTAATACTGCCAGTACATAAAACAGCCTGGGCACACATATACACGTGTTTTGTGTGTGTGTGTGTGTGTGTGTGTGTGTGTGTGTGTGTGTGTGTGTGTGTGTGTGTGTGTGTGTGTATGTATGTATATGGTTCTACCTGACATATATATATACACAACACCACATATTCGACAGTCCATAAACACGAAACCACACATAACTGCACACACCACAATCACAATTATTAAAACAAAACACATCCCCACACACACCACAACAAGCACACCCACACTAAACCCCTACTCAACCACTTTTACTAAACCCTGGCGTCACCGCCCTCCCACTTTACCTACCTCCCTCAACTCCCTAACCTTCAACTCGCCTCCCACTTCCCAACACCTAACTCACTTAACCCACCCCAGCCCTAACTCCCCTAACCTAAACTTTAACCCTCGGCCCTATTTTAACACTTACTTCACCTAACCTCCCCTACACAGACCGACCGTTCACACACACACTTTTCCTCGCACCTAACGTCGGTCACTACCCGCGATACTCACACGGTGTTGTCATCCGGTCGGTCGGTCTTCTGGTTTTGCATCTTCTGGCACGCGATTCGCCACCGGTCTTCTTTTCTTTCGCTCTTTCTGGAGTCCAACGCCGCTGTCGGTCTTCTGCGCTGTCGACGAAGTCAGGTAGAACCATGTATATATATATATATATATATATATGGGTCTGCCTGAAAACGCGAAAAGTGCACAACGCCGACGACGATAACACCGACACCGGAAGATCGACAACGGAGAAGACCGACAGTTGAGAATCCCGATGCTGAGAACACCGACATGTTAAGGTAAGTGTGTGATAGAGACGGACATTTGGGTCAGGGTGTGGGTAAGGTAAGTGTGTGATAGTGACGGACGTTAGGGTAGGGTGCGGATCAGGTAAGTGTGCAATAGTGACAAACTTTAGGTTTAGGGGCAGGTTAAGTGAGTTAGGGTTAGGGTGCGGGTAAGGTAAGTGTGCGATAGTTTCGGACCTTAGGGTTAGGGTTTGGGTTAAGGTTAGTGCATAGATAGTTGTGTATGTAAGGTTTAGTGTAGGTTTGTAAGGTTTTGGTGTGCTTGTGTTGTGTGTGTGTTTTTCGGGAAAGGTATTTGTTTTGTTGATTGTCAGGATTTTGGTTTGTCGGGCATGTGAAGTTTCGTGTTTTTGAACTTTCTTTTTTTGTCAGTTTTTTCATGTTGGTTATTTCATTGTCGGTGTTTTGGCGTGTCGGTGTTATCAGGTAGACCCATATATATATATATACACACATTTTTGTATATATATATATATATATATATATATATATATATATATATATATATATATATATATAATTTATTTTTATTTATTTACATTTGTTGACCGGGAAAATCCGACTGGACACGGGTCCTTTTTCAGCAGAGGCCTGGGGAGAAAAGCTCCACAATAAAAACAACAATTAAAAGCAACAATTAATTACAAGTTACACGAAGTATAGGTAGGTTTTGTTTAACAATAGTAGAAAACAGTTATAGTTCAAAATTAAATTATTTAGTTAAATGGTACAACACTTATATCACTGGTGCCATAAAGACTAACAAGTATTTTAATAGTGGAACTAGCAGCTATGACCCTTAAATAACAGTGGCTAAGATTACAGCTGAGATATAGGTTTACAAGCAATGTATTTGGCTGCAATCCGAGGTAGTTAGAGGGGTGGAAGAAAGGGATTAGTGAGGTTGGGGTAGAGATGTTAGAGAGGTTTGTTACAGGGGCATGTCCAGTGCTCTTTTAGATGAGATTTTAGAACAGCTTTGAAGTTAGTGTGTGATGACACAGACGTTATAGTGTGAGGAAGGGTATTCCATAATTTTGGTATGGAGTAGGAGAAGAGAGCTTCTCCAGCAGAGTTCCTGGTTTTAGTTACCTGTAATTTATTTTTGTTGCTGGAGCATAGTGGTTCTGGTGGTATGATAGGGTTGGAGTAGATTTTGGAGGGAGGGGACTTTTAGAGAATGATTTAGTAGTTTGTGGGTGAGTGAGAGTTGGTACCATTGAAGGAGGTGAGGGAGTTCTAGCCAGCCTAGTTCAGTAAGTGAGGTGCAGTGGTGGCTACGGTAGTTTGCGCCAGTGACAAACTTTGCTACTTTGTTGTAGCAAGCTTCAAGTTTACCTAACTCACTTTGCCTTAGGTTGGTAAATATTGGGGAGGCGTAGAGTAGGGTGGAGATAAGGTGGCTATTTGCAACTGAAATCTTGGCTGTTTTGGCGAGGAATTGTTTATTTCAGTATAAAGCTCCTAGTTTATTGTGTACTTTTTTATGGTTAACGAGATGTGGATGTCAAACTTGAGGGTATTGTCATTTTCAACTCCAGGTAATTTGGTGTGGTCTGTTGGGGGGATAATGGTGTTGTCATTGGCTTTAATATTAAATTGGTGGGTGTTTAGATTGTGTTTGGTGGGTTGGAAGATGAGGAGTTTTGTTTTGTTTGGGTTAAGTATTAATTGCACATCTGAAAGCCAAGTTTCAACTGAGGAAAAGGCTTCCTGTGTGCTCTTTTGAAGTTCAGGTAGGGAGTGGGCTGAGCAGATGATGGTGGAATCATCTGCGTACTGTATGAGAGTGACCTGTTTGATAGCAGAGGCTAGATTATTAGTGAATATGGAGAAGAGTAAGGGTTCAAGGATGGATCCTTGGGGAACACCTATTGAGACAGGGAGTTGGGAGGATATCATTATGCCAAACAACGGATTGATGGCGGTCAGTCAGGTAGCTCTGGAACCAGTTTGTAACAGATTGAGAGAAGGATAGAGTGTTGAGGACAGTGATGAGTTGTTTATGAGAGACCATGTCAAATGCTTTAAATAGGTCTAGGAAAGCTGCAGAGGTGAAATAAGGCAGTGGATGTGCTGTGGTAATTAGGAAACCATGCTGTGTGTTAGGAGATTGTTAGCAAGGAGGTAGCCTAGAACCTGAGAGTGAATGCATCTCTCAAGTATTTTTGATAGAGGAGATAGAATTGCTATGGGCCGGTAGTTGGTGAACTCTGTGGAAGGCCCACCTTTGTGGAGGGGGATAATGTGGGATATTTTCTATTGTGAAGGGACATAGCTTTCAGATAATGATCGGTTAATCAGGATTGCAACTGGGTAGGCTAGGGCTTCAGCTGCAATTTTAAGGTACTTGGCTGGGAGGTTGTCAGCTGCTAGATTTGTGGGCTTTAGTTTCGATAAGAGTTTTTTATGTAGGAGGTAGGGATAGGAGAGAGAATTAATGCAGTGGGTAGGTTACTAGGTGTAGTTGGAGGAGGTAGGGGAGAGGGGTTGTTTTGTTTTGCTAGTGATAGAACAGATTTTGTGAAATGAGTGTTGAAAGAGGTGGCAGTGTTTTCAGAGGAGGTTGTTTTGTTTGGTGGAGGGGTTCCTACTTTTCCTGGGTGAAGGATGGAGTTGATGGTTGACCAGAATTGTTTAGGGTTGCTTTGGGTGGAGTTCAGGGCAGACTGGTAATATAGGATTTTGTCCTGTTTTATTAATTTTTTGACTTTGTTACATAATTCACAGAATTTCTGTCTATCAGAGGGGCTTTTTGTCTTGCGCCAGTGATTCCAGGTTCTATCTCGGATTTTCATTTCTGATCTAGTGGCTTTTTGTAGCCATGGGGAGGACTGGGCTTTAACTCTAGTAAATCTTGTGGGTGCATGGGTGTTTAGGACTTTAAGGAAGGTGGTATTGAAAAACTGGACAGTGTCATCAAGGTTGAGGTATTTTAGTTAAGTCCAGTTGCAGTTTTTTAGGGCTGAGATGAAGTTGTCAGGGTTAAAGTTTACTTTATTACGTATTTGCTGATAGGTAATGGGTTTAACCTGATATATGTGTTTTTTGAGTAGTAAAGTTGAGGTATGATCACTGAGGCTATCTGGTAGGCAACCAACTGTGTATGATTGGGGGCTCTTGCTGACTAGTATCCAGTGAAGAGTAGAATGCTTGTTGGAATTCTTATTTATTCTGGTGGGTGTCTGGATATGTTGGAAAAAAACATGAGGACTTAGATGATGGGCTGGATGGTGGTTGGAACAGGATAGCCAGTCTATATTAAAATCACCTAATATTATGGTTTCTTGCAGAGCGTGATGATTTACCCAGCTGAGGAGGTTTTCTAGTGGAGGGATATTGTTGCCAGGTGGGAAGTAGCATCCTATTATGTTAATGGTCTTGTCTTGGTTTACTTTTAGGTTGGTATAGATTATTTCTTCTTTGTCCATTAGGGGGGCTGATAAGTTTAGGATGTGAATATTAAGATTCTGTTTATACATTACAGCTACATCACCCCCTTTTTTGTGCAACCGATCTTGTCTTAGGATACTGTAGCCTGAAGCAAGAATTTGCTCACTGGTAATGTGAGGTTTGAGCCAGGTTTCTGTTAGAATGATAATATCAGGAAAGTATAAGTCTGTGGTAGCATGGAGTTCATGGATGTTATTGGTTATATTTCTGATATTCAGGCTTAAGATAAGGAGGTCAATTGGTTTCCTACTGGATGTAACTTGAGGGTGGGAGAAGTTGTTAGGCTGACTATCAGTGGAGGAGTTGTGGGGTCCAGGGTTTGGGTGGATGTCCCCACTGAGGGCAAGTATTGTAATGGCTGAGGATGTTAGTTTTAGTAATGAGAGAATTAGTTTGTTTTGGGGTACTTTTTTGTTTGGGTGAAGTGGTAATAGATAAATTAGGTTGAGGGATAATTTGTAAGGCATTAGGGATGCTTTTTGTTTGTGTGGTGGAGGTGATAGCTTAAGTGGGTTGCGCATTGGGTGTATATGTTGTGAGAGATGTATGAGTAGTGTGATGGTGTGACATGAGGGATGGTGACTGTAGTTGTGCAGTGGAAGTTGTTCGGTGGGGGTATAAAGGTAATTTGGTAAGATGTAATGTGTGCAAGAAGTGTGCATGTGAAGAGTATAGGTAGTGTGTGTCGGATCATGGTACTCAAGGTGGGAGGTTAATGGTAGGCTGGAGGTGTGGTTAGAGTTGGTGTTGCAGGTGTGATTGGTTGTGACTGTAATGGGAGGGAAGTTTAGCTAGAATAAGTGTAGGTGTGCTTGGAGCGGGTGGGATATGGAGGCAGGGAGGGGGAGCAGAGTGGGCAGAAACTATTTGTTGAACATATCAGAGGGGAACCAATCAATAGGTTAAATACAACTCACACACATCACAATTATAGTAGAGGCTTAGGCAGATAATGGTATAAAAATTACCTGTGTTTTTAGAATTAAACTGCTGGGTTAGAGTAGACTAGCAATGGGACACAGGTTGTAAAGGAAAGGGGAAAGTGAGGTTGAGTGAGCAGAAATGATCCCTGAAAACCTTGAGGCAGCTTGCCAGACCACAGTAGAAACAATCAAAGTGTTAGAGTGTGCCTCAAGACAGTGAAGCAGTTAAGAGTAGCAATTCCTAGAGGTAAGAAATGTACGCATCTAATAGCAACCTAACACATGCTGCTTTATTAGGTCTGTATAGTTTTTCGGCTCTTGATATTAGCAGTTGCTAAAAAGAGAGAAGAATGGAGAGAGAAAGTTCAGGGAAGTCCAACACTAATTGAGTGAGTGAGCGTGCCACTTGACAAATAAACACTAAAGTGTTTCACTATAGAAACTTGCCTAGTACAGCAGGAAAATTAATTAAACTAACAGATCCCCTGCAGGTGAGATGAACACTTGTATTTCTTGCCACGAGGAAGCTGCAAAGAGGCGAGAGATCCAGTTAAGCAGGGTTAAGTCGGATGTGCTCACTGGGGAAAAATGCAAACAGCAGCTTTAAGAGGAAAAAAATAAATAAATGTTAGGCCAGGAGCATTAGAAGGGATGTAGGACAGAAGATATATGATCACTAAGGAAGTGTCTCAGCATAGAAATAGCAGGACTAGACAGGGAGGATAGCAGCCAGAGTTAATAAAAAGGGCTAGAGGGAGTGAAGCAACAACAAAGATGGGGGTGAGAAAGGAAAGTAGGATGCCCTAAGAGAAGGCAGATAGATTAGTACAGCAGAAGTATCAGAAATGAGGCAGGAGTAGAACACAATATATACAGTAAATCATTATACAAAATGCAGTCAATAGACATTGGTTACTGTAATCCCTTTAAGGGAGTGTATACAAGAAAAAAAATATATAGATATATATATATATAGAGAGAGAGAGAGAGAGATAGACACACATGCATTGCACTAAATATCTTCCCTTACTTAACCCTGACTCACCTGCACTCACTCAAACTCCTACTCCTGAATGCCAAAACCTTCATAACATCTGAAAGTTTCAGGTTTAGTTTCTCAAACCTACACTTGCCATACCCACAAAAATTTGATGCTCTCTTTATCTGAAATCAAAAATTTTGATGGCCAGAACACTTAGCCACATTTCACAGTCATTCACTTCATCAGTGATTAACAATATACACACACACACACACACACACATATATATATATATATATATATATATATATATATGTTACCTAACTGACATTCATTTGACTGAGACCAAATGACTGACACTTCACTTCACCTAAAGTTCACTTCCCTGACAGTTCATTTGACTGAGAATTAGTACTGGCAGTGTCTAGAGCACTGTAAGGCAAGTAAAAGGACTATGTCCTGTTCCCCACTGTAGTACGACTGGAGTTAGTATGTATAGTTAGGTGGGGTGTGGGGGGCACAGCCCCTTTGATTTTATATTCTCTGCTTTTGGTTTTATATTGTTCAGTAAAACCAAGCTAGGTGGGGGGGGGGCTGTGACCCCCATCCCCCCTAACTATATATACTAACTCCAGGGTCACACTACAGTGGGGAACAGGACAAATTCCTTTTACTTGCCTCACAGTGCTCTAGACACTGTCAGTACTAATTCTCAGTCAAATGAACTGTCGGGGAAGTGAAGTGTCAGTCATTTGTTCTCAGTCAAATGAATGTCAGTCAAATGAGCATTAGGGCAAGTGAAGGTAACCCATATATATATATATATATATATATATATATATATATATATATGTATATGTATATATATATATATATATATATATATATATATAAAATATGAATATATGTATATATATATATATATGTGTGTGTGTGTGTGTGTGTATATATATATATATATATATATATATATATATATATATACATACATAGTTCCACTGTCTCCATGGCTTACTTGAGCTTAGATCACATGAGCTTTTCAAAAATAGCTCATATTGCAGGAGTCTGAGTTCTCACAAACGTTGGACATAAGTATAAAAGCTTAAATACTGACAAACTCAGACCATAGGTACTTAAGTTCATTGACAGTGCAAACCTCCTGCATACCTGTTGTTTTTTTTTTTACAATTTCTTTACTGCTGTTAATAAAATAAGCATGTTTACATTATTTGTATTACCATAACACACTATCCTCTTTCACATATTCATTTCAGTATTCTTGACTTCAGTAGAAATTATCTCATCCCTAATGTGCGATTACTTTCACTATAATAACACAGTTTATTATTAACTAGGGTGTATTGCTAACTATTTTGTTTGTGTCTATAATGGAGAACAAAATGCGTAACAGTGATGCATAATTTCTTGTTTTCCCTTCAGTGTGTTGCATATCTCGGGTGAAAGCTTGGGGTATCATTTAACATGTCTCTTTACAGCTACACCTGTCTCAGTATCCTTAACTACCATTACATCCCCCACACCTTTAATGTCAGTTTGCCACCAGTTTCTTGAAACTTCTTTTTGATTACTGCTATTCTGCATCTGTTACTAATAATGCAATTCTTTCTGGCCTCTTCCCCAAAGACTCTCCATCAGCAAACGAGCACCCATGCCCCTCATATTGCCCATTGGCAGTGCTGTATTGCAACTCCACAGGTACATCCCCAGCTGCTCCTTTCCTTAAAAAATGATTTTTCTCTGCTTAATTACTTTCATACTCGTAAGCTATATCATATAAATCAATGTCCAGATCTATTATATTCTTTATCAGTTTAGATCTCAACCTAGAGGGCAGTGTCATAATTAGTAAATGCCTTCTTTATACATATCATTTCTTGCACTCTTAAACTTGATTTTCGTTAGTTACCAATGTATATCATGCCCTCTGCTTTGAATAAAGTTCACTTTTGCTAACAGTTGGAATAAGCAGCACGAGATAAGGAAAGCCTAGCATCATGTCTGTAGCCTAATGCATTTTCTGGAATCATCCAACAGCGTTCTCTTTTATGGTTTATAAAGGATAATTATCATAACTGGTATACGTGTTTCACAGCATATGTTAATCATTCGCTTTATGTGACCGATGTTCTTCCTTGTGCATGCAGATATTATCTATTTTACATTCTTTGCCAGTCTGTAGCATGCTCCTGCTTCAACCAAAATGTCTCCTTGGCCACTAGCTGAATAAACAACAGTAAATGACGAGTACCTAATATTTCTTCAATCGAATCTGCTATTTGCCAGTTGTAATAGCATCAAGTTCCACCCGAAATGCAGAACATTATATGTAGTCTGTAAGTGTACTTTCTCACTTGCAGTTTTCTTTGTATTGGACTTAAATTGTGTATGTTTTCTCTATCATCAGTACTTTTGCCATTGTAACTATTTTTCCATTTAAGTTGCTAATTTGCACTGTATTGTAAGGATTTTTGGCTTTCTACTTCAGTGTATTTCATGTGTTTTTATTATAAGTGGTGTATTGCTAACTATTTTGTTTGTGTCTATAATGGAGAACACTATGTGTTTGTGCTTCAGCACTCTGGATGTCTCCAGAAAGCATCATTGGACCAGCCCACAGAGCAATGTTCACAAAAACAAGTAAGTAAAATCATGCTCACATCTCAAGTGCAGCCAGCATCACTGTCCTTTTGAAATGAAGCAGCATAGTTGGTGTGACTGGTGTGTTTATTTCACAGCACACATCGATAGATAGTTATTCTCCATACACTGATTACCCACCAGGACAAGGCAATTCCAGGCATATACACTTAATAACAATAGTTACGAAAATAAATTAATAAAAAAGGAGGAATACTCTGTAAAGTAAGGATTTCATTCCGTTAAACTTTATATCCCATGTATGACCCATAATAATTACTTAAGAATTATCAAAAACATTGCTTATATCTGTATGTGTTTGTCTCTCTCTCTATATACACACAAACACACACACACACACACACACACACACACACACACACACACACACACACACACACACACACACACACACACATATATTGAAATCTCAAGACTTCTAATGCCAAGTTCCCAGATACCACAAAAAAGTGATCAAAAACACAAGAAAAAAAAGCATATTGAATATCCCTTTTCTCCTTTAACTTATGTTTTGCAGAGACAAGCCCCCTGTACTCCTGATGTGGGAGGTAAGCCCCCCAATCTAATATATACCAACTCCAAGATCACCATATCTTGTAGAAAATGGAATATTCCAAGAATCTGCAATCTTAGACTTAGTATATGTAAGTTTACATTTTTGGAAATTCTTTCTCCACATTCCAAGTCTCAGCATTTCAGACTGTTATCCTTTCATGCTAAATAATAATCACTCTGATGATAGATTACCATACTGATGTTCCCTAGATTACAGCTGTAGTATTCCAATACTGATGAGTCTTCAAACCAAGGTAACCTGATGTTTGACCAACATGCCAAAGACAAAACCTTCTCTATGCTTGTACATCCAACATATGACCTAAGCCCCTTGGTAAAGGGGTATATAAGTGGACGTAGGAGCATAAGGTCCTTAGACTCTCTTGCTACCTATTGGGAAGCAAGATCTTCACTCCAGTTGGTCTGTTCACTGTGTTGCTGGCTGCTGCTTTTACACTTATTCAGATAAGTGCTCCATTGGATAACTTTCTTTTTCCTGTATTTTTTCTCAAAAAAAAAAAAAAAAAGATGGGTCAGTGTCAGCTAAGAGAGTGTGACTGTGGTAGGGCAGATCCGTTATAAAGACCTCCTATCCCAGTGTGTATTATTGTAGGGTCTGAACATGATTACAGAAGCTGCCATATCTACAAATCTTTTGTTTCAAAACCCCTACATATTCACCTTTCTTCCTAATAAATACTTAGACATAATATCTAAAGCACCTCACTCAAACCACACTGGAGGAACTCAAGGCATCAGTCCTCCTGCTTGCACCAAAACAGAGTTTCCAGAAAACTAGGCCTGAACCTTCTGCTGCCAAGTCTGATTAGGACACACCTGTTGAAGTGTTGCAGGAATCCACTGTATGTCCAACTCTTTCTCAGGCACACACTACCACGACCATGCCTGAATCCAGCATGGTGTCTGACCCGCATGTCTGATGAAACTGCTCTTACCTATATAGTTGAAAAGGAGGAACTGAAAGTGATGATTTCAGAGGGACCAGAGGGCATTCCTCAAATCCTTGTTAGAGAAGAGGTGCCTGGCACTTTGATTGCAGTACAGCAGGATTCCAACTAACCATGCTTCATAAGGGCTGATGTCACCCTTAATTAAAAGATAAAGAAACCAGTGTTTCTCCAGCTCATACAACTCAAGAAAAGGAACGTGCTGCATTCTCACAGGGACTGTACAACGCCATTATCTTTTAAACCCCCTTCATTCCTTTCTAATCCTTCACTTCCTCAATCCCCTAAGTCAACATGATTCTCCTTTTGAGAAAAAGGAGGAATCTGATTCAGATAGTTTTCTTAGCATACTCATACCAAATCCATTCTTCTGGACAGCTTGGTTTTGATGATAATACCTTGTCCCTTGACTCCCCCATTTTGAAAATTGCTTTGGTGGAAACAATAACTAAAATCATGCAACATTTGGTTAAGAATCCAAACAAGTTTCAGTAGAACAAGGCAGTTTAGGATTAACTGATTTGAAGGAGTATTTCAGTGCAGCACAGTTAAGGCTTCCATACATAGCACAAGCAGAAAGCTATAATTCAAAGTAGAAAGGGATGATGATTAAACAGGGGAAGCTCAAAAAGCAAGCAAAGACTGGGATTTTGGTTGCAGATCCTTAAGAAGGATAACAGTAACCATGCAGAATATTATACTTGTAAAGCAGCAGAAAGTATACTAAGAACAAAGCCAACACAGGCATGGAGAAAGGAGATTCTGCTGATAGGGTTACTGCAATTAGGGATACAGACAACAGGTAAGAGGGTGCTGGAGTTTACTGGAGAAAACTAGCAACGGAAACAAGGCATTGGAAGCAAATACTTGCACAGGAAAATGTAACAGAATGAGAAGAGGCCAACAATTCATTTGTTCTGCAGGCTAGAGACTGCCCTCCCTATCAAGGATTGCTTTCAAGGTATTGGCAAAGGAAAGAATTAAGGAGATCCTAAGTGAAAGACCAGCACTGGTATAGTTTTTAGTAGAATCTAGAACAGAAGCTGGTGTTAAAAGGGATAATTAGTAGGGCATGTAAAATATTATATAATAACTATATGAATCGATCAAAGGAGGTTCAAAAGGATTGGGAAGAGAGACTGGATAAACAATTCACAAAGAAACAAGTGGGGATATATGTATGACTCCCAAATATGTAACAATCTAGAAGATTTAGGATTTTTTCTTGGAAGTGTTTGCATAGGTAATTTTATACCCCAAGTAGACAACAAAGAATTTTTCCTCAAATAGATTGCAAATGTTGGAGGTGTGATAGGAAAGAAACAGGTAATTAGGAACATATTTTTTGGGAGTGTAATGAGTTGGCAGACTTTAAAATTTCCCTTCAGACTACTCTTTCAGAAATATTGGATTAGCAAATTGGTGTGACTAACGAAATGATTTTTTGAGCTGTAATACAGAATCGGAATTGACTAAACATGGTAAGGCCTTGCTGAGTCTAATTATGGTAGCTTTCAAAAAAAGCAGTTAATTGCAAATTGGAAATCAAAGTCTAAACCAACTGTACTAGAAGTAGTGAATATAGTAGCAGAGATAAAACAATTGGAAATGGGATCTTTAGAAAAGGGCAGGAGCAAATTACATAGAAAAAAAATCGGAATTGTGGGAACAATACATGAAGAATAATGTTTTGGAGTAGGAATGAGGTTTAAAAAAGACAGGATTTGAATGAGCTATGTAATGTTTGACTGACAGTGACTGGATAAATAAGTGATGTATAATGTTTGCAAGTAAAAATATGTCAGTATGGTTTGTTTTCATTTATGTAAATATATGATTTCCTGTATCATATGTGATTATTTAATAAAGATCTTTCATGTTTAAAAAAACATATAAAAAGGTAGTATAATTTGCTAGTGGTAGGGGCTTCCACTGTTTCCCTACTCTTAGAGGCCTTCCTTGATGCTTTTGCAACCACTTTTAATTCACCTGATTTCCAGATTCTAGTACCCCAGAAGCCTGATGGTTTTATAACATACCCGAAAATTAGTCTCTCTAAAAAATCCCTGTAGCAGATGCTTCTGCTTTTCCTATGTCTGCTGACAAACCTACTAAGCTCCTACCAGCATCTAATGTTTTTCCATCTGACAGGTATAGCAGGGCTAAGTACAGGTATGGTAAGAATGTTTACACCTCTGCCACTTTAGCCTTTAGGATCTTTAATTACCAAACTGGAATAACAAAATATCTTTTGCCCAATTTATGGGAATTAATTAAGTCCACAGATAACACTGAGGTTTTTGACACTAAACAAGTGATTTCTATGCTTGGGCAAGCTACACAAGTCACAAGGCATTCCATTAAATGCAACTATGGTGCTGCAGAGGCTTCTTCCAGGGCTGCTGTTACTGGATCTGTTATTAGAAGATTAGCTTGGCTTCACCTATATTCCCTCTCTAATGATGATAGGACAAGCATTTGAATCCCCCCCCCCCCACACACACACACACACACACTTCATGGAGAACTCTTATCTGGTCCTTCTGAAATATAACGTTTCAAGACTTTGCAAAAGAAAGTAAAATGATGCAAGACTTTAAACAGATTGTTCAAACATCAGTACCTGGGTATCAAAGAAATTACCCTGCAGTGTCCACAGGGATCAGAAGCCCTCTCAGTCAGGAAACAGCCAAGGAAAATATTTCATGGCAAACCTACTAGAGACTGCAAATCTGGAAAACCTCCTTTTCCAGACAAGTCAGTATGTGACTGACTGTTGTCTCCCTCTTCCTTAGTCCTGGCATTTCCATGTCAAAAAGAATAACTTTGCCTCTTCTAGTCAGGAAATTGATGACTACAGACAATTGAATATCAACACACTTACAAAATGTCTTGGAGATAATCTCTATCATTCAGGGGAATTCCCCCTTTCCCTTCCAATCAGGATCACCTCCTTACACATCTCTTACATAGCCTCCTTGTCCAGGGCACCATATAACTGATTCCCCACCAGAGAAGCAGAAAAGGCTTTTATTCAAGACTTTTTTCTGATCCCCAGAAAAGAGAACACTTGGTAGCCCATTCTGCACTTATCCCTTCTCAACACCTTTCTGGGTGTACCATCTTTCAAGATGCTTTCCCTGCCAAATCTTCCTTTAATCCTTCCTCAAACCTTTCTAGTTACCCTAGACTTTGAATGATGCATACCTGCATATCCCCATTCACCTTACCTGTGGAAAATGTCTCAGTTCTCTGCCTTGTCCTTTGGTTTATCCACCACTACCAGAGTTTTCACAGAGTGCCTTTCCTCAGCCATTGTCTTTTGCAGAACCCAGGGAATACAGATTTTTGTCATACCTTTGTGATCTACTTATCCATACTTCCTCTCAAGACATGCAGCGACTGTGAATAAGATTCACTATCTCACTTCTAGAAAGACTGGGATTCACACAGTCACCAGAAATCTTCTCTAACACCCATCCATGATCTCATGTTTGTGGGCAGCTGGCTAGATACCCATCTTATGACAGTTTTTTTCCCCAGGAAGGATAACATTTAGTCCCTCTAAACCTTCTTCCAGTCCCTACTTCTCCCCTTCAGTCTTCTCCTGCAAGGGAAAGTCTAATAACCCTGGGATAAATAGCAACAACCATTTTTATGTGGTATAATTTGCCAGCTACATCTAAGAAAAGTCCATTAGTTCCTGGAATCTCCTTGATCGCAACACTATCACCCACTGGACTTCCAAATCCCCCTCTTGCCATTTCTGAAGAAAGAGTTACAGAAGTGGATTTCTGAAATCCAACTAAATTCAGGCCTTCCCTTCCTCCCACCCACTCCCAACCAGGAACTACATACAGATGCATCAGATCTGGCTGGGGAGCAGGGACAGGCTTGTCAGTAGTTCAGGGGCAGTGGTCTTCCAAACAGATGTAAGAACACATCACTATCAAACTAAATATTCTACAAGGAAACAGCTCCATTACTTATTATTAATGCCCACCCCTCCAGGCATGTCTAAAGGTCAGTTCCCTGTGCTTTCTTCTGTTAACCTGGTAAACTTGGGCATCCTGAAGCAATGTAGCAACTGCCTCATGTACAATGACAACCCTCTCCGCTTACCTCCAAACACATAGACTTGTGAGAGATGCACTTATATAACCAAATTGGAAGCCACGCAGTCTCCAGCTAAGACCGGAATAGCTGGTCAAGAGGAGAAGGTCAACACTTGCGGCACACCACATGGAACACATAGTCCTCCAGAACACACACCAGCACTACCTTCACATAAAAACACAAACCACACACCCACCTTCGCGGAGGCTGTCAATAAAAATCTACCCAAACAGCATAAACCTCCAAGGCAGAAATGCACTCGACCACCACAACACAATACTAATCACAAGACACATAACTCTCCTAAACAGTGTGCCACTCAACCAAAGCCCCTAAGGCAAAACAGCATGCCCAGCACACTAGTCATAGGTGACTCGATAGTGAGGCATGCTGATGTCCCACTCACTAGGTTGAATAAGGAGAAAGTAACAGTCAGTTGTCTGTCAGGTGCCAGGATCCACCATATAATACACCCACTCAGGTCCCTCAACAACATTTACAAATATGACTCTGTCATTGTACATGTGAGTGTGAATGACCTGAGATGTACCTCCCTGGACTACATGAAAAGAGCATGGAGGAGTTCTTGGATTATGTAGCCCAGGCAGGTATGACCCTTGCCCTGAGCAGCATTCTACCATCACCCAAAATGATACCACAGTGCAAGCAGAAAATGATTGATTTCAACAATTGGTATGTTTCTGGTGTCATTCTAAGGGGATCCAGTATCTGTCTGCCTGGGATGACATGATTGACAGACCTCGATGCTTTGCCAGAGATGACCTGCATCTGTCACCCCTGGGCTTCCAGATACTGGCCAAGGCTCTTGCCAACCCTGTAGTGCCTATTTTAGGCAGTATTCTAAAGACCAAGCTACCACCGTAACAGCTACAAACAAATGCAATCTGAGGGTCATGCTGCTTAATGCTAGAAGTCTAAATCTCAAAATGCACTCGCTCGAAGCACTCCTTAAAATGGAGAACATCGACATTTGTACTGTAACAAAGACCCGGTTAAAGGCAGCAGAAAGCACCCCTGCACTACCAGGCTATAACTCATTCCACACCTTTCGGCCTCAGAACTTGGACTGAAGCTCCAAAGGTGGTGGTGTTTCCATATTCATAAAGGGTGTGCACACCTCCAGACTGGTAGCCCAACATAACACATCAGAGATACTTCAGGTGCAGATAACACTGGGTAAGATGCAATTCAGGTAGCATCCTGTTATAGGTCCCCAACCATGCCCCAGGACACTCACTCCACGTTTCTAAGCACCCTGGAGAATATTGGGGTCCAACCTAACACACTCATACTGGGTGACTTCAACTACCCCTCCATTAACTAGGAAAACTACTCATGTACCAATACACTTGCCCAACGTTTCCTGGAATTCATTAATTCCAATGCCTTGGATCAGCTCTTTCTTATCCCCACTAGAGGTAGCAACATCCTTGACCTGGTCATTCCTAACATGGGTGACCATTGCTCTACACCAGTAGTCAACTCCTCCATGGTTAGATCCAATCACAAATTAATCACCTTGGAAATCCACATCCCACCCTCACCCCCATAAAGGTAACCACTATGAAAAACTTCTCCAAATTTAACCTTGGGCTCTAAGAACAGAGGTGGCTAACTTCACACCACCCATGCAAATGGACAATAGTTGCATGACTGCCGAATTATACACCAATGCACTGTACACAAATGCATGGATCTCGCTATACCCAATAGAACCAAGACGCTCTCCTCCAAAAAAAGGAAACCAGTCTGGTGGTCCCCTGCCATAAACAAACTCTACAACAAAAGGAGGAAACTGATGCGGAATAAGGTGAAGTCCCAAAACTGGAAAAACTCCCTTATCGGCCTCAACAAAAGTTGAGATCCCTTATCAAATCCTCTAAAGCTAGCTATGAAAACAGAATTGCATCAGATAGTAAAGACAACCACAAGGCCTTCTATAGTTATGTTAAGAACCTCCACGGCAGTACCCAGATTTGCTCTGAGCTACTGCACAATGGCCTCCTATACTGAGCCAACAGATATTGCCAATATACTGGCCGACAGATTCAGTGCCAACTTTATGCCCCCCCCAAAGGACCAGTCACAATACCAGTAGATTGCCAGGCACCCAGTATTACTGCTGCACAGGTTAAAACAGCACTGTCCAAGGCCAAGAATACTTTCATCAGATGAAGCCTGTTAAGTTTTACAGACAAAAGCGCTAATCTTGTACCAAATAAACGTGATTTTTGTGTTCCATATCTTCCGTTTTTTGTTTTTTAGTAAAAAACTTTCAGAGATGTTAAAACAAACCAGAGTGAAAAAACAGTGCTGTTAACTGCTCACATTCTTGGCCATGCCCCCATGTACATGAATTTCTAATTGATATTCTGATGAAGTCAGCAGCTTAGCAGAATACAGCATTGAACTGCTGTGAGCTCTTTTTTGAATTCAGCTCTACTTGTGGATAATATAATGATAATTTTGGTCTTAACTTTAAAAAATGAGAAGTGCTTATGTCCCAGCAAAATGTTTCTCCGCTTTCAGCCCCAGAGTATTGTATAGAGAGGGTAAAACACTAACCGCAATCCATATGATTTTATTACTGGCACAAGCACTGTGAGAATTATAGCAGCGAGACTGTGCAAAATTAGCTGCTGCAGAACTGCCAGTCCTGGGAGGGGAGGAAGTTGTCTGTGGCTCACCATTTGGGTGACACTCTGAGAGCTGCCATGTAATCGCTGCTTCTGTGCAACCACACCGGCTATGGAAACCATTGCATGGAAGCATGCTTTCTCCAGCAGGCAGCACACAGTGGAGTTCAAAAGAGCTGCTGCAGCATATAGGGAGATCCAGCGAGAAAGATAGGCTGTTCCATCAGACCAGGAAGCTGGCCTGCTCCCTACCTCCTGATTTTTGCCATAGAGGAAGTAAAATGACTGATTAAGAACCTTGGAAAATGAAAACAAATAGGTCATAGGATTATTGCCTAACCCAAATCTACCCAGCTTTTGCAGTGAGAGAAAGAATTGAACACTAGAACAGAAGTTCAGCAGAAGACAAAATTAAAAAAAAAAAAAATTTAAAAAATAACATTTCTTTTAACATTTCTCCATTTTCATGCATTTTGTGATATTTAATGATTTGGTAATTCACAACTTGTTTAGCAGTAAGCCATATATATATACATACATACATACATATATATATATATATATATATATATACATACATACATACATATATACACACACACACACTCGTACATATATTCACTCAACATACACACTTCTGTATTCATAAAATATCTCATATGCATATGTGCGTTTCTTTTTCTATATAAATAAGAGCTGTATCATTTTTATAGTGAGTGTTTCTTGGTCTGTGTTTTTATTTTTAAACATATTCTGCATGAGATGATACCCAGTGACAGAGTCCTATTTAAAAATGATTTACTATTTTCCACTAAACTTTTGATTTTCCTATTACATGATGTTTGCATTAGTATGCTTTGGTGAGTGCGTACTTCATTTCAATTAAATCAGTGTCAGATTGTGGGAATAGAGCTGATGTGTGGTTATTTTCTTTATGTTGTATTCAGAAATATTATCTGCTAAGTGGAGACTTGGTAATGCCGCAAATGGGGAAAAAAAAGCTGTCTGAAAAGACCAATTGCATAATGAAGTTATTTTTGTGTGCTCCCTACTGTGTGTAAATAATGAGCTATTGAGTTCTTTAGATTTCCAAAACTAAGCATGATTTGTGCGAAGGAGCCCACTTACAGATATTCCAAATGATGACAGCATGAAATATTGCTTAAAAAGAATTACATCACCTGGGATTAGATCTGTGAAGGAATAAGCAAAAAGAGTTACACTTAAGAAAATTATTATTGGCTGTATGACATTTAATATGGAATATGAATGTACTGCCAGAACTATTGCCCTGACCACTCACAGAAATCTTGGGTGAGATATTTACAGTAAAAATGATGATTCAGTTTTTGCGGGTTGGGATTTCTCATATATGAGTTTATGCAGTAGAGGATAAAATGCTATCTGTCTTTCTAGCTCACACAGCAGTTCTGTGGTTTTGATCTTTTCTAAGGGTTATTACTGTGAATGAAAATGAACGACTGAAAAGTTAAGAAATAGTATGCTTCCTGTTTTTTTGTATTTTCCATAGGTACCCCTACTGATTCTGATTCGTAGATTGTTACTATCCTAATGATCCAGGGGGCCTTTGTAAGCCTAGCCAAGTTCTCCCAAAAAATAATGATGTCCTGTATCCAAATAGAACATTGAGGGTCAGACGTTTATAAGCTCCCCCGTCCATAAGGGACATGTGTGCCTCCACACCATCATTTACTCAGCAGGGGTGGGATCTTGTTACTGACGATGTTGTCTTTATTAAGCAGGTCCATATTCCTTTATATGACTCTCTTGCTGGTGCTGCGAAAGAACACAGAGGCTTGTGTATTCCAGTACAGACCTTATCAGAAACTGACAATGGTTAGGTTCACCATTAACAAGACAGGCTTCCTTACCTTCAAATGTTCCTCTTTTAGGTGATGCAGGTAGTATCTGCACTTCATGCAGTCCTTTGTAAGGATGAGTAAGTTACTGATCTTTGTTTGGGAGGATGCATTACCTCTACTGAAATCAGGACGTTTGCTGGCTTTGAACTCACTTGAATGCAAGGAGTGGCAAATGTGCTTCATTAACAACACTGATGGTTGATAAGAGTTGTTACAACACACACACACAAACACACTCTCTGTCTTTTTTGACTTTGGAGTTCTCCCTGTCTACTTGGACAGTGCTGAAAGATGCAGTGTTGTTTTTGTTATCACTGCTTTTTGTGTGCACTTCCCTTGTCATTTATTCCAGTATGTTATAGAGAAAAGCAGGTTATTGATTTTTGTGTACGTTTGTGCATTTCTAGTCTGTCTGGCAATTTATAAATCTTTATTTTAAGAAATTCTCCACTTACTTTTTCACCTGTTCTTTACTAACTTATTTGTAAATGTGTCCTAAACAAGACTACTCACTGATGGTGTTTCTAGGTAAATTTGCTTATGCTGTCTATAATCAGTTTAGTAAGAAGAGCTGCTTTATTTTTCTTCCTCCATTCAGGATCAGCATACGACTTTCAGCATTTATAAGTTGTAAGAGGGAGCATATCGTAAGGCTTATGGTGCTTGAATGTGAAGACTGAGTGATGGGTTTGAATCCTATCACTTCTGCTTGTACGTTGAGCAGCCCATGTATAGGAAAATCCTAGGGAGTAAAGATTCAGATGTACAAACTTTATTGACAAAAAGGCTACCATATAAACATAATTTTTGCAGACACAGAAATGAGTGTTTGCATATAAATATACAGGGTGTACTCTAAGAGCTGGATGTAAGCAACAATTGAAGAACTTCTTACTCCTTTTAGCACTGGTTGTACATTGGTGTTTTGCACATCTAAGCACAAACAAGAATGGTAGTGTAGAATTGACACTGTACATGTACAGAAAAAAGTTGCCAATATCGGTAAGTACAGAACACTATCAAAGTGTCAACAGTCATTTTGGTGCTCTGCTTGGTAAATGCAGGCAAAATGTACATATCCAAAGCACAGCCCACTGGCAATAGAGTAAGGTTGCACAATACATTTTAGAGTAAGGAATGGCATTTATAAGTGCTCCTGGGTGGAATTGTGAGTGTGTAAGTAGCAGTTGTTGTAGTTTGTAAAAGAGAAGCCATTTTGACTCTGTTTTCTCCTTTCCCCAGATTAGTATATATAGCGATAGGAGAGTCAGTGGGCAAATCTTCCACTTGTATGGTGCAGGTGTTAAAAAAATCATTTAAACTATTTTTAGACTTGAAACTTAAATAGTTGAAATTATAATGTGGAGAGAATTATAACTATGCGGTGTACATGGATTATGAAGGACATAAGTGGTAGTAAGAGCAAAGCAGAAAAACCTTGGATCAACTAATGTAATATCCAGTCAAGTTTATGGAAAGAATGCTGTGAAGAGTGGAAATAAAGGTGAGACATAAAGTTAAGTAGTATGACAGAAAGATAGGGGGAGTAGGAAGGAGTCAGATAATAAGAAAACAGGGACATGAGTGAGACAATATGGAATGAGCGCATATAGGAGAGGAATAGGGTTACTGAATTAGTGGATGTGGTAGGGGTGAGAAAAGCCAGTAGGCAGTGGAGTTGACTTTTGATAATGGGGAAAAAAACAGGTAAATGGAGAGTTGGGGGTTATAGAGTGAGTAAATAAAATAATAATGGTGAGATTAATGAATTAGAGGATGTGGTGGGGTAGAATTTGAACAGAACAGAGAGATATGTAGAAGCTTGTGAACATTTACTTATGTCAATCAATCCTCTAAACTACTTATTGTCTGGGTGAATCTTGATGGTTATTTTGTTAGAGATGAGCTTTTATGTTAAGAAATTTATTTAATTGTTTTGCTGCATGTGTTGCTCAGACTCGCTCTCCTTGTATCTCAATTCACCTCAGAAAAAATTGTCCCAAGGAACCATTTACATAATATAAATAAATAAATAAAAATCCCTTACATCTTCTTGGTATAATGCTAAAATTGATTTCTGTTGCATATTTAATGTCACACACAGTTCTCTGTAGATGATTCATGGATTTGGTAAGGTGGTGAAGCACCTGAGAGCACAAATATACTTGTGTTTTAGATGTGTTTGCTGTTGAATGAATGTTCCTGTGTATTCAGTACCTGGGAGATTGCTTTTTGGATTTTGACTTAGATCTTTAAAGGGAGAACTCTGATAGTGTCAGTCATTAGTCGAGATTAAAAGCTGAGGGCCACAAGCCATCTTCATGCTGAGCTTTGTGATGTTTCTGTGACTGAGACATTGATAGCCCTGAAAGCGAGAGTTAGGGTCACAAGCAACACTCCCAATAATCCTGAATGAGACCACAAAGCATTTAAAAGATAAAGTTCTACAGAAGCTGTCATGCTGAGGAGCCATTTGCCAAAGGATCTAACAAAGTCAGAGCAAGACTGTCAAAGATATTGTGGATAGTGTTTACTGTAGGGTGTGTGTGTGCATACATGCACACACACACACACACATATATATATATATATATATATATATATATATATATATATATATATATACTGTATGTATGTGTGTTTAGATTGATAGATGTACACTCCTCCTTCCCGTGCAGGAAGGGTATTTCCTCTGTAAAGTAGATCATGACAATCAGAATGGAGTCAGCATTCTGATGTTGATGTGCTAATGAAGAAGATATGATCTCTGTAATGTAAACTACTCATTAGGGATTGAACATTTTTTCCACTCATGGCTGCAAGTGCCTGCAGTTTTAGTATCTCCTTGGGTTGGTAGGAAAGTAGTCCAAATATGTGTTTTTGATTGGTGTCATACAAGTAAGTTTTTCATCATACCATGCTGTCTTACTTGCTGTATTGTGTGAAGGATGTAGACTTATGATCACATCTGTCAGCTCTCCATGATTTTGCATTAAAGTCTCTTTAAGTTTGCCTCATATTTTTGCCCTGTCCCTCATACAGTTCTTGATTTTCTGGTAAATCACTGAAGAGTCTAGTCAGTCAGTAGTGACAGATAGGGTTTCATACTTCTTTTTCTCTAGAAAATGCATGTTGATGCAAAACATCTTGTTCTATTGTTCTGAATGAATTAGATTAATATTTAAAAATGTCTGTAATTTTAGGACTTTGTCCACCCATTATTTTTGGCTTTGTCTAAAATTCTTGATGAAAGAAGTTAAGAACTATACGTTTTGAACAATTTAAATACTTTATTAGTAGCATTTTTCATTGTAACATAGTGTGCAATCACCATGCATGGTATACTTGTTATTTTGGTACTGATTGCTGGTGCATTTTATAATTATATGTTTATACAATAATAATAAATTAGACTCATATCAGGAAATCGGTGCATGCATTCAGTTATTAACAACTTGCAATGTATTAAACATGCACATTCCGTTGCTCTAAATTCCATGTTTGATTTAATGGGTTTATAGGTATTTACTAGGCTAATGACTAGGGTCTTTATAAATGCATAGGGACTCAACCCAACCCAGTTTTGTCCCTGAGTACCATGGGTATCTATATGGTGTAGCATTTTAGTAAGTAGGTAGCTAAAGGTTAAAGGGGGTATGTTAGTTGGGATTATTTTACTTACTTTTCTCCATGAGAGAGATTGCTGCTAGACAATGGGTCATTGTGTGATTTCCCATCCAGTGATCAAGGTTTCATTTGAAGAGGGTAGGGCTGAACTCTTCTTCTAATGTATTGAGAGCTTACTCCATAGAGAAAGGGATCTTTTGAAATGAATATCGGTCTCTCCAGCATGTTCTTTTTATGTCACATACAGAGTTCCTTTGGGTGATTGAGGAGACGTGAGGTCTGAATGAGGAGCTCAAAGCTAGAATCAGAGGGTCTTCAGTCAACTGACAAAGAATGTGTGATGGAAGAATGCCAAAAAGCTGTAATGTAAGGTGTACAAAACAGTGGTGAAATGAGTCCTGCTATATGGTACAGAATCTTGAGCAGTGAAGGAAGAGTAGTTGAGAAAGCAGGGGGTTATAGAAATGAAGTGCCTGAGATGAGTGATAGGATATACACTGTTGAACAGATGAAGAAATGAGGATAGCAGAGTAGACGCCCAAGTAACTTGAGTTGCAGAGAAAGTCTGAGAACAAATTACGTTGGCACATATGAAAGAAAACAGAAGACAATCTGGTGAAGAAAATGTAAGACAAACAGGAAGAAGGCAGGAGGAAATGAGGGCACACAGCAAAGTGATGGATAGATAGTGTGACAGAAGGCCTGGAACAGTCAGGCTTGACAGTAAAGAAGGTAAGAGAATGGAATTGAATTAATAGAGATGGTGACAGTTGACACAACACCCCATTGAGAAAATGGGAAAATTGGAGTTGGTGATAATTAAGGATGAATAAAATAGCTATAATTTCTGAGGATGAAAATTAATCTAATTCACCCTGCTGTCATTTCCATAAATTAAGTCATCATTATTCAGGCTTTGCAGGACTGATGTATATTTATGTGAGTCAAGATACCTTACTGTAGTCACTATGTATGAAACAAAAGTTAAGTACAGTACTATGACCGTTATTTTTATCCATTCAGACATCTCAAGTGTAAACAGTCAATAAAGTATGTATAATTCATGTGTAAGGGAGTTTTCCCTGGATAAATATGACTGAACCTACTGTTTACTTAAGTTAAACAGTCACATTTTGGCTCTGTAGGGCTAATGTGTATTTGCATGAAGCAAGTTAGAATACATTACTGAGGCTATTGTTTTAATGAAACAAAGTTCTGGCTATGTATCTGTGAAACAGAGTTGAAATGGATTACTGCAGCCATTATTTTTATCACAGTCATCTGACAAGCACAAAGTCAGCAAAGTGACTGTAATTACTGGGTGTGGAGGCTGTCTCTGAATGAAAGTGACTGACACTCTTGTCATTTACTCAGGATAAATGATCATTATTTTGACTTTTCATGGTTAACATGGATTTGTATTAAAATGCTGGAATACTTTATCATGGCTGTTTGTGCAACAAAAAGTAGGAGAAACAATTCTATGGCCATTTTTATCACCAACAAATATCCGAGGTAAACACAGTCTGCAGAGTGGCTATAATTGCTGGGTACAGGAAGTGAAAGTTACTGACCATTCTGTCATTTGCTCAGCTTAAATAGCTAATCACAAACCAATAAAAAGTGTAAGCACTCCAAAGAGAACTATAAATCCAATAAAAAGTGCCAGGGCACGCTGGTTAACAGTCAGAAAGTTTATTCCACAATGAGTTAAAATCCTCTCTAGGTACTCAGCTCGAGAAACAAAAATGTCAGCTCGACAAAGAAATGTGTAATATACACATTTAAAATAAACAATTAAAAACTGACATGAATCGAATTATTAAAATGATTAAATACCAATTTCAAATATTAATTGATTACATATATATATATATGAATAAATGATAAAAAAAATTAACATTCAATCTTTAAAAATATATTTTGTGAATGGGAACTAGCTTTATGTATAATGAATAGTGAATAGTGCCATCTGATGTCCATATCCAGAATTACACTACAACTTATTAGCTCTTATTTTAAGTAGGGGTGAAATTGTGAGAAAATCATTAATCCCTGGGTTGGTGTTGGAATCTAGGTTGACCTGCCACCATAACTCCCTACTTTCCAAAATTTCCTCCCACAGGCCCCCTCTAATATCTGGCTTGACTTGATCCAACACATAAAATTCAAACTTGGATTCAGGGCATATGTTAATGTGTTTATATAATGCATTAGTGTTTTTTGCTTTCAGAATGTCATAATTATGTTCATATATTCTCCGTTTTACCCACGTAAAACGACTGACATTTCTGACAAATAGCAATATATACTACCCCTCTACTCTCACAATTATAATAATTCATACTTTTTATCATTCTCTTTCTACTTTCTATGTATATTTCTGCCTTATTCATGATATATGGACATTGTTGGCATCTGCCACATTTGTATGTCCCCCTCCTCACTCTGTTTCTTTCACTTACCTTTTCACTACTCCTTTCTAATATTTTACCTAAATTTGGTGAATTTTTAAAAACTATTTTTGGCTCCATTCTAGAGATTTCTTCTATATCTGTTAAAGAGCTAAACTTATTCCATTCTTTTTTAAAAAACTCTTTTAATTTAAAATTTGAACTGTTATATTCTACTACCAGGCTTCTCATGTAGGTATCTTGTTCATTCTTCTTCTTATTTTCTACAGGGGTGTGTCCCAATTCCAAATTATATACATTCCCCTTCCCTAATATAGGTTTGAATCTATTCGACCTTCCTTCCTCTACTTCACTTCTTAGCTTCTTAACGAATTCCTCTGGGTATCCACGTTCTTTAAACATACTGTCTAAAATCCTGCATTCATCTTGGAAATCCAAGTCATTTGATGTCATTCTGGAACCCCTTACAAATTGTCCTTTGACAATATTTCTCTTACTATGTAAGGGGTGGGCACTGTCATAATGTAAGAAAGAATTCACATATGTCTCCTTTCTAAATACCTTACTCTCAAATTTTCCTGCCCTTTTATATATTTCTATATCCAAATATTTCAAAGACTCGGTACTGATAGTATATGTGAACTTCAAAAACTTGGTAGTTTGATTGATGTATTCCATAAACTCTAAAAAACTTGATTGACTACCTATCCAAAAAATAACAATATCGTCCAAAAATCTATGATAGACTGTCCATAATTCCTTAAACTTACAATTAATAATGAACTGTTCTTCCCATTTGGATAGGGACGGATATTGCATAAGTGGGGGCACAAGCGGCCCCCATAGATACTCCCGTCTTCTGCTGGTAATATTCACAATCAAATATGATGAAATTATGTTTTAATACTGTGTCCATGAGTGTCACACTCGCTATCTTTTCATTTAAACTCAAATTATCATCATTAAACACAGTCTCTTCAAACATATTCATCCCCTCAGTGTGTGGTATACATCCAAACAAGTCAATGACATCTATGGTGATGAACAACATGTCCTCCCTATACATGCCCTGATTTAATTCCCCCCAAAAATCCCAGGAATCTTTAAGAATTAACCTATTATTAACCCAGATGTGCTTTGTCTTAAAATCCACAAATTTAGCTAGGGGAACCGTTTTAGAGCCCTCAGCCGACAATTGGTCTAAGGGGTGGATTTTCCATATTCTTGTGGATTTTTGGTATTCCAAATATAGTAGCTACCTTGGGTTTTTTAACTTCTAAATATTTAAAAGTTTTGTCATCTATTATATTCTCTATCAAAAGATCTTGTAAAATAGTATCAGTCCTATGGTAGGCAACATTAATTTCATTTAAAGATACCACAGTGTACTTAGTATCATCTCTCAAAATGGTATTCATCTTTCCTTCGTACAAAATTCTGTCCATTATAACTATCCCCCCACCCTTATCCGGCTTCATAACCCTCAATGATGCATTACTACTTAATTCTCTTAAAGTCTCATTCTCTTTTTTACTTAAATTATAGTGGACCCAGCCTAAATTATGTCTGTTTCTAACTGAATCAACCATGATATTTTCAAAATTCTTTAATTGACGGAATAAAGGGGGATTGTAAATTGACTTTCTCTTCAGTATATTTTCACCTGTACCATCTCTTTTAAAGCCAGCTCTAGAGGCCATAATTTCTAAATTAATTTTCCTCATAAACAGCTTGACATCTAAAATTGTACGTGTAAAATCACCTCTACTATTAGGTATATACTTCAATCCTTTACTAAGTAGTGAGAAGTGATTTGAATTCAATGCCATACAACTAAAGTTGTAAATAGTAAAATTCTGATAGGTGTGCTTAACTTTATCATTCACTATGACATCTGGGATGGAATTATTAAAGTCTGGGATAGGGGTATCTATTAATATCTCCCCTTCCCTCTCCCCCCCCCCCCAGTTCTGAAAATTTTCTCTATTATTAAAATTACCTTCCTGCAACATTCCTCTTTCCTGGATGGGGGAAAATCAACATCATAGCTTTCTTCATTCCACCTATTGTCTTCTCTTAACCTTTGTCTATTTTCATGTTGGAAATTCCTTCTTTTATTATTCCATGTCCCTTTGTAGGTATTAAATTTGTTTCCCTGATAAATTGGTTTTGGATAACTTGTATGATTTTCATATTCATTGACATCCCTCTTTAATTTACCTAACTTGCGCTGAATCACTTCCTCACACTTTGTGTCTATATCCTTTCTCATTAGAAAATATTTTTCTCTTTCCTCTTTTATGCCATGAATTAAATCAGTTGTGATACAAGTATCCAAAATTTCGATGTCCTTCCCCAATTCCCTTTGTTGTCATTTTCTTCAATAATTAATTTCATAACTTCTAACCCACAATTATTGAAAACATTTATTAAGCATTCATGGAAATGGGAACCAATCTGCACATTGTTAGGGTATTTGTATACCCTTAAACCTTTAGGGACTATTTCCCTATTTAAACATTCCTTTAGATATGCTTAAAGTTCTATGTTTAATTAACATTTTATCAAGTCTATCAATTTTCATAACATAAGACTCATTATTATTCAGTCCTTCACTGTTACAATTATTAACTTTAAAATGAATGTCTCGCTTGAGCCATTCAACTGTTGTTTTCTTGTTAATGATAGTTTGCGGGCTGACAGTACCTTGCAAACCAACCGCGGCGGGTTTCGTTTCTCTTAGGTATAGCACCCATGTCCTTTCTGTTTCGTTCCTTATTTCCTCTTCGATCTGTCGAGAAAAATCCCAGGTATCATTGGGGTTAAAACTAGTCCCAATGTGAAGGTAATAAGCTCCCTCTTCCTTTTCCCTCTGGGTCCTTCAGGCTCTTCAGCTCCCTCGACACGATCCACCAAACGCTTGCTTCTGGTGACAAGGCTGGCGCACAGAGGTGTGAGCAGGTCTATGAGTTCTGTTAACTGCCCGATAAGCCTTCTGGCTTGACCTGCTTCCTCTTGCGCTTCAGAGCTCATCCTTCCTGAACACGGAAACCAGTCGGCCCCTCCTCCTCTGTACCACGAACCAAGAAAAAGTGTAAGCACTCCAAAGAGAACTATAAATCCAATAGAAAGTGCCAGGGCACGCTGGTTAACAGTCAGAACGTTTATTCCACAATGAGTTAAAACCCCCTCTAGGTACTCAGCTCGAGAAACAAAAATGTCAGCTCGACAAAGAAATGTGTAATATACACATTTAAAATAAACAATTAAAAACTGACATGAATCGAATTATTAAAATGATTAAATACCAATTTCAAATATTAATTGATTACATATATATATATATGAATAAATGATAAAAAAAATTAACATTCAATCTTTAAAAATATATTTTGTGAATGGGAACTAGCTTTATGTATAATGAATAGTGAATAGTGCCATCTGATGTCCATATCCAGAATTACACTACAATTTATTAGCTCTTATTTTAAGTAGGGGTGAAATTGTGAGAAAATCATTAATCCCTGGGTTGGTGTTGGAATCTAGGTTGACCTGCCACCATAACTCCCTACTTTCCAAAATTTCCTCCCACAGGCCCCCTCTAATAACTGGCTTGACTTGATCCAACACATAGGTTCATAGGTTCATAGGTTCATAGGTTCATACTAGGCTATCTGCCCAAGGGCATTTATAAGCCTAGCCCATAGTTATGTGGCTTTCGCCACCCCTTTAGTCTGAATAAAAACTATGCCTATCATTTTGCTGTGCCTCTGTCAAGCAGTGACACTGAAGTAATCCCTGGGGTATATCTGCAATCTCCCATCCATTGGTCAAGATTCCTCTTGAACAAGGCCAGAGAGGTGCTCTGCCTCACATGTACCGGGATTTTGTTCCACAGCATAGGGAGTCTCTGGGTGATGAATCTGTCCCTCCAGCACGTTCTATTTATAACCGTGTCAAGGTTTAAGTCTCCCGCCCTTGTGGGAGACTTGAACCTTCAAACTTGGATTCAGGGCATATGTTAATGTGTTTATATAATGCATTAGTGTTTTTTGCTTTCAGAATGTCATAATGTTCATATATTCTCAGTTTTAAACATCTTTCCGTTTTACCCACGTAAAACGACTGACATTTCTGACAAATAGCAATATATACTACCCCTCTAATCATATTTGATTGTGAATATTACCAGCAGAAGACGGGAGTATCTATGGGGGCCGCTTGTGCCCCCACTTATGCCAATATCGTCCTATCCAAATGGGAAGAACAGTTCATTATTATTTGTAAGTTTAAGGAATTATGGACAGTCTATCATAGATTTTTGGACGATATTGTTATTTTTTGGATAGGTAGTCAATCAAGTTTTTTAGAGTTTATGGAATACATCAATCAAACTACCAAGTTTTTGAAGTTCACATATACTATCAGTACCGAGTCTTTGAAATATTTGGATATAGAAATATATAAAAGGGCAGGAAAATTTGAGAGTAAGGTATTTAGAAAGGAGACATATGTGAATTCTTTCTTACATTGTGACAGTGCCCACCCCTTACATAGTAAGAGAAATATTGTCAAAGGACAATTTGTAAGGTTCCAGAATGACATCAAATGACTTGGATTTCCAAGATGAATGCAGGATTTTAGACAGTATGTTTAAAGAACGTGGATACCCAGAGGAATTCGTTAAGAAGCTAAGAAGTGAAGTAGAGGAAGGAAGGTCGAATAGATTCAAACCTATATTAGGGAAGGGGAATGTATATAATTTGGAATTGGGACACACCCCTGTAGAAAATAAGAAGAAGAATGAACAAGATACCTACATGAGAAGCCTGGTAGTAGAATATAACAGTTCAAATTTTAAATTAAAAGAGTTTTTTAAAAAAGAATGGAATAAGTTTAGCTCTTTAACAGATATAGAAGAAATCTCTAGAATGGAACCAAAAATAGTTTTTTAAAAATTCACCAAATTTAGGTAAAATATTAGAAAGGAGTAGTGAAAAGGTAAGTGAAAGAAACAGAGTGAGGAGGGGGACATACAAATGTGGCAGATGCCAACAATGTCCATATATCATGAATAAGGCAGAAATATACATAGAAAGTAGAAAGAGAATGATAAAAAGTATGAATTATTATAATTGTGAGAGGATTTTAACTCATTGTGGAATAAACTTTCTGACTGTTAACCAGCGTGCCCTGGCACTTTTTATTGGATAAATAGCTAATCAAAGTTTGCAGAACTAGTTTGTGTTTGTGTGAAACAAGTTGAAATACTTTGTAGCTATTTAGGAATACAAACATTTGAGATGCACGGTCAGTAAAGTGGCTGTAATTGATGAAAATTGTGGTTGTGTATGGAGGAAAGGCAACTCTCGACTTTGAAGAGGACAGGCATTGCACTGTATCTAAATGTAACAAATTGTCCATAATTTGTTTCACTTTCCATCACAGACAGACATCAACTCTGTACACAATAAGATGAAGTTTTTGGTGGTCTGAGCAGTGAAGACAGAACATTTGAGGAAGCCAGATGTAATGGAGATGAAGTTATTGCAGATGATCCTTGGCACAGTGGTGCAGCACATAACATTGCCATCTCACAATACTTAATTTTCTGGTTGAGTTTTTGTCATTTGTTTCTTCTGTGGATATTCTGCATATCCTCCCCATTACTGTTATTTATCCAGATGCTCTAGTTTCCTCTGACACTCCAAAGATGTGCTGTAGGTGAATTGGCATTTCTTCAGTATGCCTGTAGGAAAGTTTACAGGGTAGGGGTGGAATGTGTTTGGGCGTATGTCTTGTGCTAGACCTTGTCAAAAGCATTGTAAGTGCAGGCATGTGCACTTGTGTGAGAAAATATCATTTTTACCTGTAGTCACACACAGTATTTGGGGCACACATAACTTTTCTGGCTAGTAGTAAAAAGAGTAACTAGTGTTCAAAAATAAGGCTTAAGATGCATAACAAAACATCTAGACTCAGACCTTTTGGTGGCCTCTGGGATGTAAACCCCTGACTGTATAAGATTTTGTCACATGATTATTAGGGGGCCCCATCATCAAACGCTGTCCTAGATCTAGTCTAAAACTGGCCCTGCCCAGAGGTGTGCATAAGGGTCAATGTGTGGAGGCTGGCGACAGTATGGCGACAGTATGATAATTGTTGCTTTAACTTTCATTACAATTAAACTTCAGAGCTGTGTGCACAGAGTTTGCCTAGATCTTGTTTAGGAACTGGGTACTGTGTAGGAAGAGCAAGTTGGAATACATTCCTATGAATATTTTTTCACTTTCCTCACAATCATATGCCAGTTGTTTATACAGGTGGCTAACTTGTGGGGATAGAAGCAAGTAGGCATGCTTTGTGTACAAGTCTGCCAGCAGCAAGTTAAAATATTTTACTGATGGAAGTTTGTCCTTTCATTTTTGATGAAGCCTAACACCACAGGGGTGCACATAAAGTGACTGTCTTTTCAGGATTGTGAGAAGGCTTTCTGTGTACATGTAATGTATAAGAGTAAAACAAGCATGCAAACTGCTAAAGGTGACCCACAAATCAAATATGAAATATTAAAAAACAAAATGTGAGTCATCTACCATGGTACAAGCCAAAAAAACAAACAGTGAAATAAAATAAAACTTGTATTAAAACAAAAGGTTACTGCTTTTGCAAGGTTGCTGCTTCATCAGACCATACATAACAAAAAAGAACATTTGATTTAATACAGTTACTAACCAATCATCAGTCTACATCAATTAAAGCAATTATGAACAACCAGTCAAAGTCACCGCCTCCTAATCAGGGCGGATTTAAGTGAAACCCTAGAGTTAAGACCAGGTAACCTACCGGCTTTTAAGGAAATAATCCATTTTAACTCGCACATTTTAATGTAAGTGTTAAAGTCACCCCTTCTGACACTAGGTCTAACTAACTGTAATACCCTAAACCCAAAAACATTATGCCCTGGATGTGACATAGCATTGGTTGATACATTCCTATGAATATGGCCCAAGTGTTCAAGTATATGCTCCCTTAGCTGTATACTTGTCTTACCAACATAAAAGTCAGAGCAGGAGCTGCAGGTAGCCAGGTATACCAGATTGCTGCTCCTGCAAGTGGCTGTAAATCCAGGGGAAAAAAGAGGTCCTGTAACAGGATGAATGAAAAAAACATGAGAGGAAATGAAAGAGCAAGTCTTGCAATTATGGCATGGAAATGTTCCTTCTTATAGGTGGTCTCTACTTCAGTACTTCTAGGCCCATAGCACAAAAGCTTAATGGACATACTGTTCCTAAAAACAAAAGAAGGATGTGTCCCAACTATATGCCCAATATTGCAGTCACCTAGCAAAATACGCCAGTTCTTTCTTATAACATTGCAATATTGCTGAACATTGGCCCCAAGGATGTGAATAACCCTGTTGAGAGCACCCCAGCACTAACAGGTTATACTTCATACCATGCTTCCCGGCCCCAAAACTCGGACCGAACCACAAAAGGAGGGGGAGTATCCATATTTATCAAAGATACCCACACCTCCAGGTTAGTGGCACTGCACAATGCATCGGAGACCATCCATGTGCAACTAACAGTGGGCAAAACTGCCTTTCAGTTTGTAGCCTGCTACAGACCACCCTCCCAAACACAGGAACCTCACTCAGCTTTCCTGAGAACACTGGAGAATATGAAGGTCTCTCCAAACACCATTATATTGGGTGACTTCAACTACCCAAACATTGATTGGGAAAACTACTCAAGCCCGAACACACTCGCCCAACAGTGCCTAGAATTTATAAACTCAAATGCTATGGAACAACTGGTCACCACTCCCACAAGAGGGGAAAACATATTGGATCTGGTCATCACCAACATGGGGTCTCTATGTTCCACACCAGAGGTATACCCCTCATTAGTAAGATCAGACCATAAACTAATCTCACTGGACATCCATATTCCGTCCCCACCCCTAGCCAAGGAAACCACTGTGAAGAACTTCTCAAAAGCAAACTTCACACTTTTCAAAACTGAGGTGGAATCCTTCAAAGCCTCCGGGCCAGTGGAAAATACGGCCCAAAATGCAGAATCCTTTACAAAAGCATTCTATGGACACCTACAGGAATGCATGGAGCATGCTATCCCAAATAAAACCAAGACTCACTCCTCCAAAGGCAGGAGACCTGTCTGGTGGACCCCAGCCATAAGTAAGCTATACAACAGAAGGAGATAGCTACTACATGATAGAGCAAAATCCCAAAAAGGTAAGGCATCTCTGATCAGTACTAGCAAGAAACTCTGATCCCTCATAAAATCATCTAAGGCCAGCTTCGAAAGAAAAATTGCACAAGACACTAAAGATAATCACAAGGCCTTCTTTAGTTATGTCAGAAACCTGGGAGGCAACTCCCAGATATGCTCTGAGCTAGTGCAAAATGACAAAAAATACACTGAACCCACAGACATTGCCAACATCCTGGCAGAAAGGTTCAGTGCAAACTTCTCCCCCCCAAAAGAGCAAATGTCTATCCCAACACACTGTAGCCTTCCTGAGATCACAGATGCACAGGTGAGAGCTGCCCCCTCCAAAGCAAAAAACACAGCATCAATGGGACCAGACGGTGTCCCAGGCTGCGTCTTACATGAGCTCCAAGAAGAACTAAACCATCATATAAAGTCACTGCTCAATCTCAGCCTTACTACAGGATATACCCAAGGAATGGCATATAGCAACAGAGGTCCCACTCCATAAAGGTGGTGCCACAACAGACCCTGGAAACTATCGCCCTATAAGCCTGACTAGCCTGGTCTGCAAAGCTATGGAGTGTATCATCATGGAAATCATAAACAAAGACATTGGGAACCTCCAGACACTGGATCCTACCCAATTCGGCTTTGTTAAGGGCAGATCTTGCCTCTTGAACCTGGTCGACTTCTTTGAAACAGTTACCAAAGCCATAGATGAAGGGAAGGTAGTCCACACAGACTACCTGGACCTCGCAAAAGCCTTCGACACAATACCTCACTCGGGCATCATAAATTAGCTCACCAGCTTAAATATCAACCCCTGTGTCACAAGATGGGTTGCAAACTGGCTCAGGAATAGAACCCACATGGTCAGAATAGCAGGTGCCATGTCAGACTCTAAACCAGTTACAAGTGGCATCCCACAAGGCTCAGTCCTGGGACCTCTCTTGTTCGGTATATATTTCTCAGAGGTACAGGCTAACACGGGTGGACTATGGCTGACCAAGTTCGCAGATGACTGCAAACTGGGTGCCATAATCGACTCTCCGGCTGACACAAGCATCCTCCAAAAGGGTCTCACAGAGACGGATAACTGGTGCCAGAGCCATGGCCTAAAGCTAAATGCCAAAATGTGCATAGTCATCCCCTTTGGGAAAAACAAAGTGCTCACAAATTACCACATAGGTGGTAATCGATTAAGTACGGAAGAAGTAATTAGGGACTTGGGGGACCCAAGTAGATAGCAATATCTCCTTTGACAATCACGTTGCCAAAGTGGTTAGAAAGACCTTCTATATAGCCCACCTTATCATGAAAGGATTCACATCTAGATCAAGAGAGGTCATTGTGCCCCTCTATTCATCACTTATCAGGCCCATAATTGAATACAGTGCCCCATTTGGGATGTACCTTACCCGACACCTGCAGCAACAGGAAAGACCTCAAAAGTACCTCACCAAGAGGATCAAGGGGCTCAAACAGATGCCCTATGCAGCTCGGCTAAAGAAACTCCAGCTCTACTCAGTTGCCTACCACCTACTCAGAGGCGATCTGTGTCTGACGTATAAAGCCATGTCCAACCCAGAATTAATGGACATGCTTCACCTCAGTAAATCCAAATCCCTTAGAGCTACATGCTCCAGGGACTTGAACCTCAGCACAGAAATAAATAGGACATGCTGGAGGGACAGATTCATATCCCAGAGGCTCCCCTCACTCTGGAACAAAATCCCAATCCATGTTAGGCAGAGCCCCTCACTGACCCTCTTCAAGAGAAATCTTGACGAGTGGATGGGAGATTGTAAGTTTACCCCTGGGATCTCTTCTGTGTCCTTGCTTGACAGAGGTACAGTAAACTAACCTTAAAAGGGCTACCTTCTGTGACCTACTATACAGAGGCACAGTCAACTAATCTAAAAGGGTGGCGAAAGCCAAACACACACTGGCTAGGCTTATAAATGCCCTAGGGCAGATAGCCTAATATCACCCTATGAACCTATTGCTGGAATATGTGAAAAAAAAAGCAAACTAGAACCTTCCTTCATGCCTCTGGGCTGTTTAGTCTGATGGATAGTGTCAGAAGAAAAATTAGCAGTTAACCAGATTACACAGCATGTTGGCCAAGATGTCCGGTCTGGACTGATCTGATCTCGACAGTTGGCTAGGAAAAACATGTTTATCACAAATTACCTCAAACCCACAGCTAGTACAGAATGTTCAAGAAGTACAAAATGTTCAGTTCAACAATCCCAGGCTTCACTGAGCTATAACCAAATCTCTTTATTCTGATATGCAGTATCCCAACAAATACACGTTCACTTTGCAAGAACAGGAAAGACAAATAACAGTATGTTTTAAAACTTTATTTCAGCAATATATGGTAAAACTAAGTTTTTCTTGACAAATTTTTAAACTTCAAAAGCATTTGCAGAGAGTCACATTTCAATGTATTCACTTTAACAGAAAGTCCCAAACATAGATTAAACATAGATCTCAATATCACTCCAGTACATATTTATGGGAATTCTTCCTGACTAATTCAAACATAGATTCATACTTAAAACTGCCCTGCCTTGCAAGTTTTAAGCTCCTAGTCAATTATCAATTATTCAAACTTTGCACTTGTGTGTTTGGGAAAAAAAACACCTTAACCTTTAGGCCACCCTCCCAACTCCCTCTACCTCTCGCATCTTGCAAACTCCTCCTTCTTTAATTTTCAATGCATCTTTGTATAGTTCACAAAAGCGCTGCTGGTTATAGTAAATGTAGCTGATCCAGTCCACATTCTTATTGGGTTGAATCAGACAAAGATGGATGTAAACCTGCTATTTTGTTTATTTGCTTTATATTCATCAGTGCCTCTTGGTAATGCCTAATGCTATCGATGTAAGATAACCATTCATTATGGTGTACAAATCCCATCTCGAGTAACAATTGTTCTTCTTTTGTGAAGGCAAAATCTGCTGTATTTGTAGCATTCTTAAGGCTTTGTACTTTAATTTGGAGGGTCCCCAAAGGATCAGTTCTAGTTGGAAGAGACACTCCGATTCCATAAACTCCTGAATCACTTTCTTGTGGTGACACAATGGTTATAGTAACTACTCCAGTACCTTGGAAATGCAAAATTTTTCTTCTTTGTTGCCTGCCTTTATCTTTCTCTGGTATCACTGCACCACTTGTTTCCCATCCATTCACATCTGTTGACCACCAAACACTTGACCAGGTCAAGAAATTATTATTGTTCCATTTAGAACAGTCCAAAATTCCTTCACAAAGTTTCACCTTGAACACAGTAGTAACACCTGTTTGCGCTTGCAGCACCACCATTCCTTTTTCTCTTGCAACTGTTCCTTCTTGTATGGGCATATTTACTTTTGCCACCAAAATCATCATCATGTGACAGTTCAAGTACCAGTTGAACATGGCCATCCTCCCTAAGGACTACCTCGTGCCGTTGGTTTCTTCACTGGGTTTGAGACAAACCCTAACTATGGCTGTCCCCCCCTAGCCAGACTTACTTTCAGAGGGAGGTGGGAGTTTGGACCCAATATCAATGGGCAGAAGGAAGAGCCTTGAGTTTTTACAGTGGGTGATAAGTCCTCTCAGCGATCTTTACAGCCGTAGGTGTCGAGATAAGTACTTGGTATGGGCCTTCCGGATCCACACCCAGCTTTCATTTCTGGAATCTGCAAAGGAGTCATTGGTTACAAGAGATTTGACATTTAGCAGCTTCTAAACAAAAGTTCAAATAGTGTAAGTCCTAGAAGAAGGTGAGATTTGCATGTACAGGAGTCCATGATCTATGTGTTTCTGCCATTAGCTTATTCTTCAAGACACTGATTGGGGATGGTAAGCACAATGATTTTGAGATCAATTTGAAACACTTGACCCAATTTCTGAACAATCTGGTTAACAAAATGAGACCCATTATCACTGTAAATGCATCTTGGTAGGCCAAATCGGGAATTATTTCTAGTCAAAAAGCTTTGCTACTGTTTGTGCATTCGGATGCTTCACTGGAAAAGATTCTACCCATTTAGAAAAACATCAATAATGACCAAACAGAACCTTTTTGTCAATTCAATAAAGTCCATACAGAGTGTGTGGAATGGATACGGAGGGGTATGGAATGCCTGCTGAGACTTTTAACTCCTAATAAACAAGATAAACAGAATTGCTTTGCATAAGTTGAAAACCCTTTACACCAAAACACCTTAGACACTATTTGAATCATCATCTGTACTCCTACATGGGCAGGTCCATGGCTACCCAATGCCGCATACCTAAAAGGTTTGAGGGTAATACCATTTGCCATCTGATGCCGATACCATATTTTACCCAATGACATTTTTCCTTCCTCTGTGTCGTCAGTGTTTGCATTACTTTTAGTGTTTCTAAGTCTAAGTGGTGTCCGGGCTCCAAATCATTTTCATGTAAAAGCAAATCATTTTCTTGAGCTGCCTTTCTTTTACCCTCCCTAAGGTACAAGCTCGAGTCAAAGCCACCAACTCAGCTGCCTGTGCAGAATAAATGTTTGACAGTCCTTTTGCCTCCAAAACTTCAGTTTCTGTGGTGACAGCATACCCTACTAGTGTTTTTCCTACAGTGTCTTTGTTTGCTGATCCGTCTACAAACAAAACGAGATCAGAATCTATCAACGGAATATCCGTTAAATCTGGTCGAAGTACTTTGTCATGAATGCTGTCCAAACAAGATGTGGACGGTGGAGTACCTTCTTCTGGAGTCGCGCCGGATTAAGAGTAGTACATCTTTCTGTGGTCATATGAGGCTGTGTCAGCAGCACTGTCATACATGACAAGATAAAAAGGTTATCTTATCTTGCAAAGGGTGAAACAAAACTAATGATCCACCACCACAGCTTGAACACAATCAATTGCTTAATTCTAATAAATGCCTGTATTGCCTTATTTGTCCACTGTATATTATTCTTAGCATGGGAGCAGGAGTATCCTAGATCAGTTAGTCACACCTAAAGAACATCATCTCCCACTTAGTCATAGGCATAGGTGCCTCAAGAATTGCTCACAACTGTAACTTCTCTTTATTTATTTATGTCCTTGCTCAGCTAAAACTAAGAAGGGCAAGGGTATCCTTTCTACAACTTTCCCAACAAAATATCATCTACATACAACAGAACCTGGCTTAGTAGCCCTGTGGCAATCTGGTGTAGGGTGTCTTTTACTTGATAAGTGAATGCAAAACAAATCTACTCTCCTTATGTAGTGGTAAGGGGTATTGGTGCTACGAGGTCTAAAACCTGACTTTGGAGTTATAAAATATATGGGGGCTATAATAGCGATATAAAGAAACTCATTCCCTTGGTCAAAGTACACAGGTCACTGTATTACCTTGCTTATCCCAAAACATATAATTAAAGAATTTTTTTCTTTTCTTTTATCCAGGGGCCAGGCCTGTCTGTAGTACACAGTGTAAGTGTGGTGAACACCTATGGTGACCTCCAGCCTTCTATTTTACTTAAAGCTAGGTTGATTAAACTTGTACTCCTGTACCACCAAGCCATCCGCTAACCTTATTGCCTCAATGCCTTTAGTATACCCAAATGTGCCAGGTTTTCTTCTGTCCTTCCATTCCTCATGAAGAGTGTCTGCTTCATCATCATCATCATCATTCTAAACCGCTTCTTTCTTCGATAATTCTCTACAATAATCACAATAATGAATTTTTTGTATACTATTACTATCATATAGGGCGCGCCCTTCTGTAAGGGGATGTTGCCATTCTTCTGATCGGCGGCAAAAAAGCCCGTCTACTGCATTTTTAAAACATCTTCACGTTTTTTAACCCCCTCATATCTGAATGTCCACCCTGTTTATACCCATTGTGCCATTTCGGGTGCCACACCTTGTATGCGCCACCACGGCGCCTTGCCCCCTTTGTCCCTGTACAAAAATATACCACCATTTATAAAACTTTTATGTTCCTTTACAACCTTAAGAAAAAGCGTTTTCAATTGCTGTTCCTTTTGAAAATTAACCCTTGGGATGAGAAATACATCCATAGCTCATTTTTATCCTCTCTAGCCCAGGGACGATAAACTAAAATAGTTGGCTCTTGTCTGCTGGTCCCGACCGACCCCTGCATAGGTTGGTCTACCTGTTGCAAAGCAACCTTGGGTACTATGGAATTTTATGGTAAATTGGATTTATTTTTTTTTTCCCTGGCACTGTTTTTCTTTTATAGCTCGTTTATTTGCCTCAACCAATTTTGCACAGGCATTCTATCTTGACTTCCACTTTTTCAAAATTTAACATTATTTTTTTAAACAGGCATCACCTCACAACTTGCAGCAACACACTTGCCAAACTCTAGATTTTTTTTCTAGATTTTTTTTTTTTTTTTTTTTTTTTTTTTTTTTTTTCTTTTTTTTTTAGGACTGTATCAAAAAATTTTTTTACAGGGCTTATTATAAAATGGGACTATCTTGGGTGACCCTAACAAAAATATCTTTAAAGTAATCCCCCCCATCCTTAACTAAAAAAAAAACCTTTGTCGACAAGATTGAGATGAGACTCTCTTTTTTTAGTTCAGGAAAACGCCCCTCAGATAGGGATCAGAGGCGGGCGGCCTTTTTTCTTCGACAAATCAGTCGGAGGCTTTCAATCGAGGAATCTTAAGAAGAAGAGAAAACCCCACAGGTTTTCGGTCTCTGTCGTCTCCGGTCTGATCCATATCTTGATAGAGAGTTTCTGGTCGAACCAAAAAAAAGAAGAAAAAAAACAAAAACGAGCATCTGCCTCAGGGCGATGATTTTTTTCCTTTATTAGCAGTTAACCAGATTGCACAGCATGTGCCAAGATGTCCAGTCTGGACTGATCTGATCAACTTGTTTACTGACATCAACTTTTTATACTGCAAACAAAAACAACTTTTTGTGTTTCCGATGACAGTTGGTGAGGAAAAACATGTTTAAATTCAATTACCTCAAACCTAGTGTACCAGCTGTACAGAATGTTCAAAAGTACAAAATGTTCAATTCAACAGCGGTAGCTCATTTTTCAGGAGGACAGCAGCCTGCCCCAATTAAACTCTTACCGGCCCGTGTGTCCTTATCCCAGGCTTCACTGAGCTATAACCAAAGATGGGCATACTAACAAAAATAACATGTTCACTTTGCAAGAACAGGAAAAAGACAAATAACAGTATGTTTTTAAAACTTTTTCTCTTAACAGATAGTGCATCTCCATGAAAAATAGGGAGCAGCTATATCCTTTCTAGTATTAATGGTTGCCATTTGTGTACTGGCTATAGAACAATGGTTATGGCCTCTACATAAAAACAACATCATTTAATGTATGAAGAGCACTCTCTAAAATGTCATCATTGGTAGATAATCTTGAAACCCTCATAGACTGACCTTTGAGTATATTAGAAAAAATATGGGGGGGGTGCATGCTGGATCTGTGCAAAACCCCATTCCTCCAGCAGGGTTTCCTGTACATTTTAGTTTCCAATGACCCAAGACCATTTTTAAAAACTGTAACATCTAAAAAATCAGTAGATGTTAATGAATGACAAACCATAAAGCTTAAAAAGCCAGACGTCTTTCAAGATAATTCACAAAATGAAAAAAGCTCACTAATGCTGCCTGCCCATAGGACAAAGACATAATCCACAAATAGTGCATACTATTTAATAAGTTTACCAAATGGGTTGTTAGCATGGACACTTTCATTCTCCCATTGCGCTAACACGAAGTTGGCATAACTGTTAGCACAAGGCATGCCCATGGCTATCCCCAACCTTTTGCATTAATGCTGACTTTCAAATAAGAAAATGTTATTGTCCAATAAAGTACACAAAACTGTGACCATATTGTGTGAATACACACTGTTATGCATTAAAAACAATCTGAGTCCACACCAGCTTGGTTGGGGATGACAGTAAATAATGTTTGAATGTCTAACATCACCAAAAGATAATCAGAGGCATTAAGCCCAGATACTGCTGCAGACAACATAGAAAGAAAATGTTGAGTATCTGTAAGTATTGATGGAACATTGGGCAGTAATGGTTTGAGCTTATCTTCTACAAGCACCGAAAGGGGCTCTGTAACCCATCCACGTCCTGAAACAATAGGACGGAACAGTGGGTCACAAGTGCTTTTATGAATTTTAGGCAGTCCATGTGTTATCGGTCAATGGATGCTCAACCATAAGACAGTTGTAAACGCTCAAATTGATGAGACCACACATCAGCAAATCATATAGAGCATTTTGTACAGTTCTTAAACATTTATTCTCATCACTGGGGCCAACTTTCATATAAACATTCGAATCATTCAACATAGCATTCATGTTAGCTAAATAATCAGTCCTATTTAAAATAACCGCAGCCCCTCCCTTATCTGCAGGTCTTATGCTACTGGAGGGTTCAGACTGTAAGTCATATAAAGCTTGTTTTTCAGATAACGTTAAATTATGAAAGCAATGTTCAGAGGAATGATATAAATCAAACATTTCACTCTCAGATAATTTGGCAAAAGTTTCCAGCAAGGAAACCAAAAGAGGATTAAAAGCACTAGGTTTATGAATATTACAGTTGGAAGAGGACAAGTTCTGTTTACCAAAAATAGGCTGCAGCATAACCTTCCTGGCAGATAGTCTTAGGTTAATAACAAGATCAGTGCACTCTGATATAGTTGGAGGACAAAAGTCAAACCTTTGCTGAGCACATTCAAATGTGCAGTTGATAAAATAAAGTCAGAAAGGTTATATAGACTAACTCTTCCCGATTTTGAACATCTGCAGTTTGTGTCTTGTCATGGAGCGATCCTCCATGGAAGCCTTTCTCTTCTGGCTGTCCCTTTGTAGCGAGTGCCCTCTTCTGGTCGAGGAGTCCCCACCTCGTAGGTAGTGGTAGGGCAATAAAAGGATTCAGAGAAAAAGCATTGGAACCATTAATGTTACTCGAATCCTTTAATTTACTTCGTGCTCCCAATGTGTTTAAATCTTGCTGTGTGCAAGCACAGGATGTAGCTGATACTAAAGTAGCTGCAGTAAGCACATTAGAAAAGACCAAGTCAGAGCTTGCTCCTAACTGTGCTCTAGCACTAAGTGGAGGGGACATGTCTACCACACCACAAGATTGATTTCCAGGTCATTCGACAGCATGCAGATTTAAAGCTGTAGCCGGTATAGATGTAAGAGCAGTAGAAGTGTTAAGCGCAGCTAAATGGGTGCCATCCTTAAATGGAGCAGAATTAGTGGGCATAGTGGAGATCTCAGCCACTGAAGATTGTATCAAACTCGTTTTCTGTCATCTGAATCATTAACCTCACTCCTTGGCCATACAAAGCTAAGCCCTTTAGAAAAATCTGCAAAGTCTCTTTGCAGCTTTCTTTGTTTTTGTTGCCTTAACCTGGACTCATAAGCTAGAATTTCAGCACGTATAATTATCCAATTTGAGCATATATTCATCGCCAACAAATCTCGTTTTGAGATCACATGTCAGGTGTTCAACCTCTACTCTTAAAAACAGCTCTAGGGGCAGAAAATGCTCAATCAAAAGTCTTAAGTAATTGAAACTTAACTCAAGATTAAGCTGTTGCCAGCGTGTAAGTAAATCAGGTTCACTGGCAGCTTGGGTCGGCATTTTCAACATCCGTAAGCACCTGGAAATAACTTTCATGTTCAATACACGTTTCAAAGTGAAATCTTTGCCATTCGTATCTCTTAAGCTTATACATGTGGTTTTCAAGTTCTTTAAAATGCTCCAAAAACACACACATACCATCTGAGTCCTTCATGTCAGTCACCTCTAGTCCAGAGAACACGAGTCCCAGTAGTGGATTAGGTTGGTTCTGTGCTAACTTAGCATATCTATCCATAGTATGGCCAAGCAAATGATCAGTTGAAGATGTTAAGGCACCAGTGGCTCCCAGGCTCACATCACAGGATTCAGCCATGTGCAGGAGTTTGCTCAACAAAAATAGGCAAACAGTAAAAACACAAGCAAGCCAACTGCCAAAGATGACTCACAAATCAAATATGAAATAGTTACATATTCCAGCAATGTTCAGCAATAATGTAGTGTTATAAGAAAAAACTGGCCTATTTTGCTAGGTGACTGCAGTTTGGGCAAATAGTTGGGGCACATCCTTCTTTTGTTTTTAGGAACAGTATGTCCATTAAGAGGCCTTTGTGCTATGGACCTAGAAGTATTGAAGTAGAGACCACCTGTAAGAAAGGAACATTTCCATGCCATAATTGCAAGGCTTGCTCTTCCATTTCCTCTGATGTTGTTTCATTCATCCAGTTACAAGACTTCTTTTTTCCCCTGGATTTACAGCCACTTGCAGGAGCAGCAATCTGGTATGCTTGGCTACCTGCAGCTCCTGCTCTGACTTTTATGTTGGTAAGACAAGTAGACAGCTAAGGGAGCGTATACTTGAACATTTGGGCCATATTCGTAGGAATATATCAACCAATGCATTAGCTAATCATGCTATGTCCCGTCTAGGGCATAATGTTTTTAGATTTAGACCTAGTGTCAGAAGGGGGTGACTTTAACACTTATATTGAAATGTGCGAGTTAAAATGGATTATTTCCTTACAAGCCCATAGGTTACCTAGTCTTAACTCTGGGGTTTCACTTCAACCCGCCCTGATTAGGAGGCAGTGACTTTGATTGGCTGTTTATAATTGCTTTAATTGATGTAGATGATTGGTCAGTAATTGTATTAAATCAAATGTTCTTTTTTGTTCTGTATGCAACCCCATGAAAGCGCTAACCTTTTGTTTTAGTAAAAGTTTTATTTTATTTCACTGTTTCTTTGTTTGGCTTGTGGCATGGTGGTTGACTCACATTTTGTTTTTTACTGTTACATGTAATGTAAGACAGCAACAGCTTAAAACACATGTCTGTGGATCATTGCTCTTTCATGGCCATCCATCTCTGTCACTAAATGGGTATAAAGGAGATGACTATTCTTTTGGGGTCTATATTAATAAGACCGAACGCTCAAAATTTCGAATGTTATATCATCGATCTATTTCAGTCGAACAATCATAACACTGAACACTCAGAACAACGAATTTTTTCCCAGGGAAAAAATTCGCTGTTCCAAGAAACATACACACACACAACACAAGCACACCAAAACAACTGCAATCCACAAACATACACTTAAAATCCTACATCTAACCCTACACTAAACTGTACATACAGTGCTATCTATCCACTTACCTTAACCCAAACCCTAAGGTCCGTAACTCTCACACACTCACCTCATCCGTGCCCTAACCCTAACTCACTTAACCCGCCCCAACCCTACAGTGTGTCACTATCGCACACTCACCTCACCCGTGCCCTAACTCTGAAGTCCCTAACTACCACACACTTACCTTACCTCAGTCCGTTCGCTCACTTACCTTAACCCGGTCCGTAACCATCGCACCACACTTACCTGAACCCAATCCGTAACCTCCGTTCGCTCACTTCCCTAAACCTGGTCTGTAACCATCGCACCACAGTGCTGTAAATAGCTAAGCCATGAAACGGACCACCAAAATCTTACCATAGGTAAAATTTAGATGTTCTGAGACTTCACCATTGTCAGCTTTCGCACTAAAGGGTTCGATATTATAACATTCGAAGTTTTAAAACTTCGATGTTATAATATAGACCCTTCTTTTGCAGGGGGAGGGGTAGGGGGAAGGCATTTTTCCCAGATATGATCTTCATATTCTCACAGACATTTATCTTTTGTGGTTTTTGGGTCTACTATTTAGTAAACTTTGACCACTGAGCTTTGAACACAGCATATTTCTTCCCTGAAAGAATAGCTAAGACTGAATTTCTTTCTTTCTTTCCTCATGATTTTTGTTCAGGCCATCATTGATTTAAAAGGTAGGTAAAAAGCTTTAAAATGTACCGTAGAACATCTAGAACTCTGTGGTTTGTGGAAGGAGGCTAGTGACCCTAGACCCTCAGCTTAATTCAGTTAATTCCTCTATATTTATTGCAGTGCAATCTTTGCCAGCTAGGAGCTATTGAAAAGATGAATTAAAATGCAGTTTGTACCAGCTAGAGTGTATTGAAAAAGTGAGTTGATTGTAATTGGACTTCTGAGGTGTATATAGTCAATATAATGGTTAGAATAAGTGGTACAGAGGCAGTCTGTTGATGGAAAAAGACTTACCCCAGCTGTTGTTTCATCACAAGTAAACACCCATTGACTTGTTGTAATATAGCCTCACCCCATTCCAGTTAGCCCCACCTTCATTTGGTTCCTACACCTGTCAGTGCTCATTTATACATTTTAAGGGATATGGGAAGACCAAGAACCTGTCTTAGTATGGCATAAAGTAGTTCTGGATGGTGGTGATTGGCTGTTATATCATATTCACACACTTGGGACAGTGTGAACATAGTCCACTGGCCATATATTGAGATGTGGAACAAAACAAAGGCTGTTAGTGGAAAACCGTGCAGACACAGGGACGAGAACATGCATACTCCACAGGTAGCAACCCATAGAGAAACCGAACCAGAGAAACAAATGCTTTGAGGCAGCAGTGCAGTCTGCAATGGTGACACCCTCTGTAGGAAGAGTTTAAAGGATTCATTTATACTAGTTAGCCACAGTAGTCTCATCTGTTATAAAATGACCTTCTCCTTATGTGAAGCTTAGTTAGCTGATTAACCACAGTAGTCACATATGTTAATATCTAATACCGTCCTTAACCGGTGCACATTCTAGCTATGTAAAGCTCATCTAAGTGGTTCAGCACAGTAGTTACATCTGTTATCAGCTATGCTTCTCCTTAATCAGTGTATATTCTAGCTATGTGAAGTACAGTTAAATGATTAACTACAGTAGTCACATCTGTTACCAGCTAAGCTCCTTCTTAACCAGTGTATATTCTATCTATGTGAAGTTCAGTTAACTGATTAACCATAGTAGGCACAACTTTTTACAAGCTAAGCTCCCCCTTGACCACTATATATATATGAGGCTCAGTTAACTGATTGTATCTGTTGCAGTCTAAGCTCTTCTGTAACCATTGCACATTCTAATTATATGAAGCTCAGTTAACTGATTAACCACTGTAGTCACATCAGTTACAAGCTAATATTGTCCTTAACCACTCCACATTCTAGCTATGTGAAGCTCAGGTAAGTGATTCACCACAGTAGTCACATCCATTACCAATTAAGCTCCTCCTTGACCAGTGTATATTCTAGCTATGTGAAGTTCAGTTAACTGATTAACCACAGTAAGCACATCTGTTAGTCTAAGCTCCTCCATAACCAGTTTACATTCTAAGTATGTGAAGCTCAGCTAATTGATTAGGAACTTCAAAGTTCTGTCACTGAATCTGCATTCAGTCAAAACTTACCATGCTTCATGTTAATGTTACTTCAGTTCAAGCCCACAAATACTAAACTACCCACTGTACGTAATTCAGTCATCTTAGGTTGATCGTGTCTCTGTTTTACATCTGAGAATGATGAGTGTTATATGCCCTCCTTTAGTCTCATTGCTTAGTGTAGTCAGTATGAACTTGATTCTACACACTGTTCTCCCTTTGAGTTTGACTTGAACCTTCTTATCCTCTGCACGTTTATGTGTACATTCAAAGTGCAGTTACTTTGTATGAAATATGTAACATTTGTACTAATTTGTGTTGAAAGTAATAATTTGTGCTGCTTTTAAAATGGGGTGTGCAGCTGAAATGGGTCTGTGGGCCCGTGCATATACCTGCTTGACAAATAGAACACTGCAGTTTATCAGTGTGGTAGTTGAATGAAACAGTGTAAGAAACTTCTCTGTGTGGAAGATTTTCAGTCAATATATCTCTAGTTAATCACTGTATATTAATCAGATCAGATAAAAGTAGTAGAAGTAGCTAACTTAAACTCGTCTGAAGTAAAAAATAAATAAATAAATAAAAAATGTATAATTGCATAGAATTACTAAGGATTCGAAAGTAATCCAAACAAGGCAGGCAGTCTGTTTCCAGTCGAAATTTCTTTAAGTACAAAGACAAGCGATCCAAGTAAAACAAAAAAAGAGTAAGAGTTTCCTCACAAGCTTTCTAAATATATATATACTTTTTATCAGGCAAGGGAGTGGTTTATTGTGCTTTAAAACAAAGTGTTATTGGTACACATGTTAAATTCACATCCTTTCCCCCATCAGTGTGACAGTCGAGCTGGTCCTGCCCTACTTAGTAGCTGTCATAATAATATAACCCTTATGTACTTTAATTAAAATTTATAATGACGTGGTACCTCTTGTTTAACCAGATTATTAAATAGATTATCAAGTCTGTGATTTTATCCAAGACTATATACTACATGGCTGGAAATATATCAACCTTAATCCATTTCGCAATCAAAAATATATATAAATATATACATATACACTTTGCATGTAAAAAATTAATTGTAAAAATCATATTCTGTTTTCATAACCTATTGTCTGTTACCACAAGTCTTGCACAAGATCAGACAGGACTCTCCTAGGATCTTGCTAGGGACTTCATTTTTGGCCCAGAAAGCATTGGTTCCCCCTTCTTTCTCACTTGGCCAGAGATAATCACCGCAAGTTATCTCACTGTGTGGATCTCCTCACACAAGACAAGATGTCTGTTATCCATCCTCACCTGTCCACTCTTCAACTGATGCTATTGGTGATAGGGTTCTGATCCCTCTTGGGCACCTCTTTTTTGAGGATGTGCTTTGGGTTCTGCAGGAGGCCAGGGAACCCATACTAGGAAATCATATATGTCTAAATGGAAACAATTTTCTCTCTGGTGCCTTCAGGATCCTCTATCTGTGAGTTCCTATGGTTCTCTATTATTTGTGTGATCTGCTCCATGCAGGGTTGGCATATTTTTCAGTTAAAGCTCACCTGTCAGCAATTTCTACTCGTCTTCCCTTAACTCCTCAACTGGCATCTAGATTTGAGGTCATGCAATTTCTTAAAGGCGTCCTTCATATCACATTGGGCCTCCCAGAAATCGTATTCTGCCTTCCTGGGACCTCATTCTTGTACTTAAAAAAAATGATTCAGACTCCTTTTTGAGCCTACTTATTCAGCTTCCTTACAACATTGTACTTGGAAGACTGTTTTTCTTTTGGCCCTCACTTCAGCCAAGAGAATGTTTGAACTTTGGGATCTCATGGCTATTTCTCCTTCCATAGTTTTTCCAGAGAGACAGGGTGTCTCTTCATACTAATCCTTCTTGTATGCACAAAGTGGTCAATGAACTGTCCCCTTGATCAGTCTATTCATCTTCCTTCCTTATTACCTTCTCTGCAGTCTGCCAGTAAGAAGGTTCTTCATACCTTGGATTTGCATAGGCAGCTCAGATGTTACTTAGATAAAACTAAAGTTATTCACAAATCTGAACAGCTTTTTGTTTCTTTTCATCACATGACTTTGGGTTTGGCTGTTTCTAAGCAAACCATCTCATCCTGGATTTCTAAGGCCATTTCTTTTTGTACTTTTCATAGAAAATGTATTCCCACTTCAGTAAAGATGCATTCTACTAGGGCAGTTGCTTCCTCTAGTGCCTTTTTCATGGGTTTGATACCATTTCCATCCTTGAGGTTGCTACTTGTTCCTCTGTGCATATTTTCACTAAGCATTACAAGCTTGAATGTTATTTCCAGGGCCAGGGCAGGTTTTGCCAGGGCTATTCTGCATGACTTTTTAGAGGTCCCTTCTGTGTCTTCCTCCTCCCAGGCCCTCCTATTGAGCTGTTCTACTTTCCCTTATGTAAAGAATACAACAACAGTGATATGGAAGGACATAGTACAGTTGTATAGAATCTTACCATAACAGTAGATGTCATTTTCTTCACTGTTGCAGTATTCACTCCCTCCCTCCTACCCCCTCTGTTTTCTTCTTGCCCTGTAGTCTTCCTGCCATCCTGGCCGAGGAGCTCTTCCTCATCATCTTTTTTTTTTCTCCTCCTGGCTGCACATGTTTTCTTTGTCCCTTGGGGCATTTTGTTCTTCCTGGAGTTTTTTAATTCTGTGTGTGTGTGTCCATATGTCACCTTTATAAGCCACTACTTGCACGGGGAGCATACATGTGATGTACAATACCTATAAGCAATAAAGTTTTTGGTATACTGGCCAGACGTAGGGCTATACTTAGGTTCATAGGTGTGTACTAGGCTAATGGCCCTAGGGCCTTTACAAGCCTGGCCATAGGATTACCCTGGCATCATGCCACCCGACCTTGGTTCTGAGTGCCTCTGTCGAGTAGAGCCACTGGAGTTATCCCGGGGTGAATTTTCTATTTCCCATCCATTCATCAAGATTTCTTTTGAAGAGGGTCAGCAAGGTGCACTGCTTGGCATGTATGGGAAGTCTATTCAATAGCATGGGCAATCTCTGGGTTATGAAAATGTCCCTCCAGTACGTTCTGTTGATTGTGGTAATGAGGTTGAGGTCTCTGGAGCATGTGTTGTGGAGGGATTGGAATTTCTTTAGATGTAGCATTTCTAACAGAGCTGGGTCAGACATGGCTTTGTAAGTCAAGCAGAGATGGTCTCTAAATACGCGATATGAGACTGAGAATAGTTGGAGTTTGAGTCTGTCCATATAGGACAAGTGTTTAAGGCCTAGGATCCTTTCCATTTGTTGCAGGTGTCTAGTGAGGTACATGCCAAATTGGGCATTGTACTCGATGATTGGCCTAATGAGGGAAGAGTAGAGGGAGACAATGACCCTTTTCTTCCTGGATGCAAAACCCTTAGTAATGATATGTGCCCTATAGAAGTACTTTCTGACCACAGTGACAGTGTGGTGATCAAAAGAAAGGTTGCTGTCAACCTGTGTTCCCAAATCCCTTATAACGCCTTCTGTGTTTATTGGACTACCATCAATGTGGTAATTCATGGGAACCGAGTTTTTCCCAAAGGGAGTGACGACACATTTTTTGGCATTGAGCTTAAGGCCATGGTTCTGACACCAGTTGTTAGTCTCAATGAGGCCATTCTGTAGGATGTCAGCATCACTTGGGGGAGTTAATAATAGCTTGCAACTTGCAGTTGTCTGCAGACTTTATCAGCCAGAGTCCCTTCATGTTGCCCTGAACTTCAGAGAAGTAGATACCAAACAGGAGAGGACCCAGGACCGAACCCTGTGGGACTCCACTCGTGACTAGTCAGCAGTCTGACTTGGAGTCAGCTGCTTTCACACTGTTGGTTCTATCTGTTTGCCAGTTTGCAACCCACTAAGTGATATATAGGGGTTGATGCCTAGCTTAGTGAGTTTTTCTGTGATTCCTGAGTGGGGAATGGTAGCAACGGCCTTGGTCAGATCAAGGTAGGCTGTATGAACCACCTTGCCTTCATCCACAGCTCTGGTGACTGACTCAAAGGAGTCGACTAGGTTGAGCAAGCATGATCTACCCTTCACAAAAACCAAACTGTGCAGGAGATCCCGTAGGTAAAAACTACTGCAGCAGTGAAGAGAAGGACATCTACTGTGATGGTAAGATTTTACACAACTGTACTGAATTGTAGTATACAGATTCATTTATAAAAATGCATCTAACATGAAAAGGCATATTACAGATTAATAAGGCACTGGTATTATGCAGAGAAAAATGTATTATATTTGAAGTCATTGTACTTTAGCCCTGTAGTGTTGATAAACCCCATAGATTCAGGCTGTAAGATATTTTGTGTGAACTTACAGTACAGAAGTAAAAAGTAGTCCAAAACATCTGTAAACAAACTCATTGAAGAAAGCTTAACTTCTGTCCAGATAACTGAAAAATAAAAAAAAATCAAAACTCGTTTTCATCAGAAAACAGATGAATTAAAAATGGATATATTTTTCAAAAGTTCACTAAATTTCTAAATATAAACTTGAATGTAGCCCTTGCCAAAACGTAGTCCTCAGGCATAACCCCAACTTTAACCATAAGCTCACTAACTTGTACAAACAATACAACAAACACATTCAGCCAAATAGCTTTTTATTCAGTGCAGTGCAGAGGACATGACTAAAATTCAGCTAAGAAGATTAATAGCCTGTTGCCAGCAAAATTCCAAAAGAAGTAACCTGCGCCTGTGAAAATATGTGACTTTTCAACTTAAATGTAAAATGCATACTTAAGAAACATCTTGTCCAGATTTTAGAACTTACATGTATCAAGATTGACAGATTGCTCTGGAAAAAATTATGTTTACAAAGTGTATCATATTTACAACTTATGTTTTAGTGTATTTTTTCATCAACTTTATACTGTAACCTTATTAAAACATAACCTGATTGCGAGAGCATTTTCTAGTTTGGCTAAAATGGTAATTTTTCACAATTACTGTAATATCACCTTTTAGAATGTTAGACATCATTTGTGTCATTGTCTGAAAATAATACGTCATCACCATCCCTGTTGAAAAACATAAACGCTGGAAGTTTCTAGGAGGAATGACCAAATCATTACTAACTCACCCTCTAGTGAGCACCATTGCCTCACCCTCAAAAAAGTCAAATGGTTCCAGAGCAACATAGAGTAAATCTGCTACTAGGCTGTCTCATTTTCACACTTCCTCGTTCTAACTCATTCCCACCATTAGATGCCAAATTTATAGTAAATACACACACTCCACCCATAAAATCTTTCTCACAAACAACACATCCCCATTCTAACACACAAACTGGACACCTTTGCACCCACCACTCTTTCTCCATCCCTGCTCGTAAAATATGAGAATCCCTCCATAACCACCTAAAGAAGCTGCAGTCCCCCTTCTCCACCTTCAGTCTGAATTTAAAAAAAATCCTCCACACCAAATCTAATTATAGTTGCCACACAGCAGACCACATCACATAAATGTGTCTCAACCTCTAGTCTTACTCTGTCCCCACTGCTACCTCCTCTGCTATCCCCTGTCCCGACTCTCATTACCCCACAGGATTTCCACTATGATGTAACCCTAAAAAATGTGAATTGTAAAATCTGCACTTCTCTCGTAATTGTCACTATATCTGTTATGTGCTACTGTACAGATTTTGTTATAAGTTTATTATTGTTCTGTTTTTGATATGTACAGCTTACTGCCACTCTGTTCTCTTTTTTTCTTCTTTGTAAAGTTATTTCAGCTGTGCAGTACCTACAAATGGTCAGTTGTGATCAACCATACCAGTAAACAAATATAAAATTTATTGCTGAAGGCCTACTACAATGTTAAAAATTTAAGCTAGAGTGAGGGGAGAAAGCTTTGTTTGAAAGTGTAACATTGTTAACACATTTGTGCAGTGAAGTCCTCCCCCAGTGCAATGCAGGTCCTCAGCACAGTGTCAGCCAGCAAGTCTCCCATCTTTCTGTAGAAAAAATACTTTGTCATTGTAGTAGGACAAAAATAGGAGAATCGTATTCCCAAAGGAGTATCAGGCAAAACAACAGTAGCTTTTATAACATACAGCACTAATTTGTTGGTTCATACTTGCTATGCTTAAAAGTGCCTCTGATGTATGTCTGAGGGAAGCCTTCATAACTGCTAATTCCAGTTATTTGCAGATTGAAAAAGTAGACCTTCATCTTCACTGGGATGAGTTAATGTTGTATCTAACAGTAGTTTAGGCCATTTTATACATTTCTGAATCACTGGATTACTTTTACAGCATTTAAACTTATGATTGCTGATATTACATGGCCTAATACCGCCTCTTAGCAGCAGTTAATGGACAGGGATTTCATAACTGTACTTTTTCTGAGAGAGAGCATTTAAGTATACATTCAGCTTTTGAGTTGTTGTATTGTTAATACTTATTTATGAAAGGACTTTTGATTTGAATATTGGGAAGTTACCACTCATCTGATTAATTGACTTACTTTGGAATCGTGTCTGGGTTATGTTATGGGTCATGAGTTTTGGGCCAGGGGTCATGCAGTTTACTAAAAATAGTTATTCGTTTCCTTATGAAGGAGGATCCTGAGTGGGTAAGCCTGCATGACCCGTTAGGGATTATTATCACTAATTCTTTAAATGAATTAACAGACCTATCTTAAAATGATTTATTTTCTCTTTTTAAAATAAAACTGTTGTTTGATTACACTTTAAATTTGTCTCTTTTTTTTTTTTGCATGGGCATTAGAGTAGAAATATGTCTAAGAAGTACCTCGCTCATGCACTCACTTGAATATGGTAGTATACACACAGTACACTGATAACTGCAGAATGTGCTACTGGCTGTGTGATTATGAAATACTTGTTGCAGATTTTATTCTTTTTTAAAATATTCCATGCATGAGAAAGAAAAAGTGTTCCTGGGAATCTTTGATTTTTTTTGCAGTCTTGCCTTACAGGTTATATTGACTTCATCTGAAATATTCGTGTTGCCACTGGAGGTGTAATAACAATGCATTTGACTAAGACCGATTTAAGTAATGGAACATTTTGCTAGGCTAATTACATATTTAGCAGCCCTAAAAACCTCTAGTCAGACAATCAAAAGTAAGAATTATGAAGTGCCATTATATAATTATCCTTTTATTCTGCCTTTCATCCTCACGAGTAATAGGTATACTGCTGTTTCTTCTGAAGCTAATCACACTGCAGTGTGCACGCATCACTCTTCAACAGCTGCCATCTGAAAAAAGGAATGGCTCTTTTGCAAAATGTATTACTCCAATACAATGGATCACATCACCTCACTTTTCCAGCTTTTCTCTCGTTTTACTTGAATTTGCTGCCTAGTATGATCCAATGTGTTGATAAAATCGAGCATTCCTGCATATGTATGATGAAAAGATATCTGAAATGTTTCTTTGGGCAGACAGTAATTGAACCTATGCAGTATATTTACACAGTAAACAGTTGCCATATTGACACTACTTGCTTAAATTGTTCTTATCAGAAAATATGAATCAACTCACTGACACATACACAACTTTTTATTTTTTTGTATGAGTGAGCCTAAATAGCAGGCCGAGGCAAACTGTATGCACAACTGAACAGAAAGAACGCTATAAAATGATCTAATTCTTCTGATGGAAGTTGCGTGACCACTAGAAATGTAGCATACAGGCCACAAAGCAAGGTACTGCAATGAATATTTCCAACCCTTTAGTTTTCACAGAGGATTCTAATAATGTATTTTGTTATGCCTGTTGGGTGTTACAGTATTTCATTACTGTCTTCTGATATATTTTTATTTTTACCATTCACCGTGTGCACTCAGCTGTTACTTTGTTGTACGCCTGTATTCTTAAACCCATAAGACATAAATACGTAAAGAAGATTGGACAGGAACCTTCTTTTGCTAATGTATTACCTTATAACTTCAAGGCTACAGTAGGAAATAATAAACGAACTTGAGACACCTGTTGAAGCGCAGACAGTGATGGCAGATTAGCAGCCGATAACATCATCTATGTGCTTTTTTCTTGTTCTTGTATCTGTTACCTAACTTGGAAGATGTTCATCATGTTTCACTGTTGCAGTCATTACTCTTGGGTTATCCTGCTGGCAGGCTACCCGCAGTCGGCCTGAATTCTAAAGTCTTGGTCCGGCGTCGGTTGCTGTCACCTCTTCCCTGACGTCAGTGTGCCAGGGGTATAAAAGATGCAGCCGACGCCATTGTCTTCAGTCTTTCTTGCAGCGTGGTGCCTGAAGCAGAAGCAGTTCTCAAGTGCCGGTCGGCCGACTCCTGAGATTTTCGTATTCGAATTTCAGATCTGAAGTCTTCATTTAAAGCTAAGTACCCGTTGAAACTTTTTCTTGCTCCAGACCAATGTCAGAAAAAGTTAATAATTGTATTTCTTGTGGGAAGCAAATACCTCATAAGGACTTCCATTCTTATTGTATTCCTTGCCTAGGTCCTGATCACAACGTTGCTAATTGCAGGTTTTGTGCTAGATTTAACCAACGCACTATTAAGAGTCGGTACGATTTTGCATTTCATTACTTTGGCCAAAGATTTAATTACACAATATCGTCGGATAGCCTTCTGACTACCGCAATTCACAAGAAATGCAAGGAAAAGGACAGGCATCCGAGGTCCAAAACTGAAGCTTCTTCTAAGCCAGTCGCCAGTTCGCCGGTTCTCAGTGAGGCTGTTTCGCTGCCCCTGACGCCCGCTACCTCAGAGCCGCAGGCCGCTTCCAACTCCCACGTGGAGCAGACTAGGCCACTGGAAACTCAAGGTATTGGACACTTGGAAAATATTCCCTCAGATGGGTCCAGATCCGCTGAGCAGGCATCGGCTTCTGAGGGTGTTTTTAGGCCTATACAGTTATATATAAAACAGACTACAGCTTCAAGGCAAAGACTAAAGCACCACTAAAGACAAAGAAACAAGTGCAGCAAGCCCCTGGACAGGCCTCCATGCCTAAAAAACAGATGCTCAAAATGGCCGAAGACCTAATTACTTTGATCAGGGGTTCCCATCCCCCTCCTGATAAGAGGCCTAGGCAAGAGACAGAATATGAATCTTCAGATCAGGTTTCCATTTTCTCTGACTCCTCTTCTGAACACGAATACTCTCTTCCTCCCTATGAGGATTCTGATGCTGAAGAATCTATCCCTTCAGCCTCTCCTGAGGATTATTCTTTTGGGGAAACCCTGCATACCATGAGGGAGCACTTCCACTGCGAGAGCCAAGACTACTCAGAATCTAAGAAAAGGCTCAGAGATTTTCTGTTACTACCTCAGCACAGGCCTCTTGCTATTTCCCCTGTGTTAGACATTGTAGATGATGTATTTTCAGAGTCCGGCCTGTCTCCTTACTCTTTACCCCCTGCACCTGTTAAGCCAGACAGATACTACAGGGTTCCAGATTCACATAAATTTCTTTATAAAAGCCCTGCTGACCCAGAAACTATTTCTCAGGGTCCCAAAGGGGTCAAGGCTTCCACTGCAAAAAACCCTACCCCCTCTGATAGGGATTCAAGGGCACTGGACAGATGGGGGAAAAAGGTTTACACTTCTGCTGCCTTGGCTGTGAGGGCTTTAAATTGTCAATTTCATATGCTTAAATATCAGCAATACTTAATGTCACTGCTTAAACAGAAAATGTTAACAAATTCTGAATGTGCAGAAAACAAGGAAATGCAGGATTTATTGCATGCAACTGAACAACTGGGAAAGCATACTTTGCAATGTGGTTTGATTCTCTGAAGGCCTCTTGCAGGGCGCTATTACGGAGTTCTGTCATTAGGAGGCATGCTTGGTTAAAGGAACAGAATCTGCCTGATCATGTTAAATCAAAATTATTAGATGCTCCATTACAACATGATACTTTGTGTGGTGTTAAAGCAGAATAGGTGTTGAAGAAAATGGAGGACAAAGCGAAATCTGTGCAGACAGTTAAGGATTTCTTATAGGTGCAGCCACCCAGATTTAGCAGGAACTGGCATACAAAGAACTGGTCCTTTCCAGTGTCAGACAGGCCACAAAGGGGCAGATACAGACCACCCAGAGGCAGATCCCAGCCCCGAGGCTCATACAGGCCTAAACAATGGGTGCTTCTACCTCCAAAATGGAGAACACAAATCACAGCCATACAGGAAACAGTCCCAATTACTTTCACCTGTCTATTCTAAACACATTTCAGACAATCTTGCAGAAGATACCTCAGATTCACAGACAAAGTGGTGCCTGAAGCAGAAGCAGTTCGCAAGTGCCGACTCCTGAGATTTTCGTGTTCGAATTTCAGATCTGAAGTCTTCATTTAAAGCTAAGTACCCCGTTGGGGAAACTTTTTTCTTGCTCCAGACCAATGTCAGAAAAAGTTAATAATTGTATTTCTTGTGGGAAGCAAATACCTCATAAGGACTTCCATTCTTATTGTATTCCTTGCCTAGGTCCTGATCACAACGTTGCTAATTGCAGGTTTTGTGCTAGATTTAACCAACGCACTATTAAGAGTCGGTACGATTTTGCATTACATTACTTTGGCCAAAGATTTAATTACACAATATCGTCGGATAGCCTTCCGACTACTGCAATTCACAAGAAATGCAAGGAAAAGGACAGGCATCCGAGGTCCAAAACTGACGAAGCTTCTTCTAAGCCAGTCGCCAGTTCGCCGGTTCTCAGTGAGGCTGTTTCGCTGCCCCTGACGCCCGCTACCTCAGAGCCGCAGGCCGCTTCCAACTCCCACGTGGAGCAGACTAGGCCACTGGAAACTCAAGGTATTGGACACTTGGAAAATATTCCCTCAGATGGGTCCAGATCCGCTGAGCAGGCATCGGCTTCTGAGGGTGTTTTTAGGCCTATACAGTTATATATAAAACAGACTACAGCTTCAAGGCAAAGACTAAAGCACCACTAAAGACAAAGAAACAAGTGCAGCAAGCCCCTGGACAGGCCTCCATGCCTAAAAAACAGATGCTCAAAATGGCCGAAGACCTAATTACTTTGATCAGGGGTTCCCATCCCCCTCCTGATAAGAGGCCTAGGCAAGAGACAGAATATGAATCTTCAGATCAGGTTTCCATTTCCTCTGACTCCTCTTCTGAACACGAATACTCTCTTCCTCCCTATGAGGATTCTGATGCTGAAGAATCTATCCCTTCAGCCTCTCCTGAGGATTATTCTTTTGGGGAAACCCTGCATACCATGAGGGAGCACTTCCACTGCGAGAGCCAAGACTACTCAGAATCTAAGAAAAGGCTCAGAGATTTTCTGTTACTACCTCAGCACAGGCCTCTTGCTATCCCCCCTGTGTTAGACATTGTAGATGATGTATTTTCAGAGTCCGGCCTGTCTCCTTACTCTTTACCCCCTGCACCTGTTAAGCCAGACAGATACTACAGGGTTCCAGATTCACATAAATTTCTTTATAAAAACCCTGCTGCTGACCCAGAAACTATTTCTCAGGGTCCCAAAGGGGTCAAGGCTTCCACTGCAAAAAACCCTACCCCCTCTGATAGGGATTCAAGGGCACTGGACAGATGGGGGAAAAAGGTTTACACTTCTGCTGCCTTGGCTGTGAGGGCTTTAAATTGTCAATTTCATATGCTTAAATATCAGCAATACTTAATGTCACTGCTTAAACAGAAAATGTTAACAAATTCTGAATGTGCAGAAAACAAGGAAATGCAGGATTTATTGCATGCAACTGAACAACTGGGAAAGCATACTTTGCAATGTGGTTTGATTCTCTGAAGGCCTCTTGCAGGGCCGCTGTTACGGGTTCTGTCATTAGGAGGCATGCTTGGTTAAAGGAACAGAATCTGCCTGATCATGTTAAATCAAAATTATTAGATGCTCCATTACAACATGATACTTTGTGTGGTGTTAAAGCAGAATAGGTGTTGAAGAAAATGGAGGACAAAGCGAAATCTATGCAGACAGTTAAGGATTTCTTATAGGTGCAGCCACCCAGATTTAGCAGGAACTGGCATACAAAGAACTGGTCCTTTCCAGTGTCAGACAGGCCACAAAGGGGCAGATACAGACACCCCAGAGGCAGATCCCAGCCCCAAGGCTCATACAGGCCTAAACAATGGGGTGCTTCTACCTCCAAAAATGGAGAACACAAATCACAGCCATACAGGAAACAGTCCCAATTACTTTCCTCTGCCAGCACCAAGCACTTATCTTTTGGCATCCCCCTTAGGGGGAAAACTAGCACTTTTTTCACAAAACTGGCACATGATCACCCAGGACAAATGGGTCTTGAATATAGTGTCTCAGGGGTACAAGTTCCACTTTCACACCCTGCCATGGGCAAAAGGTATGCCAGACCTGCCACACAATCAATGGGCAGAGGCACAAAAACAAGTTTTATCCCTCATGGACATGAGGGCCATTCAGTGAGTACCACAGCAAGAGCAGGGACAAGGATTTTACTCAAGACTTTTCTTAGTACCCAGAAAGGACAAAGCCTGGAGATCAGTACTGGACCTGTCTATTCTAAACACATTTCTGGACGTTCCAAAATTCAAAATGTTGACTCTGCGCAGCTTCTGCCCATGCTGGGCAAGAAGGCTTGGCTTGTAACTTTGGACCTAAAAGAGGCATACCTGCATGTCCCAATCAGACAATCTTGCAGAAGATACCTCAGATTCATAGCTGGCTCAATGCACTACCAATTCTCTGCACTGCCCTTTGGATTATCTACTGCGCCCAGGGTTTTCACAAAATGCCTGGCACCAGTAATTACATTTTACAGACAAAGAGGAATTCAAATATATCCTTACTTGGACGACTGCCTTATTCAAGCAGAGAACAAGGACATTCTACTAAAGCATCTGGCCTTTGTAAAAAGACTACTAATTTGCCTAGGGTACACAGTAAACGAAAAGAAATCAAAACTAGTACCCTCTCAAGAGATAATATTCCTGGGTGCAAGCTTAAATACAACTGCCCAGATGGATTATCTCATGCCAGACAAACAAAGGCAACTGACTTCTTACTTCAAAATGTTGGCAACAAAGACCCAGTTATCTGCAAGAAAAATTCTGCAGGCTTTGGGCTTCATGGCATCCTGCATTCTGCTAATTCCATATGCGAGACTGCATACGAGGAAACTACAGTGGTATCTAAAAAGTGTTTGGACTCAACATTGCCACAGCCTGGAAACATTAATTACCCTCATTCCCTGCCTGCAACAGGAGTTTTGATGGTGGGCACAGGCCTGTCACCACAACAAGAGACAGCCATTCACTTTACCCACAGCCAGTCAGACACTAACAACGGATGCATCAGATTATGCCTGGGGGCCCACATGGCAGGAAAATGTATTCAGGGCACATGGCCTGCAAGCCAGATGCATCTTCATATCAATCAAAAAGAGATGCTAGCTGTTCAGAATGCCCTGACAGCTTTCAAGGATCTACTTCATCCAGAACCACTACTGATAAAGATGGACAATACTACAGTCATGTGGTACATACACAAGCAGGGAGGCACACATTTCTACCCCCTCTGCAGACAAGCCATGACTTTGTGGGAAACAGCATTGACTTATCAAGTTCACCTGCAAGCACAATTCCTGCCAGGAAAGATAAATACTCTGGCAGACGAACTAAGCAGAAACCTCATGGATCCCCACTAGTGGAAACTGGATCCACACGTCTTCAGCATGATAACAAGGAAATGGGGATGCCCAGACATAGATCTATTTGCCTCCCCTCACAACTGCCAACTACAGAGATTCTGCACAAAGACTTGTCACAAGCAAGCATGGAAAGTGGATGCTTTATCCTTCAGCTGGAAAAACCTAACAGTATATGCCTTTCCTCCACTTTCTCTCCTCCCCAAGGTACTCCTAAAGGTCAGACAAGAGAAGCCAAAAATGATACTGATTGCCCCAGACTGGCCACGCCAGCACTGGTACCCAATCCTAAAGAACTTGTCTCAAGGTTCAGCCTGGACATTGCCTCAAATTCCTCACTTACTGACCCAACAAAACAATCAGATCCTGCACAGCCAACTCAGGACCTTAAATCTGGCAGCATGGCAGAAAATGTAGCCATTCAGAACACTCCTCTCTCCAAAGCTGTGATGGATGTTATTTTGGAGGCCAGGAGACCCAGTACCAGAAAATCGTATGCAGAAAAATGGAAGAGATTCTGTACCTGGAACCAGGCACAAGGAATTGACACGTTTGTACCAAATATTCCTCAGATTTTACAATACTTAACTGAAATGCTGGACAAAGGCCTATCCTTTTCATCAATTAAGATCCATGCCTCTGCCATTTCAGCTAATTACAATACAGAACCACCTATCTTTTCTTATCCTCTAAAAAGGCAGTACCTCAGAGGAGCCAGAAACATAAGACCTCCAAGGAGAGCACCAATACCTGCATGGGACCTCAATTATTTATTATTCTTATCCTGGAAAACAGCTCTGCTCCTAGCAATAACCTCTGCAAGATGAGTCTCGGAGTTACAGGCACTCATGGCTGTGGAACCTTTTATCATTTTCCATCCAGACAGGGTTTCTCTGAGGACAAACCCGACATTTATGCCTAAGGTGGTGTCCAGTGTGGCCCTTAACCAAACCATTCACTTGCCTACCTTTAATCCAAACTCACAGAACAAGGGTGAGAGACTTCAGCATTCTTTGGACATACACAGACAGCTACGCTTCTACTTGGACAGAACTAAAGCTCTCAGAAAGACTGAGCAACTTTTAGTGGCATATGCTGCAGGATCACAAGGGAAAGGCTATCTCAAAACAGACTATTTCAAAATAGATAGGCCACTGCATTCATTTCTGCTATTCACAGCATGGCAAATCAATACCTAAGGGCATTAGGCCACATTCAGCCAGAGCAGCAGCCACCTCAGCAGCCTTCCTCAGAGGAGTACCAATCAAAGACATCTTAGAGGCTGCAACTTGGAGTTCAGTGCACACTTTTACAAAGCACTACCACTTACCTCTCTACTCTAAATCCAGAGCAGGCTTTGCCACTGCAGTTCTGCAGGGCCTCATAACCTCTCCTAATCCTATTTAGCCGCAGCCACCCATCCTCAGCTTTGGGATTCAACCCAAGAGTAATGACTGCAACAGTGAAACATGATGAACATAGTACAGTTGTGTACCTACCATAAATGTAGATGTTCGAGTGTATTCACTGTTGCAGTCCAGGTTACCCTCCCACCATCCCCCTTTCTTTTGCTGGGTCTCATCTGTACTTCTCTATTCTATACAGCCTATGTGGTGTATTTGCTTGTAGATGAAGGACATGTTTACCTTAGTGCATGAATGTTTATTGGCATAATTTTTAGCCTACCCTTTTGGGGGCACCTGACATCTGGGGCAAGAAAAACTGAAGAAAATGGTGTCGGCTACATCTTTTATACCCCTGGCGCGTCAGGGAAGAGGCGACAGCAACCGATGCCAGACCAAGACTTTGGAATTCAGGCCGACTGCGGGTAGCCTACCAGCAGGATAACCCAAGAGTAATGACTGCAACAATGAATACACTCGAACATCTACATTTATGGTAGGTACACAACTGTACTTTATTTAAACTATGTCACTTGGGTAATAAAAAGATTAATTTATGCTGTAGCTTCATTGCTCCCGATGCACTTACACTGCTACCAGTCATTTCTGAATTACCTTGCTTTTTTAGAACATGAGCTTCTTTAAGGTAATTGTTTAAGGATTTCCACTTATCATAGTTCAGTACTCAGAAAGTTCAGTGTCACTGTTCATTCCACAGGGAAATACTAGCATTGACAAGACAATAAGAGCACTAGTGAAATCCTCCAAAGCAAACCATGAGTCCAAACTGGTCACATCTACTAAAGACAATCATAAGGCTTTCTTCACATACGTCCGCAATCTCAAGGGAAACACCAGATCTGCTCAGAACTGGTGGTCAAGGACACCACATATACAAATTCTGTGGATGTAGCCAACTTGCAGGCAGACAGGTTCAGTGAAAACTTCACTCCTCTGTCCCCCATCAATAAAACAGGACATCCCCACTACCTGCCCCCTCCCCTTATTTGTAGGGATCGAGTCATCACTGCCCTCTCAAAGGCCAAAAATACATCCTCCATGGGACATGATAACATCCCAGACTGCATCCTACATGAACTCAGGCAGGAACTTGCAGCTCCATTAGCCACTCTATTCAACCAAAGCCTGAGTACCGGCTTCATCCCAGCCGAGTGGAGGACAGCTACTGTCATCCCTTTGCACAAAGGTGGAGTGTCCACCGATCCAGGAAATTATAGACCCATCAGCCTAACTAGCCTGATCTGCAAGGCCATGGAGCAGATTATCATGGACCTCATTAACAAGTACATTGGCAACCTCCAGACACTTGATCCCACACTGTTTTTTGTCAAGAGGTGGTCATGCCTGTTAAGTTTGGTCGACTTCTTTGAGACAGTCACCAAGGCCATAGACAAGGAGAAGACAGTGCACACCACCTATCCTGGCCAAGGCCTTCAATACTATTCCCCACTAAGGTATAATAGATAAACTCTTTCAACTAGGCATCAATCCATATATTACCAGATGGGTAGCAAACTGTCTCACTGACAGAACCCACTTAGTCAAAATAGGGGAAGCCACCTCAAATAGTAGACCCGTAACAAGCGGTGTACCCCAGGGATTGGTCTTGGGACCTCTGCTGTTTGTGATATACTTCTCAGAGGTGCAGCCAAATCTAGTGGGCTATGGCTGAACAAGTTTGCAGATGACTGCAAGTTGGGTGCTTTCACCAATTCCCCTAGTGATGTGGACATCCTCCAAGAGGGTCTCATCCAAACAAATGACTGGTGCCAGTAATATGGCCTCAAACTGAATGCCAAAAAATTAATCATCATCCCTTTTTGGGAAAATGACATCCCCACAAATTATCGCTTTGATAATAAGGCACAAAGCAGGGAATCAGTTGTGAGGGACTTGGGAACTCAGGTTGATAGCAAACTGACTTTTGATCACCATATTTCCTCCGTTGTATGGAAAGCTTTCTACATGGCCAACCTCATTAGTAAGGTTACCTTATCCAGGGACAAGGTGGTTATAACCGTCCCTGTATTCTTCCCATATAAGACCGATTATTGAATACAGTGCCCCTTTTGGCATGCATCTCACAAAGCACATGCAGCAGCTGGAGAGACCACAGAGTTTCCTCACCCAGAGAATCCAGGGCCTCAAACATCTACCCTACACAAATAGGCTAAAAGCCCTGTCCCTTTACTCAATCTCCTACAGACTCCTTAGAGGTGACCTCTGCCTGGGAAACAAAGCAGTCTCAGACCCCGCCTTGATGGGGCTGCTGGACATCCGCAAGTCAAGCTCCACTCGAGTAACCCACACGCAAGACCTCAGCCTGGTCTGTGACATCAATAGAACTTGTTGGCGGGACAGATTTGCGTCCCAGAGACTCCCCCTTTTGTGGAATAGACTCTCACTCCACGTAAAGCAAAGTACCTCATTAAACCTTTTTAAGTGCAACCTGGATAACTGGATGGGGAACGTAAAATTCATCCCAGGGATTCCTCCTATGTCCCTGCTGGACAGTGGCATAGGGTGCTGACTTGTTGGAACATGGGCTAAATTCTTGGCTAGGCTTGTAAGGCCCCCAAGGCCAATACCTAGTAACTTCCTATGATAAAAACGTATTTTTGTTTGTTTGATGTACTCAGTCTTTATGACCTCCTGACATTTTGTTAGATAGTTCTAACAGCTTTTGTGTCCAACATACTGCTTAATCCATCCTTCAGGTGAAACATTAAACTGACCTGCTATCTACCAGAGCAGGTAGCATGAGTAGCCACATAGATGAATGTAAAAGATCTCATGGCATGTATCAGAAAAGGAATAAGAGAATTGCCTCAGAGTTCAGGCAAAATTACATAATACCAGCAAGAATACAAGCTGAGGTCTCCCATAAAAACAGATCAGGAGCCTAGATAGTTTAAACAGATCACCAAAAAATAAGCAGTAAATAAATAATTGCTGCAAACAGTCAAGTTTGTGGTTTACCTTGGGGTCTCTTCCTTTGTTACATCCAAGCAACTGCTGTGTCATGAGTAAAACATAAGATTGTTCCAATTATTAAGCTTTGTAAGTGGGAACTGGCCTCTAATGGTGTTGATCACATGTGAAGAATGACCATGCTGAAACAATAGAGGTGGGATAATATAAGGTATAGTTAGTTTAAGAAGGTTTTTTGTTTATAAGCAGAACTTTTGGTATTTCTAGGATGAGATAGCCTGGAATTTTTTTTTAACCAACCCCCCCCAACACACACACACACACACACACACAGACATATACACACACACACACACACACACACACACACACACACACACACTGCATTGCCTCCATCCCCAGTACTTGATTAGCCCATTTGTTTTTCTAGAAGCAAGAGTCTGGTGGTAGGAAGAGTGCCAACTCGTGTGCTTTGTGGAGTGACATACTCTTGGAGTCCTCCATCTGGCTTCCTAGAACTCCGCAATGATGCCTGACACTGGGAAAGTGTACATGCTTACACACACACACCTTCTAGGATGAGTGATTGGCAATGGCCACTCACTCCCATTCTCCCCAGCCCATCCCCTCCAGCACCTGTGTCCCTAATAGATTAATGGTCGCCTGAGACACAGTCTGAGCTTCATCTGTCTGCGCCATGGGGGTGGGATGCATTCAACATTTCAACATTTTTTTATGAAGAGTTTGTGATCAGTGACAGAGAGGTCACTGTCCATAATCATACACATACCAGAAGGACGGTATGGCTGAATAATACATGCCACCTGTACTTATTCTGTCTTACTTTTTAAAACCGTTAATATGTTATTTTAACAGTATTTTTTAAGTTAGACATTAATCACAGTAGAATGTTCTCTTCATTACCCTTAATAAGACACTTAAACAGTGGCAGACATCTGGCAGTCAGCATCACACCTACCTGCGACTCTCAAAGGGTGGTGGGGCCCATGCTGATACAGGACAGAGTATGTCTTGTTGAAATTATCACAAGTCTGGTCATTTTGGGGATTACAATTCCTCAAATGTTTGGTACCTACATATTTGTCACCATTTTAATTGTCACTATATATGTACATCTTGCACATTTTAGACATAAAAGTTAAGATCAGCTTCAAGATAGTATGTCTTAATAGCAGGTAATTGAAATATGTTTGATAATAAAGCATTTCATAAAAATACAGACGTGAGCCTGATATTTGATAGTACTAGTATCTTTTTTTTTTTTTAATAAAAGATTTTTTCTGAAGTACTCAAAGGATCATTTCTTCTTACGTTAACCATGGCATAGAAAAAGGAATTCTTCCGATTTATTTGGCAGTTTTAAATAAACCTACAGTTTCTACAAAGCTGGAATTTCAGTGCGAGTACTGATCAGGAAATTGGAGCACATAAATTATAGTTTACATCATTACAGTAAAGTGAAATTCCAGCCACTAAGACTTTCCTATAAACGAGTGAAACACTGGCTTAATAGACAGGTGCTTTTATTTTGATGAAAGCTTATGGACCCACAGAGGCATCAAGGGAATGAATAAACCTTTCCATATGTTTCATTTGTTGTTTAATATTCTTCCTGGCCTAAAGGCATGGCACTCCTCTGTCTGCATGCCTTTTTTTTCATTTAATATACAGTATTGTTTTCTTTATGCATAACTCATTCTACAACAAATAAATCGTAAAAGTTATTCCAAGTCTTTGACATGGCATATTTTCACTTGAACATGCTCACCCCTGTAGACAGAGCAATATGTAGTTCTTTTGGTGCAATGGTCAGTTTCTCAGACTGACAACCCCTCAACCTAAATTTGATTACTAAAAAAAAAAAAGGGTTTTCCCAAAGTTGAGAACAGAAAATAAAAGGCTGCCTGTAACTGTAGCAAGCTGCTACAAAATAATGCAGCTTTATTATTTATTTATTTAACATTTGTTAACCGGGAAAAGTCTGACTTGGAACGAAGCCAATTTTCAGCAGAGGCCTGGGGAGAAACACTCCAAACGCATGTCTTTGTCAAACACAGAGCTTCTAATTGCAACCACAAATACAGATTGAGCATGCATTTATGAAGCTGCAGTACCCTTGTACTTTATTTATGTAACAGCTTACACTGACTTCACAATGCTCTATTCATTTGCAGGTATTAATAAAAACCTTGTGAAGAGAACTATCCTGTGGGGGGCCTTCATCTGCTATGAGATTTAGGGATGGATACTAGTCCTTGTACATGGTAACATATAGAGGTACTTAGAGATGGATACTAGTCTTTCTACAAAGTGATGTAGTGGTACTTAGGAATGACATTACTCCCTGTATACCAACATAGTGATGCATAGGGATGGATGTTAGTCCCTTTACACAGTGCCATAGTGGTACATAGAGATGGATAAAAGCCCCTTTACAAAAGAACATAGTGGAACCTGGAGAGGAATATTAGTTTATGTATACAGTGATGTACTGGTACACAGGGATGGATATTAATCCCTTTACACAGTACTATAGTGGTACATGAGGTTTATATTACTCCCGTTACACAGTGCCACAGCAGTACATAGGGATGGATATTAATCCCTTTACACAGTGCCATAATGGTACATGGGATGGATATTAGTCCCTTTACACAGTGCCATAGTGGTACATGGGGTGGATATTAGTCTCTCTACAAAATAACATAGTGGAACTTTGAGACTGGTATTAGTCCTTGTACACAGTGATGTAGTGGTACATTAGGATGGATATTAATCCAGAGGTACATAAGGATGGATAGTAGTGCCTTTACACAGTGACATAGTTGTACATAGGGATGGATATTCGTCCTTCTACAAAATAACATAGTGGAACTTAGCGATGGATATTGGTCCTTGTATACAGTGATGTAATGGTACTTAGAGATGTATACTAGCTCCTGTATGCAGTGGCATGGTGGTACTTGGAGACTGATATTAGTACACAATGACATAGGATGATTGGGGATAGGCGGTAATCCTTTTTCACAGTGACATGATGATACTTAGGAGTGGGTACTAGTCCCTGTACACAGTGACATAGCGGTACTTAAGGATGGAATTGCTACTTGACATAGGGTCAATGCATAACATGATAATTTTAAGTAGTTCATGATCTGAAAGTGATACCCTGTATCCACAGAAGATGCATATGGCTAAACATGTAACTTAAAGGCTGATCTTGTCTCCTGAACCTGATTGACTTCTTCAAATCAATCTCCAGAGCTGTGGACGAGGGTAAGGCAGTCCACACAGCCTACCTGGACCTCGCCAAGGCTTTTGACACCATCCCCCACTCTGGAATCATAGATAAACTTACTAAGCTGGGCATAAATCCCTACGGCACTCGGGTTGTCAACTGACTTACTGACAGAACTCAGACTGTAAAAGTAGCCGACTCCAAATCCAGCTCCAGACAAGTGGAGTACCTCAGGGTTCAGTCCTGGGACCGCTCTTGTTTGGCATGTACTTCTCTGAAGTACAGGCCAACACTAAGGGACTGTGGCTAACAAAGTTAGCAGATGACTGCAAACTGGGAGCCATTATTGAATTCCCAAATGATGTGGATATTCTACAAAAGGGCCTTACAGAAACAGATGCTTGAGCTCAAGCTTAATGCCAAGAAATGTATAGTTATCCCCTTTGGGAAAAACCATGTACCCATGAATTACCACATAGGTGGCAGTACACTAAACACCGAAAGTGTGATGAGAGACTCAGGGACACAGGTGGACAGTGGTCTCACCTTCGATAACCACATCGCCACAACAGTCAGAAAATCCTTCTATGTGGCACACCTCATCACTAAGGGCTTCTCATCCAGGTCATTGTCGCACTGTACTCGTCCCTCATTAGACCTATTATAGAATACAATGCCCCATTTGGTATGTACCTCACAAGGCAACTGCTCGAAAGGCCGCAGAAATACTCACTAAAAGAATCACAGGCCTAAAGCAGATGCCCTATGCTGACCGTCTAAAATAACTCCAGCTATACTCTGTGGCATATCGTCTGCTTAGAGGCGATCTCTGCTTAACATACAAGGCCATGTCAAACCCTGAGTTGTTGGACATGCTCCACTTAAAGAAATCCCAATCCCTCAGAGCCACACGCTCCAGGGATCTAAACCTTGTCATCACAATAAACAAAACATGCCAGAGGGATAAGTTGCTGACCCAGAGACTCCCCATACTCTGGAATAGACTGCCCGTACATGTCAAGCAGAGCGCCTCCTTGGCCCTTGTCAAAAGGAACCTTGATGATTGGATGGGAGATAGGAAATTCACCGTAGGGGTCCAGGGAAGTAAATATTGTGGGAAGAAATATCCAGGGAGTTGTTATGGCTAGGCCTGTATAGGCCGTAGGGCCAATAGCCTAGTACCAACCTATGAACCTATCTGTACTGATGAGGTGCATGTCAAGTGAAGCCTGCACCACTGTTGTGTGATTGCAGTCTGGATGTGTTTTGCAAAATAAGTTTCCACTTTGTAATAATGAATTTTCCTTGTGTCGATAATATGGTTCTGTGCAGCTTTTTAACAGCAGTGCACTTTAAAGTATATTCTGTCATATGTGTCTGTTGTGGGAGAAACTACTGATTGATGTCTTTAGAATGAATGCATAGTAAGGACAGAGACAGTTATATTTAGTAAAATCATTTAGGCTGTACAACTTAGGACAGGTTAAAACTATTTTACTTTCAAATGATATGTAGTATGGAGTGCATTTATTGTGTAGTGCTGCAGAAAAGCAAATTAAATAATTTCTGCAGTTTTACAGTAATTTGTTTCTTAGGTTATTTCCTAAACGTTTATTAAAACAGTAATAATAATAATAATACATGTTGTTTTGCAGTATTCTAACAAAATCACATTAAAGTATTAACATAAATATTAATAACTGACGAAAAAATACTGAATATTCTGTCTGGAGTTAGTTTATTTCTCAGCTGTCTTTATACCTGTTGGTCAGTCCATGTCACACTAACCTAGCCACTCATCCACTACTGGTGTAGCTGAGTATACTGTCTCTTGTTAGAAAATAAAGTTTCTTCAGAAATTCCATGACTAGTGCGGGATATAAATATCTATCTGTAATTGTCTATAACTGTCTGAAGTAGTGCTTTAAGCATAGAGACTTGATAAACTCATATAGAGGTGTGATTAAACACATGGAAATTATTTTTTCAATGTTGTAGGGGCATCAGCTGAAAGTGATGCTTACATTTATCTGCAAGTGAGACAACATAAGTAGAAATGTGTGCATTTTAATTGTAAAATGAAATGAGGGGGTGGCAGGATGTGGTTGAGAGTACAAAATGGGACTTTCTGGTTTCACATATGTAATGGCAGACACGGAGTTTCAAACCTTCTACCTTGATAGAGCACTTAGTGTCCCTTTCTGCCCAAATGCAGTAAGTGAATTTTTTTGGTTACTCATTTCAGGGTCTCATCAACCACCAAGTCTCTTTTCTTCACAAACCTCTGCCTTAAAAGTATACTCAGGCAAATAAAATTTAAATCTTGTTAACTCCAGAACTGAAACACACTTATGAATGCTATTACTGTCACTTCCTGAGCAAACAATTATTCCTGTAGGCCAGACAAATATGGTACAATCAGATATCTCTTAAGTGTTTGCGTTATATGTGATTAGACTTCTTAACCAAGTGAAAGTAAATTCATGATATAGTGATTTTTTTTCAGAAGTGTGGACAAATCAAATACTTCAAGACTGTAGTATGCTTTTGACTGTTCACCATTGATCCTGTTTGCAGAAACTTAGAATTTTCGTGAAACTAAAACGAATGTAGGCATTTAAACGTCTGAAATAGAATTGCTGGGAACAATGCCCAGTCATCAGATACCCGTGTTTATATGTAAATAAACCTTTAAGGCTGTCTCCTGCTGCTAGTCATAACATTACAAAAATATCTTTAGCAACAGTCTCAAATCAACAGCCATTTCCCTAGCATTCATCATAGGGATTAACAGCCATATCCTTGTCATTTTTTTCACATACATACAAAGCTGCGTAGTCACAGAGTTTTCACTGTATGTTGTTCATTTCATCATCTTTGTATAAGTCTTAGAGGAAAGTGTCACCTTCTTGGAAAAAGCAAAGTCCATATCTTTTACATTTATCTGTCACTCAAGCCAATGACATTGTTCTTCTTTCAGTAGTGAAAAGACATGCCAGAGCTGCTGACTGCAGTCTCCATTAGCTCTTCTACAAGTGAGTGAATTTCCTTCAACAGGTGGGATTGCTACTTCGTCATCGGGCCTTACTTATGCTGCTGGTATGGCTGCTCTGTCAGCACTACTCCATTCTGCAATGGTGGGCCTTGAACTAACTCAGTATATTAATATCACTGAGAACAGGCACCCTATTGGCAGAGGAATTCTACCAATTTTACTCTGAATTACAGCCACTGACACCAATCATTTCTTTTTCTGAGGAATTTTGTCAACATAGTCCTATTTGTTACGCCTCAGTGACAACATTGTACATACTGTCTGTGGTTAACTTGTCCCTTGTTGGTGATAGAGAATATTTTTAAATGTAGAAGATTCATCTTTTTCCTTAGAGGTAGTATCCATTTCTGCATCATAAACAGGTAAGTCTTTTTTTTTTTTTTAAATCAGCTTTTTCTCATCAGTAATAGACCACCAACAGGGATATTATTAAGCTACCTGTCACAAAGGACTCTTCTGGCATAATCTTTTGGACAGTCATTTTTAAAGGATAATTTTAATCATTTAAAAAAACAACAATAATATGCAAAGCCTGTTGATATCTTCCCAACAAATTAATGTCATTGGTAGTATATGCATATCAGACTTCTCAATGTGTGGGCATTGCATTTCTGGGTACTTCACAAAGAAGCAGAAACAAACAAAAAGGGAAAATACAGTCATTCAAGACACATTTAAATACTTTTGTATTGCATATTTTTGTGATGGTCTGTCACTTTTGTGTAATCTGGTGCTTCGGGCCAAGTCCTTAATTCCATGCTTACCCTGTGTTTAAGTATGGATCTTTCAATTATCAGTACTAGAGAGGTAGATTATTTGTCTCCAAGTATCAGAAACTGTGCAACTTAAGCCCTGTAATGAATATTCAACATAAAGGCAGTTTGTGTGTGTGTGTGTGGGGGGGGCAGAGTTTTAGCTCAATATTCTTGTGTAAAGTTCAGCTGTTTTCTTATTTAAAAAAGCAAGTGCAGAACTCTCTGCATGTATATTTGTCTACAAACCCCAGTAAATGTAACCATCTGGTTGCCCACCACTGCTTCTCTTACTGTTTTTATCTATTACATAGATTACCTGGATTTCTATACCTTTTTGGACTTTTGAGTTGAGTGGCGCTTTCCCTGGATTTCTATACCTTTTTGGACTTTTGAGTTGAGTGGCGCTTTCTACTTTATTGGTTTGGAGTTGTTAGCAGCGCTCAACCTTAATCCGTTTTGCCAATTGCTGAACATATATATGTCTTCCTGTAGAAAGATCACCTAAAAATCCATAGCTTTGCTAGTTTAAATCAGAATGCTAAATGTTATATTATCCCACCGCTAATGTTGATACGGTAGTGATGCCTCTACATGCTGCCTCTTACTAATCTCTAAAAAGTTATCTAGCCAAAGATGTTTCTGTAAGTTGACCTTGTTGGTGCAGAGTTTGGTGCCCTGACTATGGCACAAGTAGTATGGTCTGCTAGTGAATCTCATGTCACAGGAGCCTGCCAGAATGGGGTGAAGTTTCAGTGGCCTACTGTATCATCCTTTGGGGTTGTGTTTTGAGCGAGAGTAGTAGTCATGGTACAACTGCCTCATAGTAGGGGCCATTAGGGCAGCAGCGGCCATAATTCAGGAAGTGTCAAGGTTGTTCCATAATGTGATAGATGGCCAAATTACACTATCAGCTGAAACAAAATGACCAAGTCAAACAGCTGAACAGCTGTACCTGCATCCTTCCAACCTAGCTTATCCTTCCTTTAAACCCTCCTATTTCTAAACTTAAATTCCACCTTCTTATAATAAAGTTCTTTTCAATCACTAACTACTACTTGGATTTCTACTTTTAGTTCATTATAAGAAGGCATCAACTATTGTCTACAATCTGACAATAACATCTGCCCTTCTAAGGCAATCTTGTAAGTACTATTCTTCGATGTGTAAATAATTGTATCTCACATCTACTGTATATATTCTTTTGATATGTAAATAATTGTATTTCATATCCACTGTGTATTTGACAACAATTGCCTTTCTCAGAACATTCTTGCAAATACTACTGTTTGATATGCAAGTAGTTATATTTACATCTACTGTATATTTTCTTTACATATTTTACTGTATTTTTCTTTATTTCACTATATATTGTATTGTGTGCTATTGTTGGAGCTTTTCTCCCCGGGCCTCCACTGAAAATGGGTTCCCCGGGCCCAGGGAAAATCCCCAGTCATCAAACTGAAATAAATAAATAAATGAATAAAAATTCATTATTCACAATCCCAGTTGCCAGTAGCTGTGCACCCCTTAGTGTAATCAGCTTCAGGACTAATGCACTTTGAGAGAAGTGAGGCAAAGTCATTTAAGGAAAACTCCAGTCTCCCTGTAATTTCATAGTTATTTCTCTTCCTATGTCACCTAGATGTAATTCAGTGCCCAGAAACCTTCTGTGTCTATTCTTTGCTTCCATTTTCCCTTCTACAGATCATGAAAGCCCTAATTTTTTGCCTGTTCAAATCTCATGTTTCAAAAAGGAATCTTGTCTCAGCCTCTGTGACCTAGGCTAAATGCATTGTTCTCTGCAGTTCTTCAAAACACATTTCTACCAAAACAACTAACTGCGCTACCATCTCTGTCAGCAACACCACTATGACAGAAGAAGTATGCCACACAAAATTACTGGGTGTCATCATTGAAATTCACCCGCCATGCATCACAAGTGGTTAAAAACTCATCAAAAACTAGGCACATTTTACAAAGTAAAAACCTACCTCACTAACATAGCCAGCCGATTTATAGCCTGTACTTTCTTATTGCCATCTCTTCACTATGCTGCCCAGTCCTTCTAACCTTTTCACAGCTGTCCAAATCTGAGCAATGTTATAATGAAATAGCCAAATTTCCAGTAAACTATTACCATAGAACACACCACACTGTGTAGGCCTCAGAGAATGAAACTTGTTAAAACTACCACATCATCCAGCTCGTTCTCAGCTAACTACAATAACACAGACATCTCTATAAGCAGAGTTTTATGATTTAGAGAAAAAAACACTCCCGGGTTAGCTAGATTATAATATTTCTTTACCAAATCATCTAATACTGCAAATGAATCTATATTCAAATAGTGTAGCTAAACAGTGGAACTACATCCCACTACCACTCATTTAAAACACAGCCCAAACCTCACCTATCAAATGAAAGAATGTGCTCCTGTATATCTCCATGATAAGTGCCACTGTTGTCTTCAGCCTGTTATATCATCAACCATTTCTCTACATTCAGAATCTTATGTTAGAAATTAGCCTCAGCTTGGAGGACAGATGCTTTCACCTTTCAGTGGACAGGGAGATTCCTCTATGTCTATTTCTACTACCTCTCATCCCAAGGTTCTTCTAAAGACCCAAAAGGAAATGACAAAACGCTTGTTATCTTTTGACAAAGACAACATTGCTTCCTCCTCCTTTTTTTTTATCTAACTGGGAGCAAATACTAGAAACTGCCACCATGAAGTGGATCTCATAACTCAGCAGGAGGAGTCGCACTACACTCCAACCTGTCATCCCTAAATCTAACCATGTGGATGTTAAGGTTCTAATTTTTAGAGGCACCTCTTTTCTGAGGATGTAATTAATGTTCTCCAAGAAGCCAGAACACTCACCACTTGAAATTCCTACATAGCAAAATGGAAGAGATTTTTCCTTTTAGTGCCACAAAAATGGACAGAACCCCAACAAATCAAAGGTACCTTCTGCACTAAAAAATCTGTGTGGGCTCGTGCATACTGGTATGGCCTACTCTTCCATCATTCAGCTCTGTTTGTATTCCCTCGTCTTATGTCTGGACCAGAGATCAAGTCATTCTTTAAAGAAATGCTGCATCTTAGACCACCAAGGAAGTCCATAACCCCTCCTTGGAACCTCAACTTTGTGCTAAAAAAGCTTACTTTTCCTCCTTTTGAATCAGCAGACTCAGCTAATCTTAAATTCTGCACCTAGAAAACTGTTCTTCTTCTGGCTCTCACTTCATCTAGGACAGTTTCAGGGCTTTAGGCTTTCATGGCCATTTTACCTTTTCTTATTTTTTACAAGGACAGAGTGACCCTGAGAGCTAACCCTTCATTCATTCTTAAGGTAGTGCATGAGCTGTCACTCTAGCCAAGACATAAATCTGCCTACTTTCTTTCCCAACCCACAAAACCAGGGGGATGGCTTCTAGAATTTCTAAGGCCATCTGTTTGTGTTATTCTCTACATGGCAATTCCTTGTACTCATACCCTCAAACTCATTCTACCAAGGCAGTAGCATCTTCTAAACTCTTCTACAAAGGGCGGATGCCAGGGGCATACTGGAATCTGCTACTTGGTTTTGTGTACTCACCTTCACTAAGCACTACAGGATTGATGCTTTCATTGTTCAGAGCTGCATTCTCTAGTTCAGTTCATTCTGACAGCTTGGGACAGATGTTCTTTGTGTTTCACTGTTGCAGTCATTACATTTGGGTAATCTGCTGACAGGTTGCCCTAAGTCGGCCTGAATAACAAAGTCTTGGGTCCTGTGTCGGTTGCTGTCTCCTCTTCCATGACGTCAGGTCGTCAGGGGTATAAAACATGCAGCCGACACCATTTTATCCAGTCTTTCTTGCCGTGTGGTGCCCGAAGCAGAAGCAGTTCGCAAGTGGCGGTTGGCCGACTCCTGAAATTTTTGTATTTGAGTTTCAGAACCGAAGTCTTCAAACTAAAGCTAAGTACCCCAGTGGGGAAACTTTTTCTTGCTCCTTACCGATTTCAGTAAAAGTTAATAATTGCATTACTTGTGGGAAGCAAATACCTCATAAGGATTTTCATTTGTACTGTATTCCTTGCCTGGGCCCAGATCACAATGTGCCTTGCTGTCAGTTTTGTGCTAGATTTAACCAACGCACTATTAAGCATCGGTATATTTTTGCTTCTAAATATTTTGGTTCAAGATTTAATTATACTGAAATGTCATTGGTTAGCAATCCGACTACCAGAGTTCACAAAAAATGCAAAGAAAAAGACAGAGACAGACCGTCGAGGTCCAAAACCGACGACTAAGCTTCTCCTAAGCCAGTCGCCGGTTCGCCGGTACTCAGTGAGGCGCTTTCACAGCCCCTGATACCCGCTACTTTTGAGTCGCAGGCCTCTATCGAGACCCATACCGAGTCCGGTTGCCGCGAGATTCTCAGAGTATTGAACCAGCGGATGTCTCTCCCTTGGATGGGTCCGGAGCCACTGAGCAGGCTTCTGAGGGTGTTTTCAGGCCTCAACATTTTTATATTAAACCGACGCCAGCAATAAAAACAATGTCAAAAACAACTTCTGTGTCTAAAATTAACGACTCATGACCCACGTGCTCAAGCCCCTATGCCTAAAAAACAGATGATCAAAATGGCTGAGGATTTAATTACCTTGATCAGGGGTTCCCAACCCCCCCCCCCCCGTTAAGAGGCCTAGGCAAGGCAGTGATTATGAATCTTCAGATCAGGTTTCCATTTCTTCTGATCAGGAATTTTCTATTCCACCCTATGAGGATTCTGATGCAGAGGAATCCATCCCTTCTGCATCTCCTCCTGAGGATTACTCTTTTGGAGAGACTTTGCATACTTTAAGGGAACGTTTTCACTGGGAGAGTCAGGAGTTCTCTGAATCAAAAAAGAGGATTAGGGATTTCCTTCTTCTTCCTCAGCATAGACATTTGGCAATACCTCCTGCTTTAGACATTGCGGATGATGTGTTCTCGGAATCAAGCATAGCTCCTGATTCCCTGGCTACGGCTCCTAGTAAGCCAGACAGATATTACAGGGTTCCCGACTCCCACAAATTTCTCTTCAAAAATCCTGCTGCTGATCCTGAGACTATTTCTCAAGGTCCCAAGGGTGTAAAGGCATCTACAGCCAAAAATCGTACCCCTTCTGATAGAGATTCCAGGGCACTGGATAGATGGGGTAAGAAGGTTTATATGTCTGCATCCTTGGCAATCAGAGCTTTAAACTGCCAGTTTCATATGCTTAAATATCAACAGCATGTTATGGGCTTACTGAAACAGGAAATTATGTTGATTTCTGATTGTGTGGAAAATAAAGAGTTACAGGAATCATTGCATTCAGCAGAACAGGTTGGAAAGCATACTTTGCAATGTGGTTTTGATTCCTTGGAGGCCTCTTGCAGGGCTGCCGTTACTGTATCTGTGATTAGAAGGCATGCCTGGCTCAAGGAGCAAAATCTGCCTGATCATGTTAAAGCTAAATTTTTTTATGCCCCTTTGCAGCATGATACTCTGTTTGGTAATAAGGCAGAAGAGGTTTTAAAGAAAATGGAAGACAAAGCTAAATCTATGCAAACTGTAAAAGATTTCTTGCAAGTGCAGCCACCCAGGTTCAGTAAGCACTGGCCTACTAAAGATTGGTCCTTTCCTGTGTCCAACAGAGCCACTGAAGGCAAATGCAGGCGCTCAAATGGCTCTCGATACCAATCACAGGGTTCTTACAGGTCAAAGCAATGGGGTGCCTCCACCTCCAAATCTGGAGGAAACAAAGCACAACCCTACAGTAAGCAGTCTCAATGACTTTCCTCTACCATCACCAAGCACTTATCTTTTGGCAGCCTCCTTGGGGGGAAAACTAGCACTTCATGCTCAAAATTGGCAGTTAATTACCCAGGACAAGTGGGTATTAAACATAGTATCCCAGGGGTACAGATTTAATTTCCAAACTTTGCCAATTCCAAACAGATGGCCAGATCTGCCACAAACCCAGTGGTCAGAGGCCCAGAAACAAGTCAAGTCCCTCATGGATATGGGGGCTATTCAACCGGTTCCAGAAAAGGAAAAAGGGCAAGGTTTTTATTCAAGACTTTTCCTGGTACCCAGAAAAGACAATTCATGGTGTCCCATACTGGACTTATCAATGCTGAACACGTTCCTGGACATTCCAAAATTCAAAATGCTGACTTTACAACAGCTACTGCCTATGCTAGGCAGGAATTCTTGGTTAGTAACTCTAGACTTAAAAGAGGCACATCTGCATATCCTAATAAGGGAATCATGCAGAAGATGCCTCCACTTCAAAGCAGGTTTTTTGCATTACCAATTCTCTGCACTGCGCTTTGGCTTATCTACTGCGCCCAGGGTCTTTACAAAGTGCCTGGCACCAGTAATTGCATTCTGCAGACAAAAGAAGCATACAAATCTGTCCTTACTTGGACGACTGTCTCATTCAGGCAGAGGACAAGGACACTCTTCAACGTCTGGCGTTTGTAAAAAGGCTTCTAGCATGCCTAGAGTACACCATAAACGAAAATAAATCACAACTGGTACCCTCTCAAATAATTACATTCCTGGGTGCAAGCTTGAATACAACTGCCCAGATGGCTTACCACATGCCAGACAAACAAAGGCAACTGACAACATACTTCACACAAATGGCAACAAAAACCCAGTTATCTGCAAGACAAATTCTGCAGGCATTGGGGTTCATGGCATCCTGCATTCTACTGATTCCATATGCAAGACTGCATATGAGGAAACTTCAATGGTACCTAAAAAGTCTATGGAGTCAACATTGTCACAGTCTGGAAACAATGATTCTTCTCATTCCCTGCCTACGACAGGAGTTTCTTTGGTGGGTAGAGACATGTCACCACAACAAGGGACTGTCATTCACTCTACCCCCTGCCACCCAAACCCTAACTACAGACGCATCAGACTATGCTTGGGGGGCCCACCTGGCAGGGAGATGCATTCAGGGCATATGGATCCCAAAACAAATGCATCTGCATATCAACCAGAAAGAGATGTTAGGTGTTCAGAATGCCCTGACAGCCTTCAAGGACTTACTTCATCCAGGACAACTACTAATAAAAATGGACAACACCACAGTTATGTGGTACATAAACAAGCAGGGGGGTACACATTCCTACCCCCTTTGCAGACTAGCCATGGCTTTGTGGAACACAGCCTTGACTTACCAAATACATCTTCAAGCTCAGTTCCTGCCAGGAAAGCAAAATACTCTAGCAGACGACCTAAGCAGAAATCTTATGGACCTGCATGAATGGAAACTGGATCCACAAATCTTCAACATATTAACACAGAAATGGGGGAGCCCAGACATAGATCTATTTGCCTCTCCCCCAAAATTATCAGTTGGACAAATTCTGCACAAGAACTCATCACAAAAAAGCATGGAAAGTGGATGCTCTATCCTTCAGTTGGAAAAACCTATCAGTCTATGCCTTTCCCACTTTGCTTCTACTCTCCAAGGTCTTACTAAAAGCCAAACAGGAAAAACCAGAAATGATCCTAATTGCTCTGGACTGGCCCTGCCAGCACTGGTACCCGCTTCTAAGGAATATGTCTCACCTTCCTCCATGGTACTTGCCTCAAATACATCATCTACTGTCTCAGCAGAACTATCAAATTCTGCACACTCAGCTCCAAACTCTGAATCTTGCAGCATGGCTAATCAACTAATTATTCAAACAACACCTCTCAGTAAATCTGTGATGGATGTCATTTTGGAAGCCAGAAGGCCTTGTACTCAAAAATCTTATGCTGATAAATGGAAGAGATTCTGTGCTTGGAATCAAGCACAAGGAATAGACACAGCAAAGCCCAATATTCCTCAGATTTTACAATATTTGACTGAGATGCTTGACAAGGGCCTATCTTTCTCTTCAATAAAAATCCATGCCTCTGCCATCTCGGCTCATTACAACACAGAGCCTCCTCTCTTTTCTCATCCTCTGCTTAAACAGTATCTTAGAGGGGCCAAAAATTTAAGGCCTCCCAGAAGATCACCAACTCCTGCATGGGACCTCAATTTTGTGCTGGAAAAACTCACCCTGCCTCCTTTTGAACCAGCAGCTACTGCGGATATAAAATTTCTGTCTTGGAAAACAGCTTTTCTCTTGGCAGTCACTTTAGCAAGAAGGGTTTCAGAACTACAGGCTCTCATGGCAGTGGAGCCTTTTATTATATTTTACCCGGACAGGGTGTCCCTCAGGACCAATCCTTCTTTTATGCCTAAGGTGGTATCCAGTGTGGCTCTTAAATAAACCATTCACCTGCCAACATTTTACCCAAATCCACAGAACAAGGGGGAATGGATTCTGCATTCATTGGATGTACACAGACAACTAAGAGTCTACTTAAACAGGACCAAATCTCTAAGAAAGTCTGAGCAACTACTGGTGGCATTTGCTGCAGGGTCAGAGGGGAAGGCTATATCAAAGCAGACTATTTCTAAGTGGATAAGCCACTGCATTCATTTCTGCTACTTGCACCATGGTAAACCTGTGCCCAAGGGGATCAGATCACATTCCACCAGGGCTGCCTCTATTTCAGCAGTTTTTCTCAGTGGGGTTTCAACCAAAGACATTCTAGAAACTGCTACTCGGAGCTCTGTTTATACCTTCACAAAGCATTATCATTTGCCTCTCTTCTCCAAATCCAGGGCAGGCTTTGCCACTGCAGGTCTGCAGGGCCTCATAGCCGCTCCTAATGCTGTTTAGTTCCAGCCTCCCATCCATAGCTTTGGGATTCTACCCAAATGTAACGACTGCAACAGTGAAACACGAAGGACATAGTACAGTTGTGTACACTTACCATAAATGTAGATGTTCGAGTGTATTCACTGTTGCAGTCCAGGTTACCCACCCACCATCCCCCTTTTTATACCTTTTCTTTCCTTCACTATAAACAAAAACCTTTGTGGTGTATTTACTTTTAGATGAAGGTAAAGTTTATGTTTCTAAAAGTGCATTTATATATTTTTACTTTATATATATATATATCTATATCTATATATATCTATATATATATATATATATATATCTATATATATATATATATATAAAATATATAATATATAATATATTTTTGCTCCCCATTTGTGGGGCACCTGACATCTGGGGCAAGAAAAACTGAATAAAATGGCTTCAGCTGCATGTTTTATACCCCTGACGACCTGACGTCATGGAAGAGGAAACAGCAACCGACGCAGAACCCAAGACTTTGTTATTCAGGCCGACTGAGGGTAACCTGCCAGCAGATTACCCAAATGTAATGACTGCAACAGTGAATACACTCGAACATCTACATTTATGGTAAGTGTACACAACTGTACTTTCTCTAGCTTACTAATTAACCACCTTAACATCGCCTGTAGCTCTGGGTATGACACATTGATTAGGAATACTGCAAAAGTGATTTCAGTCTGGACATAGTGCAACTGTGTAAGAACTTACCATAAGAGTAGAAATCCTACAGTTCACTGTTGCAGTATTCCTTCCCACCCGTCTTGCTGTCTACTTTCATTTTCTACTGCTTATGTCTCTCTCTTCTCCCTCTATCCCTATCCTGTGTACAGCATCCTAGAACCAAGGGGGGCTTCCTTGTTATTTCATGCTTTGCCCCTCCTAGCTGGCCAGTCTCTCTCCCTCTTTCAGGGGTCTTCAGGCTGCTGACTTGGAGATAGTCTGAGGAATTAGACTCGCACATCCACCTATATACCCCTAAGCTTAAGAGCTGAGGTCACATGTTTGACGGAAAGTAAAGCTTTGCTACCCCAGCCAGATGTTAGTGGTGATAACCCATTGGTTAGGAATACTGCAACAGTGATCAGTAGGACATCTATTGTTATGGTAAATTTTTTATATCTCGACACAGTCTTGCTGGAGTCAGCTAAATCCACACACTAACAGCTGCAGTGAAACTGTTTTCCAAAAAAGTGAGTTTTTAGATAAATATGTATGTGAAGAACAAGGATTAGCTAGTTTTGCTGCAGTGCTACATACAGAAAGTGGTAATCATTCTCATTTTTAACAAATGAATTTTTATGTGCGGTTTAAAGACCATCTGAAAATGAAATGAATACTGCAAACTGTACCATCTCTTTGAAGTGATATGTAATAGGATTATTAACACTAAAATATCAAGTGTGACATCACAGGAAGAGTATAGGGAAGGTCTTACAATTGCCTAAAAACTTCAGCCAGAGCATCATGTTTCCTGGCTTGCATTAAATTAATTAGTGAAGTTGCTGTCTATGGTGTATTTCCCTTCAGACTCCAAGAAGCTCAATAAGTTTGTGACCTTTGGAGAGGATGAAATGCATCTGTAGATGACCATAAAGAGCTTTATGACCCCAATTGATGGGAAATAATAAAATAGTATCCTGTTTTGTAAGTTATCCTTGACAAAAAAACTTTCAAAAGTTATAAGAAAAATGATGTAAGAGCAAGGGAGACAAATTCCTAAAAAAGTATTATGAATTTTAATTTGGCCTCAGGATATTGTGTACTGAGTAAGCTAATGAGAATAGAAATGCAATAGCTGCAAAATTATTATTTTTTTTAATATATGGAAGCTTGGGTATCATTATACAGAAAGGAAAATGCATTCCAGAGGAAGCAAAGGTTATTTATATTTAGAGTGTAGTTGTCCTTTAAATGACAAAGACCACTGCCTTTTGTCTAAGATGAGTCATATAAATGAAACACAAACTATACTGTGGGAGAAAGACAAAAATCTGTGAAAAGCAAGTCATATCAATATGGCAGTTCCCATGATGGCTATTTTGGGGTAACAAAAAATTAAAATATGATGAAAAATAGTTAGTGATTTTGATCCATGGCACAGAATGTTGAGATGTGATAAAATATGTTTGGACTTTCTAGTTAGAATTTTATTTATAAGGCTTTTACATTGACCTATCTTGCAATAGTCAATAATCCAGTTCATCTGCATAGCATACAGTCAAACACTTCTGCTCACATTCCAGAGTGCCTTGGCTGGCCCTTGCAGTACTTTATTCTGATCTGAATGCATCAAAATGCTTATACGTAGAGTCGTCTGACTACTTTACAGGAGTACATTTAAGGAGGGTACAGTAACCCTCCCCGTAAGTCCCTAAACTACTCTAGATCCAACTAATGGTTATAGATTGGGTTGGACAGTCACGTTGTACATGTGATAAAAGAGAGTGTAGAATTAGGGCATAGGGAAATGAGAGACCTTGAAGTAGTCAGTATGTAGCAGTGCTAAAGGTGAAATAAAACCATGTATATTTAAAAAAATCTATGCATAGTGGAATTTTCCATTTCCTGTATGACACAACAACACTGTATGTATCTTCACTGGAGAGTGAAATATCACAAGGGCATTCTTAAGGCTAACGCCACAAGCAGAAAACCATTAATCTGTTGAAGAACCATTGTTTGCAATTATTTCTTAGAAAGAGTAAGCAATATTTACTTCAGATTGTTTCATTACATACTAAATATCTTCTCCACGTGGTAAATAATATGAAGAAAAACGCTTTTGCTGAAATGCTGTTGATGTCAGCTGTTATCTTAAAATTATTGTGCAGTCTTAGAGCTATGTAAAGATGTAGGTGTGGTGGTGACCAAGATTTTACTTCAATAATGGTCATCTAAGATTATGCTGTGTATATTTCAGAAATATGTTTGCTTAGTTTGAGAGTGCCTTTGATTGTTTCGCATGTTAAGTTTTTTTGTTTTTGTTATGAGATAATATAGACAACATGAAAAGTAAGGAGGAATGCAGAAAGTTATCAAAGGAAAGAAGGATTGCAGGATAAAGTGTGAGACAGAAAAGAAGGATCAGGCTAAGTAGTAGCACTGGTTGGCTAACAGACAGGGTAAGAGAACAGTTGCAATAGCAACGAGCAAGGCATCAGAGGCACTCTACCAGCCTCTGGAAAATGACTCAGAAGAGAGCACAAATAAACTGTATCAGGTTGCAAGGCAAGGACAGAAAGATAAAGAAGATAGTCATCAGGCACGCTTCATAAGAGATGCCTGCAACAACCTGCTTACCAGTTCATAAGGCATTAAAGGCAGCTTTTGAGTGAAGAAAACTCTACAGAAGCTGTACTGCCTCAGACAGAGCCTAACATGAAAGAAGTTGGGGGCCCACCTTAGAAGAAGTATGAACAAGACTAAATAAAATGCAGTGAGGGAAAGCAGGCTCAGATGAGGTCACAGCAGATATGATCAAAATGTTGGGAGAGTTAGGAAAAAAAATGGCTCCCGAGGGTACTCATAGCAGTGTGAAGAAAAAGGTTGATCTCAGATGACTGGAGAATAAGCATACTAGTGCCAGTGTACAAGAACAAAGATGACATTTACAACTGTGGGCATCACAGAGATATCAAACTCCTGTCACACTGCATCAAAGTTCTAGAGATGGTGATTGATAGATGAACATGCAGAGTAGTAGAACGTAAGATGGGAGATGAGCAGTTCAGCTTCAGATCAGAATGCAGCATAACAAACCCGATGTTTGCAGTGAGACAGATAGTTGAGAAGAAGCTAGAGATGAGGAAAGAGTCTAAATGAGCGTTCCTAGATTTGGAAAAAGCATATGACAAGGTCCCAAGAGAGCTAATTTAGGCATTCCTGTGATGGTTCATAATCCCAGAAACTTTGGTAGAATTAGTGCAGGCAATGTACAAGGACCCAATGACACAAGTATAGTGTCCAGGTATACATTGGGGTTCGCAGTTGGAGTGGGTATGCATCAGGGTTCATCTCTGAGCCCCCTGCTATTCATACAGGTGATAGACATTAACAAACAGGTTCTAGGGGACATATCCACTGCTGTATGCAAGTGATGTGACATTACAGACAGACACTGAACAAGAACTTCAGCAAAAGATAGGGGAATGGAATGCAAAACTGAAGACACATGGGATGAAACTGAGTACAGATTAGACAGTTGTAATGGCAGCAAATGGAGAAAGTCAGAAGAAGCTGAGAATTGAGTTAGAAGGGAAAGTAGTGTAACAAGTTAACAGCTTCAGGTACCTGAAGGTGTGGTTGAGGAGAAGAGAAATCTGAATGAGGAGGTCAAAGCTAGAATCAGAGGAGCTGCAGCCAACTATCGCAGTGTCAGGGTAGTGTGACAGAAGAATGCAAAAGAAGATAAAAAGTAAGGTGCACAAAACAGTGGTGTAACCAGTACTACTTAAGGTACAGAAACCTGGACAGTTAAGGCAGAGCAATTGAGGAAGCTAGAGTCAATGGAGCTGAAGTGCCTGAGATGAGTGTGCGGATGCACTCTGTGGGACAGATGAAGAAATTAGGACATCAAAGCAGAAGCCCAAGTAGCTCCAATTGCAGAGAAGGTCAAATAGAACAGATTATGGTGGTTGGTCATATGTGGAGGAAAACAGAAGACAATCTGGTGAAGATGATTGGGATAGCCAGGAAGAAGGCAAGAGAAAATTAGGGTGTCCATTAAAAAGATGTGTGAGAGAAGACCTGCAACAGTCAGGCATGACTGTTGAAGAAGTTAAGAGAGTAGAATTTAATAGAGAGAGATGGCTAAACCCTGATCCAATGTAGAAAATGGGGGGGGGGGGAGATGATGATAATAATGACACAATATTCTCCTTTTTTGTCCTTTGTGAAGTACAGGATTTTATTAAAGCTCTGCTTAGTTTTGCCAATAGAATATACTCCTACAGTATTCAGAGATCACTAACAAGAAAAGCACAAAGTAGATCTTGAGATTTAGTTGTTTGTGTCTGGGTATGCTGTATATGTTGTAAAGAATTATACACACAGTAGAAAAATATTAAATACAGTATAAATGATGCCTCCTGTCCATGCTATGACAAATGTTATTCTTACAGTCTCAAGGAATAAATCTGCAAGACTGAAACATTAGTATATTAACCACTGAAAAGAAAGATATTTCACCCTTTTACTGATTGTGGGACATTAATCAGTCTTTATAGTGTAGTAAGCACAGTAGTAAAAAAGTTAAAAGCCTGTGCGCACTAGTCAATATTAATTCTTGCTTCCTGTAATATCTAGCAATCATGTCCAGATGGTTTTATTGTATGATGTCTTTTGTCATATGTTGTCTTCTTAATATATACAGTTCCCAGCATGCTTCCAAGCTGTCATACTTTTTTGTGGTGCATGGAGATCTGCAATTATGCTCTGAAATCAGAAAAACAGACAGGCTTATTTAGCACCTGACTGACATCAAAAAGGTGCATTTTCAGCTTAGTCTCGTGCTATAGCATTACAGTGACCACTACTGGCCACTACAGAACAGCAGCAGAAGCTACACAGCTTTAAAAGCTGTTGGATACTTTTCTCTGTCACACCTTTAAACAAAAAGAATGTGTGGCCAAGCAGAGAGTCCAACAGATTTGAAAGGCATTATTTCCTGAGAGGTATACTTTATTTCAGCTTGCTGTCTACGTGGCAGTTGTAAGTGGTTCACAGCTTTCAAAATTAAAAAACAGTTCACCTCTTACACTTTATTAACGTTAAGTGGTAGTACATAAAACAGATAAAGTTCCAAAGTCTATAAATAATTGCGATCAAGTTTAATTGCATGCCAAGATTCACCTGTCAAGCTTTGTTTCACATTTATGCAC